>NC_140024.1:13543853-13953853 GCF_964263955.1 Coregonus lavaretus
ATCTCACACTGTAGTTGCTTAAAGGTCATGTGCTATTTGTGTGGCAAATTGACAACCGTTTCAGAGCAACTTTTGTTTTTCCAAGGGTGTGATGTTATGTTGGCAATACCCAGGGCCAGGTACACTGATTCATCCTCCAAATCTCTTTTTCATATGGTTTGGCAATATGTCTCAATACAGCACTTCAACAACATATCTATAAGCCCTTTGACAAACAACAGTATTAAACATGTCCAATTTCACAGTAAAAGTGAATTGTGAAGCAAACAGCCAGTGGACTTAGGCTAGCCCCTGTCTATTTTTTACTCCCTCAAATCCCCTACAAAGTGGAAAATGCAGTCTTTATTAAAATCAGAACTTTTTTGTGACCCATTCCTGAAAACATGTTTTTAATTTCCTGAGTATACTGCAGAGATATATATTCTGTTTGTAAATATACACGCATCTTTGGTTCCTAGTACAGGACCCCAGTAATCTCTGTGCAATTTAGTCCAAGATAAATTAAACATTTATCCTGGTATCTTTATCAAACCCCTAATTACCATACAGTTACCAGCATTTTCATGCAGTCAGTCCCGAGGGTGCATGTAAGTATTCAACTTCAATCACAATATTGGACAAGTAGGGACTCTGCTGGTGTAGTGTTGGACCTGCGTCCTGAGTGCCTTAGCATTTTAGAGGACTCTTCAGTCTTCATTGCCTACTTTCAAAGATAGATACTGCATAACTTAAGCTGCATGTTCCCTCAACTGAGAAAGGAGAAAAACAGTGGGTATGTTTTTCTGGTGTCTTTGGTATGTTTGTGGTTTGCTGAGGGTAACCATAAGACTGACTGTGTTTTTCAACTGAATTCACAAGAATCTGGGTAACCTAAAGTATAAAGGGATAGTTCTGTTAGGGTCTATAACAGAAGGTGCTGAAGTAAAGAAGTGGATGTGTCTGACCGTGCTGTGTAGTGCTGTTAATCCTCTACCTGGCTGGCTGCTGCCAGTGACCACAGAGGCTGCATGCCAAGAGTAATCTCTGCACAAACGATCACACTGTTTCTGTGGCTCAGATTTGCTGAGGGTAGTCTAAATGTCATAGGCCCAACAGTTTTGGAGAGGTGGCAGACTGAAGCCCAGAGGGGGTCAAAGAGCCACCCTTAATCAGTGTGACTTAAAAGCCAGCGGAGTGAAGAGTGGCGCATTCCTCAGTTGCTGTTAAGCCAGGTTTAAAGTGATGTATGAAAATGTATGCACTCACTAACTGTAAGTCGCTCTGGATAAGAGTGTCTGCTAAATGACTAAAATGTAAATGTCTTCATAAAAATTACTTAATCATCCTCTTGACTGATGTCAGGGAGTTGCTCATAAATGGGTTAACTTGAGTTGGCTTGACTTGAGGCTGTAATGGACTGCCCCATGTCAGAATATGAAAATGATTAGGCTAGGCCTAGTTTCTTCACTGAAAGTCTGCTTCTTTGAGGAGCTACAGATGGCTATCATTATAGTGGGCTCACAGGGCTATCTATTTTTCTGTTTCACTACTTTTAAGGGTGGAGTGAGTGACCGGGCATCAGCTTGGAGAAAAAAGCTATTAGTTTTGCTCTCCAGATTTATGATTCTCTAGACTGCTTACATAATCGTAATCCAAAAGAGTTTGTGCTGGCTTAGGGGAAGTTTATCCACTTTTGTAATAAGAAGGGAAAGTAGGGAATTGGAGGGAGAGAGAGCTTCCTCAATTGCTGCCCTGTAAACTTTTTGAGAGGTTGAAAACGCTCAAATTTAAATGAGACACTGTGTTTCCATTGTCTGTTTTTACTCATTACCCAAATTACTCATAGTTTACTGAGTTTTACAAGCATTGACATAACAAAATGTCATGTGTCATTTTGATGGACTAGAACATATTGACACTGAAACCACTTGTATGAAAACTAATCTCTGCATCTCCAAAAAAAACAACCTGAAACATAATATTTACATAAGTATTCAGACCCTTTACTCAGTACTTTGTTGAAGCACCTTTGACAGCGATTACAGCCTTGAGTCTTCTTGGGTATGACACCACAAGCTAGGCACACCTGTATTTGGGGAGTTTCTCCCGTTCTTCTCTGCAGATCCTCTCAAGCTCTGTCAGGTTGGATGGGGAGCGTCGCTGCACAGCTATTTTCAGGTCTCTCCAGAGACGTTCGATCGGGTTCAAGTCCGGGCTCTGGCTGGGCCACTCATGGTCATTCAGAGACTTGTCCCGAAGCCACTCCTGCGTTGTCTTTGCTGTGTGCTTAGGGTCGTTGTCCTGTTGGAAGGTGAACCTTCACCCCCAGTCTTAGGTCCTGAGCGCTCTGGAGCAGGTTTTCATCAAGGATCTCTCTGTACTTTGCTCCGTTCATCTTTCCCTCGATCCTGACTAGTCTCCCAGTCCCTGCCGCTGAAAACATCAATTTTGAATCTCATAGCAAAGCGTCTGAATACTTATGTACATAAGGTATTTCAGTTTTTAATTTTTAATACATTTGCAAAAATTTCTAAACCTGTTTTCGCTTTGTCATTATGGGGTATTGTGTGGAGGTTGATGAGGGGAAAAAATAATTTAATCAATTTTAAAACAAGGTTGTAACGTAACAATGTGGAAAAAGGGAAGGGGTCTGAATACTTTCTGAATTCACTGTATATACACAAACATTACATATTTATTGCAGCTAAAGTAATATAAGTTTCACACTAGGATGATAAAGCAGATGTTGCTGGCAGCTGAGGCATGGTGATAAGCATTAAACAGACAGGACAGAGTGCAATGAACGTCAAATGTTCTGTTGACTCTCAAAACCAAATTTTTAGGCTATAAGTGGTAGTTTGTTAAATCAATTGTCAAACACCTAAATCCTTGTAGGTAGGCTACATCTGTTCCAATGTTTTTTGGCTGGTATAAAACTGTACATGGACTTCTTTGATGAATAAGGATTTTCATCCTTTTCATCCTGTTAAAGGATAGAAATGTATGTGAATTGAAACACTGACACTACATTACTTTTCTTAAACTTGTTGATTGTTTTGTATGCAATGTTTGCCTGAGTCGAAAACATGAAACATTCACAGCTTACATGGAAGTTGGAGCAGACAGCTGTTTTTACCTCATGGCTGCGTGAGGTTGTGTCATCATACTGTACTTTTATTTTCTGTCCTTTATGGACAGATGATGATCATATTGTGGTGTTTCCCCTCTGGCTCAGAAAGTTCTGGGGCCTCTAGGAGCACGCTCTCTAATGAGGCAGTGAATCACTGCAAACGCTGCTTTGGAGATGGAGCCAAGCATATGGCCGTTTCTCTGCTGTCCTGAACCATGGCAGAATGCCCTAGAGATGAAACACTTCTATTTCTATTACACCTCTTCTATGACATCTGTTTTTAGTCATAATTCACGTAGTCTATATGTAGATATTAAGGCAGTTCAGGTGGGTTTTGTAATGTATTTTGCTCACTATGTGTTTGCTGCAGAGAGACGAGGGAGCATGAGATAATTAGTTTTGATCAGTCATGATAATAAAAGTGCTGAAACATGTTGGCTCAATATTTATTTAAAGAAGATTGAGAACAAGTTATAGGATGAAAAATACTGGAGTTTTGGCGCAGGTACAGCCGACTAGCGTTGGCTAATGCTACCTAGCAAAATCGATACTTGGAGTCAAAGTATTGATATAATATTGTCCAAAATAATATTGCGATATGTAACTGTAGATTTTTACCCCCATCACTAGCTTGCCTTGTCAAGTTGCAATGTGACAGGCATTTTATGAGAAGGTGTAACTGCCATTAGAAGTCAAATGGAATTGGTAGATTATAAGGCAAGATATTTGAAATGGCCAGCCACACAATGAAACCTTTACTCCTGAACACTCACTTCACTGTTAAGCTAACTGGTTGGCCCAATTTACAAGCCCTGTGGTTTTGGTAAGCTTAAGAGCTCAGTCCTAGAGAGCCTGGTCCCTGTCTTAATGACTGCATTTCACAGTGATGCTTTCTGTCAGTATTGATGTCTTTGTCCTACCCTGGACCACAGATCTCCCTTTGGGAGAGGCCCTCTTTATCTCTACTAAACTGGCCCACCAGAGCCCATAGGGTCAATCATTAACCATCACAAGGGGAGCGGGCTGCTTTGTGTGTAAACCTGTGCTTGCGCTCAATTCATATTGACTCTGCTATGTTAAACAAACTTGGCGGCATGCGCTTCAAAATATTTGATTGCCTTGAATGCTAATATATTTATGATGATGAAACACCAAAGACCTCAGAGGGACAACAAATGCAGCCAGTTTTTGATTAGATTCTTGATAATAATTTGAAATGTTTGACTTTCTGATTGGAACAATGAGACTACAATACCAATCTCCTCTCTCTTTTAAAACCGATGCACAAACATTCAGTTCCACACTCCTGTGCTTGCACTTCTACCTCAAATCTGAATGGCATACACAGAGAAAGGACAGATTAGTGATCTCTCTTTTTAACCTTTGGGATTAACATGGATTTAGAGAGAGGCCGGAATCTAAAATAAAATCAGCTCTCCCACTCTTTTTCTGCGCTACACAATTTCATTTAGCCTAATCACAGCAGTTGACGGTGTCAGTTTCACAGTACTACCCAGGCACACATTTGAAACATGCCCTAAAGCCTTCTGTTGATGTTGTGCAGAATAAGGCCTAGGTTCTAATTTCTCAGACCTGTCCTTATGAAATGATCTCCTTGTTCACTGGATGGTTGCTTGTGTTTCTATTAATGGTATTAGGAGGCTCTAAAGTCTAAAAAAATATATATATTGTTTTGCGTTTCAAGAGGTACAGAAGGTGTTTTCCTCTCAAACACCAGGTTATAATAAGCCATGCAGGGTATAGTAGGAGAATGCCAGCTGGGGGGCTATAGGTAAAAGGGTCACAGAGGGCTGTTACAGGGCCATCCGTGTCAGCGAGTTAGGCTATAAGGATCTACAGTGGGTTAGTTAAGGGCATGTGTAAGGTAACAGTATCTTTCTGCCAAAGTGGATGCCTGTCTCAATGCCTAATTACATGTAGATAAATCCGCTGGATTTGGTTTTGAAGAACCATCATATGATTTAGTCTCTTTAGGCGTAGACTACTGCTTTAGGAATATTGTCATAAAATAGGCGAAATCGTTTAATACTGTACAGTGCCTTTGGAAAGTATTGACACCTTGACTTTTTCCACATTTTATTAGGTTACAGCCTTGTTCTGAAATTGATCAAACTGTTTTTTCCCCTCATCAATCTACACACAATACCCCATAATGAGAAAGTGAAAACAGGTTTTTATAAATTTTTGCTAATTTATAAAAACAAATGTATGGAAATATCACAGGTTGGATGGGGAGCGTTGCTGCACAGCTATTTTCAGGTCTCTCCAGAGATGTTCGATCGGGTTCAAGTCCGGGCTCTGGCTGGGCCACTCAAGGACATTCAGGGACTTGTCCCGAAGCCATTCCTGTGTTGTCTTGGCTGTGTGCTTAGGGTTGTTGTCCTGTTGGAAGGTGAACTTTCGCCCCAGTCTGAGGTCTGGAGCAGGTTTTCATCAAGGATCTCTCTGTACTTTGCTCCATTCATCTTTGCCTCGATCCTGAAAAACATCCCCACAGCATGATGCTGCCACCACCATGCTTCACCGTAGGGATGGTGCCAGGTTTCCTCCAGACGTGACACTTGTCATTCAGGCCAAAGAGTTCAATCTTGGTTTCATCAGACCAGAGAATCTTGTCGGGTTCTTGGTCACCTCCCTGACCAAGGCCCTTCTCCCCCGATTGCTCAGTTTGGCCGGGCGGCCAGCTCTAGGAATAGTCTTGGTGGTTCCAAACTTCTTCCATTTAAGAATGATGGAGGCCACTCTGTTCTTGGGGACCTTCAATGCTGCAGAAATGTTTTTGGTACCCTTCCCCAGATCTGTGCCTCGACACAATCCTGTCTCGGAGCTCTACAGACAATTCCTTCGACTTCATGGCTTTGTTTTTGCTCTGACATGCACTGTCAACTGTGGGACGTTATATAGACAGGAGTGTGCCTTTCCAAATCATGTCCAATGAATTGAATTTACCACAGGTAGACTCCAATCAAGTTGTAGAAACATCTGAAGGATGGTCAATGGTAAACAGGATGCACCTGAGCTCAATTTCGAGTCTCATAGCAAAGGGTCTGAATACTTATGTAAATAAGGTATTTTTATTTTTAATACATTTGCAAACATTTCTAAAAACCTGTTTTCACTTTGTCATTATGGGGTATTGTGTGTAGATTGCTGAGGAAATTGTTTTATTTAATCCATTTTAGAATAAGGCTGTAACGTAACTAAATGTGAATGAGACTATTAATGAATGGATTGTTTTGGTTTTGTATCCAAAGGCTATTGGTATTCTTCATGTACATAGATAGGCCTACTTTACAGTGTGGTCTGGACATTTTGAAATATGGCAGGTATTTTTCAGTCCATTTCCTTCTCTAGGATTAGCTTAATCCAGAACTATTAAAAAAAAATAATGGTTAATAAAGTTGCGGTGTACTTTAGGCAAAAGGAATGTTCAATGTCAAACTATATCTTAGGCCCTAGTCTTTTTTATCTATGGGTCTGGGTCTCTCTTTGTTGTGAATCCATCGAGTGGTTACCAAAATGCTCTGTTATTTCTGAATCGCTCATTGCTGATATGCTTGTCTGCATATTGAAAGCTGTATGTCACCACCAACATGGAAGGAAATGGGTTGGCATCGCGTCCGCTGTGTTGACATGGCTGAGAGTGGTAGTCCTTTCTCTTGGTTCAAAGAGCAAATACAGATGACAGTTACAGGTATGGGATCTTAAATTGACCTGTATTGCCACAGCAAAATAGTCCTGCAGCAAAAGGATTTGAACGTTTAGTCCATAATGTTGCTTGATCGGTGGTTAGGCTATTAGCTGGTCAAAGTGAGGCTACATGAAACGTGGAATACTGTTAATTTAACTTTGTGTTAGTGTGGGTTTTCAGTGAATTTCTGTAAATCACAATCTGCATTTCCTGCGGCGCAAGAAAATTCTCAGCAACAAAAGTGTGATCAAATTAAAGTCCTTCATCTATATGTGAAAACAACACGATTTCTGGTAGATGATAGGTTGACCAAAAGCCTACTTTTTTTCACCCAATGTTATTGTTCGAACTATGTATTGGGTCTGGGGCCAACATGCTTAACAGGTTCTTAAATGCTTCTTATGCTCTCAGCGTACAATGTTGTCAATGAACAAGAGCTGTCAACACTAGCTGAGTTATTACAGCGGTGTATGCAAAAACGTGAGCGGACTTGTTTTGAGCAATGAAATTTGATCGCACAGTCCTCTCCCTCAACACACTAGCCTACTTCAAACCAGGCTGTACATTAAGGCTTCACTGATGGATCTTAAATCCATTTTATGACGCAACAGCAGGGCTGTTTCTAGCTTTTTGGGGGCCCTAAACGATATTTGGTTGGGGAGGCCCTGCCACCTCACGGGCAAAACATATTTTAGTGCCCCCCCTCTTGGCGGTGGAGAGAGAATTGCAGCTTTAAAGTTAATGTCAAGCAATTCTACACATTTTGCCATGGGGCATAGAGATGTTCTGCATTTCTAAAACGAAGTCCATGGGGCAGAGAGAACATTTAGCAGTTTAAAAACTAATTTCATGCAATTCTAGTCATTTTGCCATGGGGGTTGAAAGAAAAAATAGTAGTTTTAAAGCTGATTTCCTGCAGTTCCTACACATTTTGCCATGACTTATGCCATGTTCATATGATATCTGAGAGAGAGTGAATATCAAAATCAATGGGGGCCCCCTAGAGGTCAAGACCCCTGGGCATGTGCCTTGAGTGCCCAGTCACTAATTCATGATTACTACAAGGTTTAGATCGCTGGTTAGACTAACTTACCTAGCAGTCTATAAACTATTAGCTGACATGGGCTTATTGACTGACTGACATGACGAGGAATACTTCCTTCCTTTTTGGTTGGGGGCCCCATATCGGCCGCGGGGCCCTAAGCGGCCACTTATGCATAGAAACAGCACTGCTTTCCCCCATAACTTCCTTTTTAGAAACACTCAGGAGGTTAATGGTTAACACTAACCAAACCTCAGTAAAAAGGAGTAACAGGCCTCAGGTCGAAACATTACCTCTTCCAGTATTTACCGTGACTTTGTTTCAGCTCTAACCATCCTATGCATGAGCAGTTTAACCTCCTAGCACCCCTAGCAACAGTCACTGATAATAACATCAACACTTGTCATTTCACCTTGCAAGGTTGTGTAGTGGTTATCATCACTCTTGTTCTCATATCATGGGGCGGCAGGTAGCTTAGTGGTTAAGAGCTTTGTGCCAGTAACCGAAAGGTCGCTGGTTCTAATCCCCGAGCCGACTAGGTGAAAAATCTGTCGATGTGCCCTTGAGCAAGGCACTTAACCCTAATTGCTCCTGTAAGTCGCTCTGGATAAGAGCGTCTGCTAAATGACTAAAATGTAAATGTAAAAATATCAAATTGACAGATTTCTGACGGTATTATGCTATGAGGGTTTCATTAATCAATGTTTAAAATGACTGCAGAACACTGTAGGCAGTGTCATAGACACCCTGATCATAATTTGGCAAGGGAATACTAGGTCAGATGAGCGTGATAAAATATGTAGAGCAAAAGCCACAATAGTTGCAGGGCTACAGTCTTTATAAAGCATGTCAAGAGGTTGGCAATACAACAAGGCCAGTTGGTTAATGCCTACCTTTCTCAAAACATCAGTATCCCATAATGATCGACACACCAGTCCCTGTTGTTGGATGGTTTGTATTAATACAATCATAGTCACTGCTGTGAATTGAGTGCCTCGCCTCATTGAGTTTTTAAAAGCGTGGCTTTTATCAGTACTGTTAAATGCTATTTGTGATTTAGTGAACATCAAGACTTTGGTCTCATGTGACTCTAATTGATTACATAGGGCTCTTATTTCAGAAACCCTGTTTTAGGAGCTACTGGAAGGATGCCCAGATCAGTTGTCTGTTGGGGACAATTCAAGAATGACACAATCGTGCAGGAAGAATGACACATCGGGCGGCAGGTAGCCTAGCATTTAGAGAGGCGAGCCAGTAACCGGAGGGTTGCCCATTTGAATCCCGGGTCTGACAGGGAAAAAATCTGGCTGAAAGTGAGCCAGGCAATTGGAGGGTTGTTGGTATCCTAGATGCCATTGCCTACCGTTGTGTCCTTGAGCAAGGCACTTAACCCCCCACAACAACTGTTCCACGGGCGCACAGTGTGACAGCCCCCCTGCTCCAACCTCTCCAACCTGTATGTGTCTTTTGGAGGGGTTGGGATAAAGCAGAAGTCACATTTCTGTTAGACCTTCTGTACAATTGACAAATAAAGTTATCTTAATCTTGTGCCAAATGATGTGCACGTTCCCCAGTTGTAGCTTATTTTTGGAAATCAGAACATGACACTATTTGATTTCAGCTACTGCCAGTAACTATAAAGAAATAAATGTGGGCCTTATGTAGGCCTATGCACTTAACAGCATAGTCTCTGACCAAATAGGGCCTTAAATTGGGCGATACGAATGCCTAGTCTCAACACTGTCCCTTGGCTTTTGTCTCAGAGACAGATCCTACTGTATACAGTGATACTCTGTGCCCACAGTTGAACTCCGGTGGTAGACTAATTCTCACGTTTTCAGTATTTCATAAATCTCGTGTCGACAGATGAACGTAACATAAATGGTAATAGCAGCTGTCGACAGACTGTGTGATGCGACGACTAAAGCCTGTTGCATGCTTCCCTATCGAAACATTCTGCGGATATATTATGACAAAATTCAGTGAAGTTTTGGTGTTTGGCAGGTTTTTTTTTCATCTGTTCACGCGCACAAAAAATGTTCTTGAGGTAAGTCGAAGTTCGGTAGCCGAAGTCTGCTCCACTTCGTCAGTGATTGGTCAACAGTACTACTCCTAGTAGGAGTGGGAACTATGGACAGGATTTTTCAATAAAGTGTTTGTTGTCATTGAACGAGAGACAACTAGTTTTCATGCCAATTTTGTTCACTTAAGAAATACTCCACCAAACATCTTAGCTAGATGTGAAATTGCACAACTAAGACCTCCTTTGCAAAAACTTCAAAATGAATGACAGATTTCTTGATTTATCTTAGATTAATTATTTTGAGGAAGTGTTACTGGGTATGTTGTTGCTACAGCGTCTCAAGAGGGACAAACAATAATATTGCCGCTTTTTTCAAATTTTTCAAGCTAAGGTCTTTTTAAGGGATCATGCGAGGCACAGACGTTCACTTCGCCTAGCCGAGTTCTGCTAGGAGCAAACCGAACCTAGTATGCGGACGCCTTTACGAGGAGCTTTCAGGTACACCGATTTTGTCACTGGTCATTTGGACAAATCACGATTTAGCAGGTCCTCGCATCTTTCGAATTTCAGAAGCGGAAGAGATATTTGGCCTGTAAACTTGCCCCAAACTGTCTGAGAGTTTATGTTTAGAGGGGTGGAGACTTTGCTAGTCTCATTACTACGTTATCGAACACGTCTCTCCCTATAACCTAATCGATCATCTGACACAATTACGCAAGGTTTTAGTTCTGGGTGTCCGAGGTTAGTGTTCTATTAAATCCTCTCTGGCCACAGGTGCTGTACCAGTGAGAGGCGGGAGAGGTTGGCTGTGGCGCCCTCTGCTCTCGCTGTCTCTCTCCCTCGTAGGAGACTGATTTGTGACACCTTTCTGTGAAAACCCAAAAGCGTCTCCGAGCTCTGATCCCTCTGATGTTTCTACCCAGAGCGAAATGCACACTTTTTTTATGTCAACAAAGATGTTAAATATTTAGAGGGCTAAATCATAGCTGCCAGGAGCTTTTCCATTGGCAGATGAGGAGACAAGGTCAGGTTTCAGTGTAGGCTTACAGCTCTGGTAGTCCCGCCTCAAAGAGCATGGCTCCTTATGTGGACTTCGTGACATGTCTGCCCCACTTGGATCCACCGCTAATGAGCATTGTTCATCAATCTTAACCAAAGGACATAAGCCTTTTCCTCTTGTGGTAGTTTTCAGATAACCCCTTGCTCTTTAGTGCTATTTAAAGTCCTGTGATTATTGTTAAAGCTGTCTCTCTCTCCTCTCTCTTCTCCCTCTCTGCTCCTGCCATTGCCACACCCACACGTGCTCTGTGTCAGAGAGCTTGCCCAACGGCAGATTATTATACACAAAGGGTATGTCAAGGGCTTCGGCAATGCTGTGTGACTACACAGGGGGGTATAAAGAGACAAACATTCCAGCGCACCATAACGCTTGTGCAATCTCAATTTCCTGTGTTTTCATTCCTTTTTCCTGAGTTACCTGTTAGTTCCCAGGGAGGTAGGGGCAGAAAGAATGGCACCTTTGGAGTGACAGTGTCCTATTTTTCCCCCTAACATCCTGTCGTTAAAAAAACATATATTTGACGTTTTATGTAAGTAGCTTAGCTACCCCTCTTAAGTCTCAATAACTTGAAATTGGGAGCATAATAAGGTTCACTTTCACTGAAGTACAGTTAGTTATCACTTTACCTTCGCAGAACTGCCTCTTAGTCACAGCCTGATAAATTACGAAATGTTAGATGGGTTTTGGTGAATGGGAAAACCAGATGTCATCATCAGGTATGACGGTGCCCCACTGCCAAGCTCTGAACTGGATGGAACCGGCTTCTGGTTAGAGATAGGAATTATTACATTTTATCTCAGGACCTCTGTCAGGATCTGCTTGATGGCATTGTATCCTGTTTAATCAATCTGTGTTGCAATAAATTGGGCTACTACCTTTCTCAAAACTTATCTGGAACAGCATTCATTGTCCTTCATCGTTTTGAATCCCCCTCAATACAGCCTTAGCAACAAAACAATTCTGCTGAACTAAATTATATAGCCTAATTAATTTTGTTCTTCTCAGGATAACACCCTCGCCTACAAACATTGCAAACTGAGTTCCTATCAATTATTGATTTGTTGTGGTGTTGGCTTGTACCATTGCTGTGATAATAGCTTCATTCTCCCATGGTTATTTCGAATTAATCAGCAGACATTCTAAAGCCTTAATTAGATTTTGTTCCAAATCCTCTTAGGTGATTAATATATTGTAGGTGTGGTCTTAGTCTGGTTGGGAGAGGTGAGACTGAAGAACAAATTAGCACTGCTGTGCAGCACTGGCCAGGGCAAAGACTGCTACCACCACACACAGCCCTCCATGCAGCCCCATCATGGTCCAACTGAAGAATCCAATCAGGAATGTGGTCAATGTGTACAGCAAGGCTATCTCATCATGGGTTAAATTATAAAAATAGGTAAATACACAGTTGGTTTTATTTTGGTTGTTCTGACTGCTGTTCTTCATAGTGCTCTGCTCAGTAATAACCTATGTTATATTCAGGTTTATCGATTTTTCTAAATGCATCAACGACCTCCCTCCCCAACCCCCAAGGCCAAAACAACCCTTCCTAACATAAATTGTTAATGCCAAATATTTTATCAGCTTATTGCTACATTCTTATCAGCAGAGTCAACATGCGCTCGTAGCAAAATCAAGAGCAAATCCACAAAGGTTCCAAATTTGTAGCCTTGTGACGCCGCAGGCTATTTTTAAGCATGTTACTAATAACTCTCCTGGGCTTTATAGGTGGATGGTAGGAGAGGAGTCTCTGTTTCCCCATGCTCTACAGAGCTGACGTTTGACTGTGGATTTCATGGGCTGCTGGGTAAATGGTTTGAAGTCTTTCATAGTTCTTCTATGTCAACATGGCTGGTACTGATAGAACCTCAACTACTAACCATTGTTCATCAATCATTCACTTGGGAAGAGATGCATTTTTCTCCTTCATATGATCCTGGCTATAAATAGTAGGGCCGGGACAATAACAGTATTGCAATATTTTTTCCATGACAAAAATGAAACCATGAAGCGGACCTAACTCTTTGGTCCTTTAAAAACCTGCTGTATGTAAAATATTGTGTGCTATAGCTTGGAAAATAAATAAATGTGACTCTGGATGACAACATAATGATGTTTGTCTCCAACATTAGGGCTGTTTTCCTAAAGAAGTTAAATCTGCTTTGTGTTTTGTTTCCTTGCCACGATACTAACGAGTATTGTGATACTGGTACCGTCCCGGCCCTAGTACATAGTATTGCCCTTTTGTCTTTTAACCAAATCAAAATCTAATCAAATTGGATTTGTCACGTATAGAGTTTACAGCAGATATAAAAGGTGAAGTGAAATGCTTATGTGCTAGCTCCACTGAGGTATAAATGAACTAGTGACTGCCTCCAAGATGGCCGACCGTTGTTTTCAACTTAATCTACTTGCGTTCGCATACACCGTTCCGTGGTTGCTGCCATCTTTCTTACTGGGACTACTCCACCTGTGCATTAGCACTGTGTGCACTGGACAGACAGCAGTATCGTGCAAACCTGCTCCGGGAACTCTGTCAGAGCACATGGGCAGCTAAACAAGACAACCGGTACTTCCCCTGGTTAGCTGGGGTCATGACCTCAGACCAAGAATATAAAATGTTAATAACTTCTGCTGTGAGTGATGGAAAAACTATCGGCCTCAGCGACAATTATTTGAATAATTTTGTGCATAAAGGTGATGACTAAAGTTTCTTATTAGGGATTTTCTAATTTGACTTCTCTATGGGGCTGCCTTTCTTGGCTGTGATTCAGTTAAACTGCAATACCGACGCAATACTGTAGGTGAAGTCAAAAGCGTGCTTCCAGACCGGAACCCTGGCCTCTTGATTAGCTCCCTCAACAATGCAGTACATCAGTCAATAACAATAATACTGAAAAAATAACAAGTAATATAATTAATAAGAGAGGTAGTATGCATAGTAATAATGGACTGTATTATACTGTATTTATACATATAGAGTGGATAGTGTCTTGGTCACGCAGTGGAATAAATATTATATAGTAGAACAGCAGTGTTGTGTGTGTGAACAGCAGTGTTGGGTGATAATATTGGACCTCACGATACAATATTATCACGATATTTAGGTGCGGATACGAAATGTTGCGGTTCTCTCTATTCTATTGCAATTCGATATTTACATTTTATTGCTGTTCTATGTTACAAACGTATTGCTCACCATATGTCTTCTGCAGCGGGACAAGAGAGAGCCATGAGAGAACGAGTTTTGATCACTCATGGAAATAAAAGTGCTGAAAAAAATGTGCTCCCTATTTAAAAAGAAGACAAGCCATGAAGGAAAAATACTGGAACTTTGGTGCAACTAGCACAAAAATAATATTGCGATATTGTCAAAACAATACGATATATCGTCCAAAATGATATCCCGATATGTAACTATCCATTTTTTTTTCTTCCCCCATCACTAGTCAGTGCATCTAATCTCTAAAGTGCGAATAGTCTCTGAGGTAAATTAACTCTAATTTCAGTGTTGTATGGCTGGTTGTTTTTCTGTTGTCCTGTTTGGGAGGCTGAGAAGCTAAAAGCTCTGAGTGTAGCCCTGGCTTGGTGATGTCATGCAGTGAGTGTGTTTGTGCGTGCTGAGTGACCACAGGCCTCCTTGTTGCCTATGCATGGTTTTCCCACTGGCTGGAGAAATGCCTATGTTGGCACACTAAGCTCACTGTGAAGCAGCGTCCTTGTGATAATGGGGGAGTGGGGGAATGGCAGTCCTGTGATTTGTGTCCTATGAATGAGACGGGCAGTAACAAGATGGATATAAGCAGATGGACCCTATTGTGACTGACAGCCCACACCTGATGGAATGCAAGGCCTGGTTCAGTAAACCCATCCCGTGGGTGGGGGGGGGGGGGGGGGGGGGGGGCTGGCTTGTGTAAATAGCTTGAATTCCACAGCTTTCTGAAGTCTTTCTTTCATCTTATCCCAGTGTCTGTTTCTCCTCTCTGAAGCCACTGGTAAACACAGCACAGACAGACCAGGGTTTCCGTTAGGAAAAAGTGGCGCAGGACATTTGAATGGCAGCATGTTAATTTACCGGACATTTGAGAAATGTACCGGGTCCATATGCATTGGGTGCGTAACCTGATTATGGCGTCCACCCACGGTGCTCAGAATGACAGAAATCACATTTAGATTATGGTAAATTAATCTTAACAGAACTAGAGATATATCGGGCCGATATTGGCCTTTTCTAGTCTATCAGCTGTCGGCCCTTCTCTATCGGCCTTGCCGATTAGTGCCTCTACATAGCAAAGCTTCCGCTATGCCAGCCACCACTCACCGCCTGAGCCACGAGCACTGCACAATGCCGAGGAATGTCTAGCTGGGAAAATCATCATCAACAGCAAGCTAGCTCATTCTCCAACAGTAAGGTGCAGTATTGAGAAATTGATGAATTGACAAAGTGACCAAAATCGAATTCCTGTTGTTTAGTTAGCGAATACACTAATAAGGCTTTTGTCGACGTGCCCGGACATACATGCAATAAGCAAGCTAGCTAAGCAGATAGCTATGTGACCTGTTAGCAAAGATTACGATAAATGACCCTTTCATATGTCGTGTTGGCTAGCTAGCTATTATTAGCTACTATGCTAGCTAGCTGGCTAGATAAACATGGTGCTGAGATATCAGATAACATTAGCTAGCTACGTTGGCTATTAGCTGCTATCTGGATATCATTTTGAACATGCGCCATGTTCGGGAACGAGCCAACTGACTTGCGGTGTAACGTTAGCTATTTACTGGTGTGGTGTGCTAATCTGACCAGACGCAATCGTACCCATAAATTGACAGTTGATAGTCGGATTAGATGATTGTCGTAATAGGGAAAGATGGAAGTGTTTTTTTAAATTGCTAAATAAAGGTTGGCAATAGGTTTAGCTACCTAAGAATCTTACTGCATGTTTATGGA
Source organism: Coregonus lavaretus (assembly GCF_964263955.1). Classification (NCBI taxonomy): domain Eukaryota; kingdom Metazoa; phylum Chordata; class Actinopteri; order Salmoniformes; family Salmonidae; genus Coregonus; species Coregonus lavaretus. The sequence continues at coordinate 13,559,751 of NC_140024.1, forward strand.
CCAAGAAATCTGTAGATCAGTGCATATGTGAGCATTCTCACTTCTCAAACTATGGTCAGATTTTAGCCATTCAGACAGAATCTGCATTGTCGTTTAATATTTTTTTCATACCCTCGCTCTCCCTGTTAGATATATTATGCACATATATGGCTTGGTAGCAAATGTAATCGCCATTGAGCTAGTTCTCATAGTAGCAGTGCCTATATGATGTCCTTCCATGCAGGCGTGACATGCTGGAGTGGTCCTTCTATGCAAATGTTGTTGATCAGTAGGCTAATATAAGTCCCAAATAGAAGGCAAACAGATTGTCATCTGTAGCACTATAGACTCCACTGATCAGCCAAAACAAGCTCAATAACTCAATGCATGCACACACTCTAATTGAATATGCATTCACATGTATTGTGAGTAGGGCTATGCCATCTTAATATACCCAGTTTATCAGGAGATTTACCATTCAAATACAATTATGTTATGTAGTTATTGTTGTGCCTCCTCCCAAACATTGGACTGCAACTGGGCTCAAATTGTCACTCATTAAGTAATTTATTTGAGCTGGAGATGTCAGTCTAAGTTAGGTAGGCCTATTTCACCAACCCTATCAGAGATATAGTGAGCTTTTTTAACATTCTCAGAGTTGGTTTTGAATCTTCCAAGATTGATACAGCCTGCCAACGTCGGAGGAAGTGGACTGGAGGCTCAGGGTATAGGCCCCTGTGTTGTTAGTCACACATTGTGTTTGTTTTGTCTTTCAGGTGGTTGATTCCTCTCTGTCTCTGTGTGAAGAATATATCTGCTCTGGGATTCAATTCCATGGAGAGCAATGTCGTAAAACATTCATCAGTGGATGGCTTAGGTGACAGGACCTGGCACTTGCCATGCATTAGGAAGTAGGTGAGAAGACCAGACCTGCTCTATTGGATTAAAGAAGCCATTACGTTTTTTTCTCAGGTACTGAGAGATTGTGGCTGGTCGCTCTCATTTGCATTTGGTTTCCAGTGTTCAGGTACCCTAGATGGAGATATGAATGTTCCTTTGGTTATGCACAGATAGAGACCCCAGTTCAGCTGTGTGGTGGGGCAGTGTATTGGAAACCTGTAGGAGTTTCTTCTGTGTCTGTGACTGGAACTGTGTGTTGGAGAGAACATCAAGTAATAGTTGTGTCTATCTGTTGTGCTTTTATCCAAACTGGAGGTGTGCTGGTGACCACGTCTATAATGATGTCACTGGACCGTGTGGTCCTTGCTTACACCTCTGTTTGGGAAGTGGGCACAGCAGCAAGAGATGAGGGTTGATGACTGTATGGTGACACTGATAGTGTGTAAAGGACGTGAACATTTGCATTCCTGATACCAGAGCTGGCGACCCCTCATATTCATTCTCCACCACCCCTCCAGTTTTCCCGGAGAGCGTGAAAGGGGACAGATTTGCTGTTGGGTGATACCGTGGAAGCATTTTATCACTCCACCCCTTAGTTGTCAGGCTCATTTCAATCATGCCTCTGTTAGGTTGGCCAAATTGAGACTCAAGGGCATGGCAACAGTTGTGATTGTCACAGTTGTCTTTGGGAAAACCTTTTTCATGTGGCTTGAGTGGACTCTAGCTGATATAGGTAACTGTTGGGTGTGAGAATCACAGTGTACAGGTTAGGCTTACTTGTCAAATAACTTTTGTTTCTCTTTACCGATTTTGGTTGACATTTCTGTGGTGAAAACTATTAGCACCTCTTTTTTGTCGCAACAATTTCACCATGTTTCAGTCATACATTTTATCAAGCCGCATGGATGGCAACATCTTCCTTCCTGTTGAACAAATCTGAGACGACGCTTTTGACCTCATCATTCAACATTCATCACTCAATATCATATTTTTCTGTGTCAATGTTTTACAAAGTAGGTGGGCCATATGTGAATTGTGCTTCAATGGTTTGTATTGGTTTGCCGTTAGGAGTGCATTTTGCGAAGATGTTGAGTTCTCCCTCTGGGCTCATACCAGAGTAGCACCTGATTTGAATATAGAATTGATGGCTGCCTAGATCCTTTGACAGCTTTAGATGTCAGGGGAGGCCGTAGGTGGCGTTTAACGATAACATATTTTTTTTAACACATGGGTTATCATTGCTTACTGAGCTGATTCTGCAGTATTTACAGTAACTCTGGCAGTTGTTGAAATATCCACCTGTAATGGTAGGCTAACTTCTTTATTTTGGCGTTTGTATTTACGGATATACACTACCGGTCAAACGTTTTAGAACACCTACTCATTCAAGGGTTTTTCTTTATTTTTACTATTTTCTACAATGTAGAATAATAGTGAAGACATCAAAACAATGAAACAACACATGGAATCACGTAGTAACCAAAAAAGTATTAAATAAATCAAAATATATTTTATAGTTGAGATTCTTCAAATAGCCACCCTTTGCCTTGATGACAGCTTTGCACACTCTTGGCATTCTCTCAACCAGCTTCACGAGGTAGTCACCTGGAATGCATTTCAATTAACAGGTGTGACTTCTTAAAAGTTAATTTGTGGAATTTCTTTCTTAATGCATTTGAGCCAATCAGTTGTGTTGTGACAAGGTAGGTGGGGTATACAGAAGATAGCCCTATTTGGTAAAAGACCAAGTCCATATTATGGCAAGAACAGCTCAAATAAGCAAAGAGAAACAACAGTCCATCATTACTTTAAGGACATGAAGGTCAGTCAATCCGGAACATTTCAAGAACTTTGAACGTTTCTTCAACTGCAGTCGCAAAAACCATCAAGCGCTATGATGAAACTGGCTCTCATGAGGACCGCCACAGGAATGTAATACCCAGAGTTACCTCTGCTGCAGAGGATAAGTTCATTAGAGTTACCAGCATCAGAAATTGCAGCCCAAATAAATGCTTCACAGAGTTCAAGTAACAGACACATCTCAGCATCAACTGTTCAGAGGAGACTGTGTGAATCAGGCCTTCATGGACACCAATAAGAAGAAGAGACTTGCTTGGGCCAAGAAACACGAGCAATGGACATTAGACCAGTGGAAATTTGTCCTTTGGTCTGGAGTGCAAATTGGAGATATTTGGTTCCAACCGCTGTGTCTTTGTGAGACGCGGTGTGGGTGAACGGATGATCTCTGCATGTGTATTTCCCACCGTAAAGTATGGAGGAGGAGGTGTTATGGTGTGGGGGTGCTTTGCTGATGACACTGTCTGTGAGTTATTTAGAATTTTAGGCACACTTAACCAGCATGGCTACCACAGCATTCTGCAGCGATACGCCATCCCATCTGGTTTGGGCTTAGTGGGACTATAATTTGTTTTTCAACAGGACAATGACTCAACACATCTCCAGGTGGTGTAAGGGCTATTTTACCAAGAAGGAGAGTGATGGAGTGCTGCATCCCCCGACCTCAACCAAATTTTGATGGTTTGGGATGAGTTGGACCACAGAGTGAAGGAAAAGCAGCCAACAAGTGCTCACCATATGTGGGAACTCCTTCAAGATTGTTGGAAAAGCATTCCAGGTGAAGCTGGTTGAGAGAATGCCAAGAGTGTGCAAAGCTGTCATCAAGGCAAAGGGTGGCTATTTGAAGAATCTCAAATATAAAATATATTTTGATTTGTTTAACACTTTTCTGGTTATTACATGATTCCATATGTGTTATTTCATAGTTGTGATGTCTTCACTATTATTCTACAATGTAGAAAATAGTAATACAAAAAATAAAGAAAAACCCTTGAATGAGTAGGTGTTCTAAACCTTTTGACCGGTAGTGTGTGTCTGTTTTTTCTCCTCATTAGCTCATGAGAAGAGACAACTCTCTTATGGAAAGTGCCCCCATGTTCCTTGTTGCTATGGTGTCAGTGGCAGCCCTCATGTAGGCTTGGTTGTAAACATATCAGGAGCGTTGTAAATAGCTCACTGCAGGTGCCAGCCCTCTGAATGGGTTTCTCCCTGTCTGGGTTGCATATCAGATGTGCTGCTGTGAAGGTAAGCCTATTCTTTATCCTTCCTTGTGTCTCTTCATTTAATGGTGTCCCACCACAATGTAGCGTAGCCACCCTGCAGCTTTCTCCTACTTTGGCTGTTTGTGCTTTTCTCAATGGCCCCCATTTCTGCTTGACAAGCTTCCAATGTCAATGCCACCAACCTGTTGAACAAGCTGTTAGAAAAGAGTCTGTGTACACCGTAACAAGACAAATGGAGGGAGGGGAGGGGGACAGAAGGGGGGTTAACAGTCACTCAGCCAAAACACAGTGCCACGCCCCAGGTGCCAGGGCTAGTAAGAGCAAGCAGCAGGAATGTGAGGGAAATGAATGGGAGTGTAAGTCTTGCCTTTCCCATCGTGAGTGGTCTCTCTTTACACTTTTACTTCAACATAGAGTTGTGCAGTAAAAACTGAACACAAGCGTGGCGCATGGTATGGGCACGGTATTTAACTGTGTGGACGTTTTGATCAACTTTGCCTGGATTTGCCTCTAAAGAAGGTGAATCTTTGAACAGTAGGCTACATGTGGTAGATCATAAGCTTGGCAGAGTTAGGCTAAATACATTGTACCTGTAGCTTCATTATAATTTAAACCCTATCATCATTGCATGTATAGTAACAGCATTCTTCTTTGAGAAATGGCATCTTAAATTCAGTTTTTGAACTGTGAACTGATTCAATTTCTGAATTGTGACATCTGTCAGAGTAGGAGAGGAAATGAAGTTATCCTCGTCTGACTTGATCAAATTCACAGAACAGCAAAACAGGGTGGAAGAATATAGAGTGTGTTAGAATGGAGGCAACACATGGTGTCGGGTCAATGTGTTTATTTTGCCAGTTAATGATATTGACCCTTGTTTTTCTTTTCCCCATGCGAAAGGAAAACCGTGTTTAGCGATGTGAAAAGAAAGCACTGTGCTCTGTTTGCGAGGGAGGAAACTATGCAGCAGAATAGGAATTTTCACTCTTTATAAAGTCCTGGGACTGTGGAAACACTGAAACAGGCCAGCCACTGATTCGAGAGCAGAGCTCTGAGAGCAGAGTACATATTTTCTGTCTGTGCGGTCTGCATTCTGTTTACTGGAAGGGCCCCGTGCAGAGTGCACATGCTCCCACATGTGCCGTCAGTGTGCCCAGGGAGGACTGGTAGAGGGAATGGTAAACGGAGGGGCAGACTCAGAGAATTAGAGAGAAAGTGTGTTTATTTATGCCTTTCTTTTCTGAGGAGGTTAGGTAACATAGAGGCATTAAAACCACACCAGGTCCCCTTGTGCTGCTGCAACGTGAAGCTGGGAGGAGGAGGCGGAGGAGTTTGTCATTTTCAGGCCCCTCTGTGTGGGAAACTGTGTTCTCATCCAAAATGAGCAGTGCTGTGGGACTCTCGAGGCCTGTGGGCTGGTTTCACTGCTTGCTTCCCAGGTTTGGCTGTAGTAGACAGGCAGCGGTAACAATGGGAGGGTTAAGTATCTGATACACACACACACCAAACCCCGGGACTCAGCTGCAAGTAATTAAAGCTGGCAGTTGGCAGAGAGTCAGGCGACTGTAATGGCCGCTGTAAGTTCATACCATAATATGTGGAAGATGAATAGGGTCTGGTAGTAAACGTGTTGTCATGTTGTTGACCTAAGGCTTTCTAGCTCCCCTCCCTGTGTCCCGTTCGCCCTGAGGGGGGAGTCCGAGGGAGAAAGGTCCTCTGTAAATCCTCCTCTCTCTACTGTAATCAGATCTGAAACACTTCTTATTGACATGCCAGGGCTTTTGCTGTGACCTGCATAGTCTTGTTAGGCATATTATTTTTTCCATAGAAGTTGTTTATCCCTGAGGTGTTACCGTCTCAGGTTTGAAAGTAAAAGATGGTTCCTTCTCAGAGAACCCTCAGCAGGCCATTCATTTGATTCTAGTTTGACATGACTGCATGGATTCATTCAGATCTGGTGTTGCAATCTCAATCATAAAGAGAAAAGTAGCTATGGAGCTTTTTGTGTTGTAAAATATATAAAGTATCAGCAGGGGCTTTACCAGGACACTAAAAGCAAATTATATTCAAATGATAATTGTGAAAGGGAGGACTTGTTTGTATGGGCTGACTATGGCCCTATTCCCACTACGAAATATGAAGGAGGGTCTGAGGTGCGGGGTGGTGAAAGATAATTCTACTTTTCAAACATTACATCCTTGCCTTACATTTTGTTGCAGCTGGCTACACGACATTCTTTGTCTGCAGCTCAAATTTAACGTAAATATCACAGTAGCCACCAGCCAGAAAGCACAAACTATTCAACAATGACAAACTTTTCTTCTAAAGCATATTACATTATTGAATAATGCAACCAAACCATATTACACTCTTGAATAATGCAACAATTCACAAGCATGTACAGTTGAAGTCGGAAGTTTACATACACCTTAGCCAAATACATTTAAATTCAGTTTTTCACAATTACTGACATTTAATCCTAGGAAACATTCCCTGTCTTAGGTCTGTTAGGATCACCACTTTATTTTAAGAATGTGAAATGTCAGAATAATAGTAGAGAGTGATTGATTTATTTCAGCTTTTATTTCTTTCATCACATTCCCAGTGGGTCAGAAGTTTACATACACTGAATTAGTATTTGGTAGCATTGCCTTTAAATTGTTTAACTTGGGTCAAATGTTTCAGGTAGCCTTCCACAAGCTTCCCACAATAAGTTGGGTGAATTTGGGCCATTCCTCCTGAAAGAGCTGCTGTAACTGAGTCAGGTTTGTAGGCCTCCTTGCTCCCATGCGCTTTTTCAGTTCTGCCCACACATTTTCTATAGGATTGAAGTCAGGGCTTTGTGATGGCCACTCCAATGCCTTGACTTTGTTGTCCTTAAGCCATTTTGCCACAACTTCGGGAGTATGCTTGGGGTCATTGTCCATTTGGAAGACCCATTTGCGACCAAGCTTTACCTTCTTGACTGATGTCTTGAGATGTTGCTTCAATATATCCACATACTTTTCCTTCCTCATGATGCCATCTATTTTGTGAAGTGCACCAGTCCCTCCTGCAGCAAAGCACCCCCACAGCATGATGCTGCCAACCCCGTGCTTCACGGTTGGGATGGTGTTCTTCGGCTTGCAAGCTACCCCCTTTTTCCTCCAAACATAAATGATGGTCATTATGGCCAAACAGTTCTATTTTTGTTTCATCAGACCAGAGGACATTTCTCCAAAAAGTACGATCTTTGTCCACGTGTGCAGTTGCAAACCGTAGTCTGGCTTTTTTATGGCGGTTTTGGAGCAGTGGCTTCTTCCTTGCTGAGCGGCCTTTCAAGTTATGTCTATATAGGACACGTTTTACTGTGGATATAGATACTTTTGTACCTGTTTCCTCCAGCATCTTCACAAGGTCCTTTGCTGTTGTTCTGGGATTGATTTGCACTTTTCGCACCTATGTACGTTCATCTGTAGGAGACAGAACGCGTCTCCTTCCTGAGTGGTTTGACGGCTGCGTGGTACCATGGTGTTTATACTTGCGTACTATTGTTTGTACAGATGAACGTGGTACCTTCAGGCGTTTGGAAATTGCTCCCAAGGATGAACCAGGCTTGTGGAGGTCTACAATTTTTTTTTCTGAGGTCTTGGCTGATTTCTTTTGATTTTCCCATGATGTCAAGCAAAGAGGCACTGAGTTTGAAGGTAGGCCTTGAAATACATCCACAGGTACACATCCAATTGACTCAAATGACATGGTCATTCCCAAAGCCAACACCTCCTTTGGCCGCCATTCCTTCCAGTTCTCTGCTGCCAATGACTGGAACGAATTGCAAAAATCTCTGAAGCTGGAGACTCTTATCTCCCTCACTAACTTTAAGCATCAGTTGTCAGAGCAGCTTACCGATCACTGCACCTGTACACAGCCCATCTGAAATTAGCCCACCCAACTACCTCATCCCTATATTGTTATTTATTTTGCTCTTTTGCACCCCAGTATCTCTATTTGCACATAATCTCTTGCACATCTAGCATTCCAGTGTTAATACTAATTGTAATTATTTTGCACTATAGCCTATTTATTGCCTTACCTCCATAACTTGCTACATTTGCACACACTGTATATATATTTTCTGTTGTATTTTTTTGACTTTATGTTTTTTTACCCCATATGTAACTCTGTGTTGTTGTTTTTATCGCACTGCTTTGCTTTATCTTGGCCAGGTCGCAGTTGTAAATGAGAACTTGTTCTCAACTGGCTTACCTGGTTAAATAAAGGTAGAAAAAAATAAAAAAATAAAATGAGAAGCTTCTAAAGCCATGACATCATTTTCTGCAATTTTCGAAGCTGTTTAAAGGCACAGTCAACTTAGTGTCTTTAAACTTCTGACCCACTGGAATTGTGATACAGTGAATTATAAGTGAAATAATCTGTCTTTAAACAATTGTTGGAAAAATTACTTGTGTCATGCACATTTACATTTTTAGTCATTTAGCAGACGCTCTTATCCAGAGCGACTTACAGGAGCAATTAGGGCTAAGTGCCTTGCTCAAGGGCACATCAACAGATTTTTCACCTAGTCGGCTCGGGGATTAGAACCAGCGACCTTTCGGTTACTGGCACAACGCTCTTAACCACTAAGCTACCTGCCGCCCTATGCACAAAGTAGATGTCCTAACCGACTTGCCAAAACTATAGTTTGTTAACAAGACATTTGTGGAGTGGTTGAAAAACTAGTTTTAATGACACCATCCTAAGTGTATGTAAACTTCCGACTTCAACTGTATGTGACAATTAAAGGGTTTATTTTCTCATCTATAGGCTACAGTCATTACATTTTAACGTCAAGACAAAAGCACAGAGTTGCTATACCAGCATGTCTTCATCAAGTAAAGTTAGCCTAGCAAAGCTGTTTTATTTGGAAGCCAGACCTGCCACAAAATTGTTTAAATAAAATGCCTCATGATTTGTCAACGTGCACAATTAGTCTGATCTTCAGTCTGATCAACTGTAGTCTACTGATAACAACCACAGCTGCAGGTAGCCTAGAGAAGCCTATGCAATCTGATCCCATCTGGTCCAGGGGAAACGTAATGTCATGTTTTTATAGCCTAAGCTATGTATTTATAGTAGGGATATAACAAATGTAGCATGCATCAGTCAGAAAATATTTCAAACATTGTGAATCACCGGTTCACATAATTTTTTGCTCGTACTACTTTATTTCTACCTTCCGCAACTACCTCATATTTTGTGACAACTGATGTGTCTCATTCAGTGTCGAACTAGCCATATAACTGTGTTGACAGGCATTGATCTACAAGTAATGTTGTATGCCGAAAAACCCCAGGGAATATCAGTAGCCTATTCAAACTGCACACTGTGCCCAGCTTTGCGTGCTGACCAACGCGAGTTAGGTAGCCTGTCCCTGCAGGATCTTGCACATATGTGTGGCACTTTCAGCATTCAAATGCTAAAATGGCTTGCGCAGTATTAGGCTTCATTAGTTGAGTGACAACCTATATAATTTGCTAGATTGTTATCAATGCGCTGTTGAAAATTGTGTTTTACCGGAATAAAAGTAAGCTACAAGAGACTACTCTAATCTGGCTATACCTGCTGAACGGGGCTTACAATAGATTTTATTTCAATTGTTCAGGTTCACCACCAGCAATAGTTTTGGTAGTTTTGCTTTAAACGATCAGTGTACAAAACATTAGGGACGCCTGCTCTTTCCATGACATAGACTGACCAGGTGAATCCAGGTGAAAGCTATGATCTCTTATTGATGTCACCTGTTAAGTCCACTTCAATCAGTGTAGAGAATGGGAGGAGACAGGTTAAAGAAAGACTTAAGCCTTGAGGCAATTGAGACATGGATTGTGTATTTGTGCCATTCAGAGGGTGAATGGGCAAGACAAAATATTAAAGGGCCTTTGAACAGGGTATGGTAGTAGATGCCAGGCGCACCGGTTAGAGTGTGTCAAGAACTGCAACGCTGCTGGTTTTTCACACTCAACAATTTCCCGTGTGTATCAAGAATGGTCCACTACCCAAAGGACATCCAGCCAACTTGACACAACTGTGGGAAGCATTGGAGTTAACATGGGCCAGCATCCCTGTGGAACGCTTTGACACCTTGTAGAGTCCATACTCCAACCTTGTAGAGTCCATACTTTTTTAAACAATTTTATACTCCGACAAAAATAGAAGCTGTTCTGAGGGCAAAAGGGGGTGCAACTCAATATTAGGAAGGTGTTCCTAATGTTTTATATACTCAGTGTATATGGTAATGTTTTTATATATAGGGTAAAGTTGATAATTTCAAAAACAAGGAATCACTTTTGGGAGCTGCACTGCATTGCTAAAACGGGAGGAGAGAAGAAGCTCGCTAAAAATGTAAAACGTTGAAAACCAATCGGTTTTGAGATGGCGTGAAATCTAAAGTTGTGCTATATATTCATTTGCTATGTCATATGTCATTTGTAAACGATAAATATTGATACATTACTAGCTCAAACACTTAATCTGCAAAAATTACGAGTTAATTAGTGGGCAAAGGTGATTTCAGAACCAAAGAGACAAAAAACGTAAGCTACATTGCCCCCCCTAATCTGATAGTGGTAGTAGGGTGGTAGATGTCTAGTCTCCCTTATGGCTCAGATCAGGTGCCTACACAATATACACCATAGACATACATCATTTACACACAGACAGATCCAGCTCAGCGAGGCCCATCTCATAAGCTCTATCAGCAGCTGGTTTTAATTTAGAATGGAAAATGAATGTGTTTATGCAACAAATGTTACTGCATCGAATCGTATCGCATTGCTTCGTTCTCTAATCAAACCGTGTATCGTATCGGAGCCCATGTATCTAAATACGTATTGAATCGTTGTGAAAGGGAAAGATTCCTAATTTATAGCCTAAAATGGGCCCATTTATTTGTTTTCTGAGAAAATGTGAATGTGATCAAATTTGGTTTATATTCATACTTCAGGTGGCTAGGCTACCTAGGCCTTTTTAATCCAAAATTATTGACTGGATTTATTCAATCAACAAAATAGTGATGACTTGCTGTATGAGTATCTTTTTAATTACAGATGCAAAGGCCTACACAATGCAACCCTGCATACAGCGAGCTCAGCCCTGTTTGTTGTTTTGTTTGTTTTTGTCCAATCGCAGTTGTCTCTTAGTCTGTGTGAATGGTTGTAATGTTTTCATCCTCCTTAGGGCCATGAGTTTTTCCATTATTATATATATATTTTTTAAACATGACTTGATTAGAAAGATTATCTGGTCCCATTATAGCTCATATAAAACCGTTTTTTACTATGATTTATTACTATGTCATACACTTCAAATAGGGTCCGGAGTTGGTTAGGTTAGCCTACTACCAGATCAGGAAAAACTCTAGGCCCCAGGAAAACAATTGCCCTCACCACCACTCTAGGTCCTGTGGTGCCACCTCTGAAATCACCACACAATGTTACAAATGAAAAAACATATCCTATTTGTATGTTTTTGGTGGGATGGGCTTCCATAATTTTAACATGGCTCAGTGCAGTCAGCACCTACTGCGACAATTTCAGAATGTAACAGGCTTTTACTGCAATTTCAGGTAGAAAATCTATAAAACAAGTCTAAAATATTAGGAAAATGTCTATACATTTCAGCTGTTTCAAAAACATTGCTCTGCTATTGCCATTTATACTGTAGGAGTGTTGGGCTGAACGAGACAATTGTGTTCACACTGCCCTGCTTCAAGGGGGGCAACTGTTGGACAGGTGTCATGCGCTACCTCCGAAGGTAGCGGTCGAGACAGTCCCGTGTAGCTCAGTTGGTAGAGCATGGCGTTTGCAACCCCAGGGTTGTGGGTTCGATTCCCACAGGGGGCCAGTATGAAAATGTATGCACTCACTAAAACGGTAAGTCGCTCTGGATATGACTAAAATGTAAATGTAAGTAGTGTAGCGCTTGAAGTCACCTCCCTCCACACCCGGCCTCCTCCAGTCCTCCTCGAACCTTTGGCTTTCAGTGTGGTGCTCATCAGCATACTAAACATGGCTCGGGGGCATTGTGCTCTTGTTCCCCTAAATAGCTCCCTGCCATTTTGCAGGGAGGGGGCCGAGCGAGACGTCCCAGGCCCCTGGCACAGACACGTGGTGATGGGGGTTGGTAGGTGTTGTGGGCACCGGGCAGCAGCAGATAGACCACGCTGTGGAGACATGGCAGGAATCTGGACTGGGGCTGTATTTATCAATATGCTCTTGTTGTTATAGTACATTTAGAAACTGCTAGGCCATTTTCCAGAGTGATGGCCAGGCAGGACAATGCTCTGGGCCTGGTACAGGGTCAGTGTCAACCGCCAAAGGCATGCTGTACCATGTTTACGAAGGTTATTGTTTTTCGCTGTTGAAAGTTTTGCTTGATGTCTATAAGGAGAGCCTATAAGTATAGCCTATAAGTGAAAGGGAAAAAAGATCCAAACTCACAGAATTGTATTTTACATTTTTGAAAGTTGACCATCTTACTCAAATTTTGAAAAGGAGGAACTGCAACTTTGCTGTATTTACAATTGTCTTCTTGAATTCTGAAAGAGCTTCATCTACAGTAAATCTGCTGACTTCTTTGCAAGCACTCCCATGCTGTGAGATTATGAACAGCCTTTCAAATCCTTGCAAAGGGACTTGACTCACCTTCTGAACCCCCCCCCCCCCCACTCCTCTTTCTCTCTGTCTACAGAATCAGTGTATGACCTTCTCCCCAAAGAGCTGCAGCTGCCATCCTCCACTCAGCAAAACACAGCAGCAGCCATGAGCCAGAAGAGCGGTGGAGAGGCGGCTCCTCCTCCCTCAGCTGCCCTTGACTCAGGTAAGCCCCTCCTCCTCTACCCATCTCCTCTTCTGCCTCCATGGTAACAGTGAGCAGTGCTGGTAATGGTTCCATCCTGTTTCCTGGAGTCAACCCTTCTTTAGGCTACCTGCAAGACCACTTCCAACTACATTAGGGGTAGGCAGCACACAGTCTGTACCTGTAGGCTTACACCTGCATGTAGAGAGTACAGCCAACCCTCTATATTTCATATTATGCGTCCATCACATGCCTTGACAAATAGGCATGGAGCAGCTGCTGAAGACCGGAGTTATGAGGCATTATTGCCCTCTCCCTCGGGCATCCTGTGGCCCTCAGCAAAACACACTGCACACAGTGCCAGCCAGCCATCCCTGGGCCCTGGGGGCTTGCTCACGTCTCTGAAGACTGTGAACAATTCTGACTGTGAGGGATGGGAATGACCTGTTCCTGTTTTTTTGTGTTGATGTGCATTATCCCCTGGGTTTTACACAGAGATAATTATTGGAGACATGCAGAACTATGAGCACCCTATATCATGATCTGTTGGTGGTTGCTATAAACCTCACAGCTCAGATGTAATCAGCTCCAGCTGCAGCCCCTTTTTAGAACCCCAATCAGAGGGCTAGACTGAAAATGAGCAGTAGTAAAGCATTGCCTGGTTTTATGCTGACACAATGATTCTATACAGGGGCTATAGGATCCAAACATCTCTTTATGACATAGGCCTACAGGTTGCAAGCAGATCAGAAAGGCCTCTTTTTAATACTTGTGCTTTAGAGTATACATTTTTAAAGGTTCCCCATCAGGGCGTAGGGGCTGTAACACACAAACAGAGAGGGCATTCTTTCTCTCCATAGAAATCCAACTTCATGATCCCAGCTCAACAATTGGCTATAAGGATAAGCACTGTTTTGAGTGGTTGGGTTATGCTAAAACAAAGTAATGCCTACAGTCCTTGCTGGGAACACTGTGCCTTGCAGTTGGAGTCTAAGGAAACCCTCTTCATTCCTTCCCGTTAGAGGACACCCCTGATTCTTTCGGGGCACACAAGACCTACAGAGTCCCCATCTTCTTGGGCTGTCTTAATGATCTTCAATACGGCAGTCTCAGTCTATTTGGGGTCCACTAAATAATGAAAAGCAAAATGTACCCCATTAATTGACAATAGCAATTGGCTTCCAGTCTGATATGGTACATTTGTGAAGATAAACATTATAAAAATGCTAACCATCTCTCTTTGGGACAAGACACAAGTCAGAAGCAGGGTACAAAACCATTTCGGTACTGCTCACAAAAGCATTGTTTGAGATCCAAAAATTCAGTGATATCTCCTTGCAAAATACCAGAAATATCACTAACTGTTTACTTATGTGTTTTGCAGCTATTTTGCTTAACCAGTTATTGCCACACCATTATTTAAAGAAGTATCTTCTGACACCATGCATCAGTCTGTGTAAGGCTAAATAGTACATCTAGTACACTACTTGCACATAAGGAATCCAGAAAATCACTGAAACTAGTATGTTTGCAACTGTAGGCCTAAATGTTAATTAACCCAATATCATATTCAAAGGAAGAGAAAAAAGATCAAACAAAACTTGTCACAACCTGAACATTCAAAATGCAATTCACTTTAGCTCTTTTTACTCTGCCCCTTACCAAAGTGTCCCGGTTTAGAGTGAGTTTCAGTAGAACCAGAAGTCTGTTGCCTTCGGACATCAGTGCTTCAATGAAGCCAATGCAGCCCTCAGACAAGGCGGGACATACTGGCTGTAGCTGGAGGAAGGTGAAGTATTTTTCAGTTTACATGAAATTGAATTTGGGACTGTAGGTTTCACTGCAAATTGGCCTTACTTCTTCTGGCTATCTCTTCTTCTTTTCACTTTTATGTGAACTTTATTTTGTACCCCAAATCTTTGCAATCAAGTATTGAAAAAATACTTTGACATTAAATTGTAGGTTTTTATTGGTCAAATGAGGACAACTCTTTAATTTTAGGCTGTCCAGCAGTTCAGGTTTTTTTTGGTCACACCAGCCAATTTTGGCCGTCGCTTTGGCTCTTTGTTCAAGTAGTTTCTTCCTCCCCATATCCCTGCACAGCCTTCCTCCGTTTGCCAGCCAGATAGCGCTCTGCTGAAGCATCTCTGCTCTGGAGCTGCTGCTTTGGCCTTTTTACTACTGTACTGTGTTGTTACTGTACTTTGCAAGGCGGGTGCATGCTGGCTGTGACATTACCCTACTCCCATCCTACGCCTGCCCTGCTACTGACACTGCTTTTTATAGCTTGGCCTGGCTGTCACCACATCCCTGATGCCAGTGTCCTTACTGTTTAGCTCTGTACGGCTGCACACTTCCCTGCCCCTGTTGCTATCCCTGTTCTTGTCCCTGTCCTAGCGCCCCTGCCTGTAACCTTAAGGCTTCATTACTTTTGTCCTGTTTGTCCTCCATTCCCTTCCCTGACCCCTGCACTTTGAGATATGGCTGAATGGAGATGTAGCATCACTCTAGGTTGGCTTCAGCTGTTATGTAGGAATGTCTGTTATTTTTAGTCAACTCTGGCCATACAAAATTCATATTGCTTTTACTTTGCTGATTAGCTCTCCCCTTTTTATTTTTCTAATTGATGTAACATGTTATTGATTTCCATCTAGAAGTCTGAAATGAGCATGAATTATTTGTTGTCTGAGGTCAACTTTCTTCCTTGCCTTTCAGTCAGTCTATATGGGAAAACGTTTCGTAAAATGAAATCCAAATTGGTACTAATGCCAGGCCATTTTTAAGGGAGGTCATTTCAAATAGTGCACTTCACAAGAGAGTCTGTTTTTCAGTTTTAAGTAAGTAATTGCAGTGGGAGTCTTTTTATAGGTGTATACCCATTAGAGAGGGAAAGGACCTTATGTTACTTTTGCCCATAATTTCATCCAGTTGATCTTTAGGAATGTTTGTTCAGTTCACATCTTGCTATCCCAGCCACTCCTTCTCCTGCTTCCCACCCATGCCAAAGGGTCAGAGTTTGCTTGTGCCAACTTAGCTTCTGCATGAGTTTAAAGTGGAAATACATGTTATTTTACAAGCTCCAAAATGACACTCAGCCAGTACATTGAACAGCACCTGATCAATATCAGCATCCACACACCTCAGCAATATATTGACAAGTGAACATACTCCATAAAGTCTTTATGAAATGTTCTTCCTTTATTTGTTTCAATAATATTCAGCAAATGCACAAAGTGAATTGCTTTTTTGTTGATTGGATGCAAGTTGTTTTGCTATTAATGAACTTAACTTGCATTTTAGCTGGGCCCCACAGGCGTCGTGATGGGTTGTGTGACTGTGTCTGTCTATCAGTAGTGAAGACATTTAGTCCCAAGGGCTCTTAACCCATCAAAAATCACCCAGGGTGTCGAGTAGGTCCGTCTAAACTTTTAGACTTCTTATTATTTAAATGTATTGCATTTTATTGCATTTACAGTTTTTTGTATTGTATTGCCACTGAGTTTTTGATGTCAAAGTTTTGTTTCTTTAATTCTGTATTTAAATGGTAGTGGAACACAGTGTAGAAGGGGTGGGGTTAAAGGGACATAAAAAAAAAAACGTCATATTCATCATCTCCAGCACCACCCCAACATGAACATATGTGAAAATGGCGCATTTCTGTGTTTTGTAGTAAAAGAAAAAGATAAAGATAAGTGTTTCCAATGACATCAGCCAATTAGTAGGCAATGTGTACTCAAAATCTGTCCAAATCACACGATGCACACCGATGATGCCATTGGATACACTTATCTTCCACTATCTTTTTTTACTACAAAACATAGAAATGCACCATTTTCACATATGTTGATGTTGGGGTGGTGCTGGAGATGATGAATATGACGTTGAAAAATTGTGAAGTTTCCCTTCAAGGGTTTAAGGGTAAAGAAAAGCAGAACTTGGGCTAGGATGGAACATGCAATGGTCCCATAGGTGGAGGCATGGGTCTTTGGTAATGCCATTTACAATAAGAGCAAGTGTTTATTAAATGTTTATTATGTTCTATGTTTATTTCAAAATGTATTAAGTCTACGCTGTAATACACCTTGAATCCCATTGCCTCCATCTGCTGGGACTGTGCAATAATCACATTGGTTTTAAGAGCATGGTGATTTGCAGCCACTGAGCATTTTTGTTGAGTGAAAATTGGTAGGGTTTGTGGAAAGAATAGCCTACATAAATTGAATGATATACTACCGATACTACCATTTTATGGCCGAAACAAATAGTTACAGTGCCTTTAGAAAGTATTCATACCCCTTTACTTATTACACATTTTGTTGTGTTACAGCCTGAATTTCTCTCACCCATCTACACACAATACCACATAATGACCAAATGAAAACATGTTTTTAGACATTTTAGCAAATTTATTGAAAATGAAATACAGAAATATCAAATTTACATAAGTATTCACACCGCTGAGTCAATACTTTGTAGAAGCACATTTGGCAGCGATTACAGCTGTGAGTCTTTCTGGGTAAGTCTCTAAGAGCTTTCCACACCATTTTTGTATATTTTATGATTATAAATTATTTTATATAATTGTATTTAAAAACTAAAATGTAAGTACTGTCAAATTGGTTGTTGATCATTGAAAGACAATCATTTTCAAGTCTTGCCATAGATTTTCAAATATATTTAAGTAAAAACTCGGCCACTTGGGAACATTTACTGTCTTCTTGTCAAGCAACTCCAGTGTAGATTTGGCTTTGTGTTTTAGGTTATTGTCCTGCTGAAAGGTGAATTAATCTCCCAGTGTCTGGTGGAAAGCAGACTGAACCAGGATTTCCTCTAGGATTTTGCCTGTACTTGGCTCCATTCCGTTTCTTTTTTATCCTGAAAACCCCCCCAGTCCTTAATGATTACAAGTATACCCATAACATGATGCAGCCACCACTATGCTTGAAAATATGGAGCGTGGTACTCAGTAATGTGTTTGTATTGGATTTGGCCCAAACATAACACTTTGTATTCAGCACAAAAAGTTAATTGCTTTGACACATTCTTTGCAGTATTACTTTAGTGCCTTGTTGCAAACAGGATGCATGTTTTGGAATATGTGTATTCTGTACAGGCTTCCTTCTGTTCTCTGTTAATTTGATTAGTATTGTGGCATGCCTATAATGTTGTTGATCATGCTCAGTTTTCTCCTATCACAGCCATTAAACTCTGTAACTGTTTTAATGTCACCATTGGCCTCATGGTGAAATTCCTTAGCAGTTTCCTTACTCTCTGGCAACTGAGTTAGGAAGACACCTGCAACTTTGTAGTGCCTGGGTGTATTGATACACCATCGAAAGTGTAAATAATAACTTCACCATGCTCAAAGGGATATTTAATGTCTGCTTTTTTCATTTTTACCAATCTACCAATAGGTGTCCATCTTTGCAAGGCATTGGAAAACCTCCCTGGTCTTTGTGGTTAAATCTGTGTTTGAAATTCACTGCTCAACTGAGGGACCTTACAGATAATTGTATGTGTGGGGCACAGATATGAGGTAGTCATTCAGAAATCATGTTAAACACTGTTATTGCACACAGAGTGAGTCCATGCAATTTATTATGTGACTTAAGTAAATGTTTACTTCTGAACTTATTTATGCTTGCCATAACAAAGAGGTTGAATACTTATCGACTCAAGGCATGATTTATTGACTCAAGCTTTTCATTTTTGTAAACATTTAGAAAAACATCATTCCACTTTGACGTTATGGGGTATCGTGTGTAGGCCAGTGACAAATCTCAATTTAATCCATGTTAAATTCAGGCTATAACACAACAATTTGTGGGAAAAATCAACCGGTGTGAATACTTTCTGAAGGCACTGTATATAATTTGTTCATAATATACACCATTTTAAGTGTGAAGTTCTCTAGCTTCAATCTGTACTTTGTTCCTCTGGATGTCTCTGTACCAAACCTCCTCAGAGTAATTATACATGAAGCCTTCAACCTTTTGACCTCCATCTCACTTTGAATCTTGAATTGCAATGCATTTCGTTAGCCAGGGTATTATGCACAAACAGAGCAGGTGATGACTCAAAATTCTAACAAGAAATGAATCCTGAATCTCTGCCCTTCAAGTCAGCCATTTTGGTGGTTATAGCTGTCTTATTGGCCAGCTGTCTTTTTCTTTTAGAATGGATGGGCTCCTATTGAACAGGATGTCTTCATTACCACCTGGCGTTCAGCATTTCAAGGTTATCAGATGTACTGTGCTGTTTGCAGGTATAATAGTTTGTCAAGATCAAAAGGTTTAAAACCAGGCAATGCTTTATGAGGGCCAGTTTCCTGGACCCAGATTAAGCCTACTCCTGGATTAAAAAGAATCTTAATTGAAAGTGCTTTTTAGTACAGAAATAGTCTTCACTTGACATGATGATGACCAAAGACACATTAGGCTTTAACGAGGCTAAACAACAGGGGTTAAAAGGTGTCTGTAATAAATGCCTCTTCCTGTGGCCAGGTGCCTTTCTCCTGTGATAAATCAGACATCCTGATTTAAATTATTTATACCCTGGATAAAGAGAGGCAGCAGTGCTCTCCTCCATCCTACCTGTAGGTGTCTGAGTTTACTCTTCTTTAAGACCTAGCTACATTTTAAACAAACTATCAGCCTTGCGTGTTTAGACTAGAAGGCTAATGGTGGCGTGGGAGAGACAGAGAGGGAGATTCTATCCAACAGCTCTACTGCTCCACAGCACAGGCCTAAAACAGAGGGATTTCATTCTCTCCCGCAGCGTTTGCTGTCCTGCCATTTATTACACGGTTGTCTTTAGTTTCATTACACTCAAAGCAGGGCAACTTGTTTTTAGATTAGAAAAAAATAGGTTACCTCCTTCCTCTGGAGAGACAGCATGACATAAAAGGGCAGTTGTTTGAAATGTGTACACAACTCACGGATGGGACGATTTACTCAGGCATATTTGCCAATGTACAGTAGTCTACAGAAAGCTTTTAGGCCATATAAATAAGTCAGGAGGGAGCAGAGGAAGAGCTGTGAACCTTTACAAAGCTGGAGGGGTTTACTGGACTGGGTTTCTTTGAGGCCTTTGTTTCTCCATGTCATGGGCCTCTCACTCCACCGGGTTACCACCTTAATTTTCTTCCACTCTGCTCACCACTCTCTCTACTCAGCCTAACTAGCTCCACCTGTCCCTGCTCTGCTCTGCTCTAATTACTCTGCCAGCTGCGCTGCATTACCCACTACCTCTCCCAGTATTTAAGGCCCTGTCTTTCAGCTCTCCGGTGTCAGATCGTCTGCAAAGCTCACACCCGGAACCTGTTTGCTCGCGCTTCTGGCTCACCCTGGTTTTGTGACCCCGGACCTGCCTGTTTTTTGGATACTCTTCTGCCTCAGGAGATCCAGACCTGCTTCTGCCATTACGACTCCTGACTACTCTTCAATCCCGGTAACTCTGACCAGCCTTCTGCCTTGCTACTACGTATTTTGGATTTCCCTTGAACTGTACTGCTGCCTGGTTTCATTCCGCCCTGTTGTGTCTGTGTCTCCCCCCCCCCAGGACTTCTGGACCACCCACCACCGGCTTCATAGGACGCATCGCTGCCACTGGGGGGGGCACAGACCCAGCGCATTGGACGGGATCCCTGTTACCCCTGGAGCCTTCATTCACTCCCTACTTCCCTTTTCCCTTAAGTTTAATAAACTTTCTGGTGTGACGCAATTGTGGTCCTCTGGTCGTCTGTCTGAAGCGTGACAGTACGATCTGACCATTATGGACTCAGCGCACACTTTCCCCGACATGGAAACCGATGAGCATGAGCAGCAGTTCCAGCAGCAGCAACAACAACTCGCCATGATCATTCAACTCCTCACCAACCTTACCCCAGCCAGTCTGCCCACCAGCCCAGCCCCCGAGTTACCTGCCCCGGTCATTGCAGCCGCTGCTCCGGAACCCAAGATTGGAAACCCCGAGCGGTTCAACGGCGATTCAACCCAGGTCCGGCCATTCCTGACTAGCTGCCGACTTCAGTTCTCCTTGCAGCCAAGGACCTTCGCCACGGAGGGGGCTAAAGTTGGGTATGCCATCACTCACCTGACGGGCCGAGCTCGACTCTGGGGAACAGCAGAGTTCGAACGTCAAACCCCCGCATGTGCAACCTTCGACCTGTTTGCTGAGGAGATGCTGAAGGTGTTTGACCTGGATTCACCCACCGCAGAGGCGTCTCGTGAACTGTTCAGTATTCGACAAGGCAGACGTACAGTCGCAGACCATTCCATCGACTTCCGAACCCTGGCTAGACGAAGTTCTTGGAACACACCATCGTTGGTGGACGCGTTCTTCCATAGTTTGGCTGACTATATCAAGGACGAGTTGGTCTCCCATGAACTGCCTTCCACTCTTGATGAAGCCATCGCACTGACTGTCAGGATCGACAGAAGGATACAGACCCGTCGTCGTGAGAGGGGGCGCCAAGGTCCACCTACTACCGGCATTCGGAGAGATCCGACTGGGCTCCTGTCATCTACTGCCACTCACCCAGGTCAGCTTGATCAGTCTGAGCCTATGGAGATTGGGCGAGCCTCCCTCACTCCTGCAGAGCGCCAGCGCCGCTTCACCTCAAACCTCTGCCTCTATTGTGGAGGTGATGGACATCGTGTGGTAACCTGCCCTTTAAAGGGCCGAAGCTCACCGGGCGTAGGGGGAGTCCGGTTGAGTTCAATGACCATCCAGTCCTCCGACCGCAAACCCCTGCTGCAAGTTCACCTCCGCCTCTCTGACTCAACTCACACCCTGGCTGCTCTGGTGGATTCTGGCGCCGAAGCCAACATAATGGACATCAAGCTGGCACGCCAACTGGGACTGGAGAACCTCCGTTTGACACCTCCTATTCCTGCCCGGGCACTGGACGGACACTTACTCGGATCGGTCACTCATGTCACGGCCCCGGTCTCGATGGGTCTGTCCGGAAACCATCAAGAAACTATCCAGTTTCACCTGCTCCCCTCTCCAGGCCAACCCCTCATCCTGGGTTACCCATGGCTCCGCCGGCACAACCCTCAGCTCGACTGGGTGACCGGGGTGATCAGGGAGTGGGGAGAGGACTGCCACCGAACCTGCCTGCTTGCTGCCGCACTACCCCCTCGGCCAGTACCTACTAACTCCGCTCCTGACCTCTCCAATGTCCCAGAATGCTACCATGGTCTCAGAGAGGTGTTTAACAAAGCAAGAGCCACATCTCTGCCCCCTCACCGACCGTACGACTGTGCCATCGACCTCCTCCCTGGAACAGCTCCTCCAAGGGGTCGTCTTTATTCGTTGTCTGCTCCTGAAAGAAAGTCCATGGAGGACTACATCAATGGCTCTCTGTCCGCAGGATTAATCCGTTCATCTTCATCTCCTGCTGGTGCTGGCTTCTTCTTTGTGGGGAAGAAGGACGGATCTCTTCGCCCCTGCATCGACTACAGGGGACTCAACGACATCACAGTGAAAAACCGTTACCCTCTGCCTCTGCTCACCTCTGCTTTTGAGTTGCTCCAGGGAGCCACTGTTTTTACCAAGTTGGATCTCAGAAACGCTTACCACCTAGTGCGGATCCGGGAGGGAGATGAATGGAAAACCGCATTCAATACACCAACAGGCCACTACGAGTATCTGGTTATGCCTTTTGGCCTCACCAATGCTCCTGCTGTGTTCCAGGCTCTAGTGAATGATGTACTGCGGGACATGTTAAACAAGTTTGTCTTCGTTTACCTGGATGACATCTTAATTTACTCCAGAAACCTGTCTGAACACACCCGCCATGTCCAGCAAGTCCTTCATCGTCTTCTGGAGAATTCCCTCTACGCCAAGGCAGAGAAATGTGAGTTTCACGTCAAGACAGTGGCCTTCCTGGGGTACATAGTGGCAGAGGGAAGTATCCAAATGGATCCTGCCAAAGTATCAGCAGTCACTTCATGGCCAGTTCCGGAGAACAGAAAGAAGCTGCAACAGTTTCTGGGGTTTGCTAACTTCTATAGGAAGTTTATCCGGAACTACAGTACCGTTGCTGCCCCTCTCACTGCTCTAACCAGCACCAAGCAACCCTTCACCTGGACCCCAGCAGCCGACAAAGCCTTCAGTACCCTCAAGGTGAGGTTCACCTCCGCTCCCATCCTCCAGATGCCTGATGTGGACCGGCAATTCATTGTGGAGGTGGACGCCTCGGATGTGGGAGTTGGTGCTGTGATTTCTCAGTGGGCTGCGGAGGATAGGAAGCTCCATCCCTGTGCCTTTTTCTCACGTCGGTTGTCCCCCTCTGAGTGCAATTACGACATAGGGAACCGTGAGCTGCTGGCTGTGAAGCTTGCCTTGGAGGAGTGGCGTCACTGGCTGGAGGGGTCCACCATTCCATTTCTCGTTTGGACCGATCATAAGAACTTGGAGTACATCCGCACGGCCAAACGGTTGAACTCCAGGCAGTCCCGCTGGGCCCTGTTCTTCACCAGGTTTAATTTCACTCTGTCATACCGGCCTGGATCACGCAACACCAAGCCAGACGCCCTCTCCCGTCAATTCCAGAAGGATGACACCCCCTCCAAGGACCCTGTGTCGATTCTGCCAAGTCCCTGCATCGTTGCAGCTCTGACCTGGGCTGTTGAGGAACAGGTGCTGGAGGCTCTCCGTAACCAGCCAGGTCCCAGCACTTGCCCAGCTGACCGCCTTTTTGTCCCCGAAGACCTGAGGTCCCAGGTCATTCAGTGGGGACATGACTCCCGCCTAGCTTGTCACCCTGGCTCCACCCGCACTTACAACCTGCTCGCCCAGAGGTTCTGGTGGCCCTCTCTGAGGAAGGATGTACGGGAATTCGTCCAAGCCTGCCCCATCTGCAACCAACACAAGTCGTCCTGCCAGCCCCCAGCCGGATTGCTGCAGCCCCTGCCTGTGCCCAGACGTCCCTGGTCTCACATCGCCCTTGACTTTGTCACGGGGCTGCCCCCTTCAAGTGGCATGACCGTCATTCTCACCATCGTTGACCGTTTCAGCAAGATGGCACACTTCATTCCCCTCCCCAAGCTCCCAACCGCCAAGGAGACCGCCCAGGTGGTCCTGGAACACGTCTTCCGGATCCACGGACTGCCAAAGGATGTTGTTTCTGACCGTGGTCCACAATTCTCCTCCGCTTTTTGGAAGGAGTTCTGTCACCTGCTGGGAGCCACAGTCAGTCTGACTTCCGGATTCCATCCCCAATCCAATGGGCAGTCAGAGCGGGCTAATCAGGAGCTCGAGAAGGCACTGCGATGCATGACTTCACGCAACCCCCACTCCTGGTCGCAGCAATTGACATGGGTGGAGTACGCACACAATTCTCTGACCTGCTCTGCCATCGGTATGTCCCCTTTCCAATGTGTTTATGGATACCAGCCTCCTCTATTTGCCAGCCAGGAGGAGGAGGTTACTTGCCCATCTGCACTTGCTTTTGCCCGTCGATGTCGCCGCACCTGGTCACAAGCCCGAGCCACACTCCTCAGGTCCGTTGCCAGCTACACTACCGGGGCCAACCGTCGGAGAATTCCTGCTCCCACCTACCATGTTGGTCAAAGGGTGTGGTTGTCATCGAAGAACCTGCCACTCAGGGTGGAGTCGCAGAAGCTGGCACCTCGGTTCATTGGCCCATTCCCTATCATAAGAGTGATTAGCCCAACTGCTGTCCGGCTCCAACTGCCTAATTCCCTGAGGGTGCACCCCACTTTCCATGTGTCTAAGATTAAGCCCATCCATGAGAGTCCGCTGGTCCCTGCTGCGCCTGGTCCTCCTCCTCCACGGCTCGTCGATGGTGGTCTGGTTTACACCGTCCGCCGCCTGCTTCGGTCCAGACGGAGGGGTAGGGGTCTCCAGTACCTCATTGACTGGGAGGGCTATGGACCTGAGGAAAGGACCTGGGTGCCAGCTAGTCGGATTGTGGATAGGACTCTCATCACCGCTTTCCACCAACGGCATCCTGATCAACCTGCAATCCGTAGGGGCCGCCCCAGAGGGGTCCCTAACCGTCCGGCCCGCTCGGCTTCCTGTCCTGTGCCTGATCCTGTCTCGGGACCTGTCCCATCTCCCGACCACGGCCCTCCGGCTTCCTCCGAGGATGAGGACGTTCACTCGGACCGTTCGGAGGAGTTCTAGCCCTCCTCCGGCTCCCCTCCTCCCGCCCGGCGTGGTGTTGCTCTTGGGACTTCTGGGGCCGTCCCTTGGGGGGGGGGTTCTGTCATGGGCCTCTCACTCCACCGGGTTACCACCTTAATTTTCTTCCACTCTGCTCACCACTCTCTCTACTCAGCCTAACTAGCTCCACCTGTCCCTGCTCTGCTCTGCTCTAATTACTCTGCCAGCTGCGCTGCATTACCCACTACCTCTCCCAGTATTTAAGGCCCTGTCTTTCAGCTCTCCGGTGTCAGATCGTCTGCAAAGCTCACACCCGGAACCTGTTTGCTCGCGCTTCTGGCTCACCCTGGTTTTGTGACCCCGGACCTGCCTGTTTTTTGGATACTCTTCTGCCTCAGGAGATCCAGACCTGCTTCTGCCATTACGACTCCTGACTACTCTTCAATCCCGGTAACTCTGACCAGCCTTCTGCCTTGCTACTACGTATTTTGGATTTCCCTTGAACTGTACTGCTGCCTGGTTTCATTCCGCCCTGTTGTGTCTGTGTCTCCCCCCCCCCAGGACTTCTGGACCACCCACCACCGGCTTCATAGGACGCATCGCTGCCACTGGGGGGGGCACAGACCCAGCGCATTGGACGGGATCCCTGTTACCCCTGGAGCCTTCATTCACTCCCTACTTCCCTTTTCCCTTAAGTTTAATAAACTTTCTGGTGTGACGCAATTGTGGTCCTCTGGTCGTCTGTCTGAATCGTGACACTCCAGTGTTTTTAAGTGTGGTGAGAGGGCGCTCAAAGTGGCTGCAAATCATTCACTGTGGTTCCAATCTTAGTAGGGCCTATATGTTTCTCATGTTTGTTGCTCTTCTAAAAATCTGCATGAACTGCACATCATGAAATGTTTCAAAGGAAAGCATCATATTTAGATTTTCTACTTGACATAATTTTGTAATGAACTAATCCTTCAGCATTTCAAAACCACTACTGTTATGTTTATTCTTGTTTTTAAACAGATTTTCATTTGATATTACATGGTTGTGAAAATGGAACTAGTTCTTTTGCCTCCTAGGATCTGCATGTGGGGTCTGTGGGAGGAAGCTTACAGCTGCCATGGGGAACAAATTGCTGTCTTGCTGGATCCCAATTGAACTAAAACTATTCCTGTCTCTTGAATAAAAAATGTAATCTATAATCTATTGGGTAAAATAGCTGCTCCCTACCATCTGCAATCAGGTGAAAGTTTTTTGTCTGTTTGCTAGATTGTATGGATTTCCGCAAACAGAAGCAATGTGCTGTATGTTTTGAAAGCATTCTTGTTCACCAGAGCATAAATAGATGTATGGCTTTATCCATTTCTTCTGTTTATCATGGCTACTCTTCAATAAGTTCAATCAATTTAGCCATAAAAAAATAATTTGAGAAAAATATAAACCTATTAAGGCAAAATTGTGCTCCACATTGTTGCACTCTGGCATGGTTCCTATATGAGTGCATTTGGAACAGGAAAAGTGAGAGGGCTTGTGGGTGGAATGTAAAGTGACTGGAATTTCCTCATAGACAATGCACCACATTGGATTGTAATGAGTCATAGATATCTGGCATTCTTCCGATTACCATCAAAAAGCTATCTTATTTTTCAGTCATAAGGACTGTAACTACAGTTTTGAATGAAGTGTAGCCTAGTTGCACCTCTTTTATTTTTGATTGTTTTTAAATTCAGCGTATCGAGATAGGTTTTACAAATTAGGATAGCTTGTCTGCCTGTCCTCTCACTCCTCTCCCTTCTCCTGCAACAGTCTTCAGGTTTTCACCTCCATGCTCAGACCTTAGCCTAGTGCTAGGCCCTTAGGCTACCAAGGCTTCCACTTCTTCCATCATATCTCTAGTAGACAGTCAGGTATTGCTTGTTTGTAATGCTTTATTTCTTACCATGGGGTGTGATAAGCTTTCTCCAACTCCATGTTTTTGTTGCCCTTTTATGCCAGGGACAAGCCCTACAGTAGCCAAACAATCCAGTTTGTCATCTTCCACTTCTGTGCAAACAATCTACCATGTAGCATCTGCCATTTCACCTGCTTGAAGCTGCACTGTACTGTACCCTGCATTGAAGACCTGATAACTAGGAATGCTTTTGAAATGTACTCAACATTTGCTGCTATTTTCAACCCTGGCTAAGGTTTCCTAAAGTGTCTTAGGAGGACTTTCAGAAAAACATATTGAGCAGGAATAGAATGAGACCCTTGAATGACGGTTCCATTTTCACATACTTTTTGTTCAACAGGTTTTTATTACATTTGAATGTTCAGCTCTTATTGCTCATTCGCTGTCTCGTTTTTATTCCAGGAAGTTCCCTCTGAAGCAGGGAGTGTCTGCATATAAAATGGTCTGCAGTTCTCTGCTTCATAGGTCAGAAGCTTGTTTATCTTGTCTCTGTGGCTACGCTCAGTCCCAACTAAATTGTTTGAACCTGTATGAAAAAAAGCTCCAATTGGCACGCATCATCTTACACACCAGATAATCTTAATTTCATTTGAACATCCCTCTTCATGTAGATTTCCCAGTTAATTTCTGTTCATGGTAAATGCTATTGAAAATCAAGTCCCAGTGTCACTGAAAGATGGCTAAAGAATTGGATTACTTCATGTTCTGGGGTACTATTTTTTGCAGATTGAATTAGAAACTGAGTATCAATTTCAGATAATTAGATTTTCATGTCAGAAGATTCATGACTTTCCATTTATATCATATCCTATAATATGACCCTTTCCCCCATTTTTGGGTCAGAACACACATGTACAAACATACTCACCTACACACACTCATACTCCCACATAGAGACACACTTACACATCATGATGCAATAAAAGAAAAGTGAAAATTATAATTGGATGACCAAAGAAAAGCAAAAACTAAAAAAACTAAAAACAATCATGCACAAATTTCGCTGCTTGAATGGGACTGCTAGCCAATGCTGGTTGAGATGCCTTTATTTACTGTCCAATTGTATGCACTGTAGATGCCACCACCGTCTCCTCTTCTATGACCATGGGAGGCCCTCGCAGTGCTTTTCCCACCTCTTCCAGCTCCACCATGCACTCCACTACTTCAGCCACCGACCAGACCTCTGCTCACACCGGCATCGCCGCTCCAGACGAAGGTGTAAGTAGCAGAGTGGTGGCAGAGATGCTTGGCGCTGAGGGCGGGACTGGCAACAGTGGGAGTGCTGGTGGCGGCAGGGCTGGCGGCGAGAAAGGAGGAGGGGCCGGATCCCTAGGAGGAGGAGGAGGAGGAAGAGGGGGGGCATCCCAGGAGGCCCAGCAGCACCACCAGATGACCCCCTCCAAACGGCGGACGGTGCTGAACATCTCGCCTCCGCCCGAGGACCTGTTTGACGACAGCTGCATGTCCTGCCAGGAGGATCAGCTCCAGGACTCAGAGCAGAGCAACAGCATCTGGATGGATGACTCCGCCTCCAACTTCAGCATCGTCAGCTCCAGCTCCTACAACGACAACACAGAGGTGCCCCGGAAGTCCCGCAAGCGCACCCCCCGCCAGCGGCCCGGCCCCAAGCCTGCCTCGGCCGAGGAGGCCAGCATGGACGTGTTTGATGCAGACAGTGCCAAAGGGCCGCACTTTGTGCTCTCGCAGCTGGGCTCAGACAGCAAGGCCTGTACCAAAGGAAGGTGGGTGCCCCTGGATCTCTTTTACAGTGAAATTAGCCCATGTGGAAACCTATCTAACCTACTGTTTACTTCCTTTTGGTCTGCAGAGTTAACTTTCCTTTTCTTTTACATCTCTGTAAAGTTGTGGTTAAGTTTCAGTTCTCCGTTTGAATCTTGAACATTAAGACAAGTTACATGTCAGAGAAAGTGATTAATTCATGGAAAAACACTGATAGACTTATACCATTGAAATTGGCAGTGGCCATTTACAATTACTATTGAATGGACATCTCAACAGAACTGTTCATTTTATACCTTGCCTGATTTTTGAAGAAGTTGATCTAAATTAGCTCCATACTTATTCCCATTGTTAAGAGGTGTAAAACCACTATACAACAAGCAGAAATCGTACCAAACCACTGGCTGAACGTTTTCCTCTGTGCTTGAAGAAGAGCGGGCATATCAGAGGCTAGGGAGGGGCAGGATACCACAGCACAAACAATGGTCAGCCATGGTGAATCACACTGAGCCTCTTTGAAAAGCGCTGAGAAAGCAGAGCAGATTAAATAAACCGATAAGTCTGGATCCCCTAAGAGGTTCTGATGGACTCTGCTTGGTAGTGGGCCTCCAAACTCTGCATTGCTCGCTAGTGTCACTGGGAAACCATGGCAACTATTTGGGGATCCCTCACTAGTCTCCTGCTGCTCTCTAGTTCCAAATACCCCCTATGCTCCACCATACACACACACACACACAAACACAAACACACACACAGATATTTGCTGGTGGGGTCACAGCTTGGCTGGAACTTTGATAGTAAGTGGACGGTCTCCAAGTCCTGTCAAGTTCTCTTCTACCGAGAGGACGTTTGGTGCCAGCAGTGGAGCTGCTCTTTCCTCCCCTTACATAAATGAACACAAGGAGGAGAGTAGGAGTGGGGGGTGAGGGTTGCTGCCAGTGCCACCCAACGCCAAGTTGTGCACCCTCAGTCCCCAATGATTACAAGGACACAGGCAGGGTTAGGGTTAGCAGGGGACAGTGCTGTGAATGAGTGAAAGGAAACAGTCCCCTGCATTATATATAAGCAAGCGTATTCTAGTCAATGGTAGTGTTGCTTGTTTCAATGTAGGTTGTTTAGGAGCTGTTGGGCTGACACTGTAGCTAACCAGTCTGTCTTGCAGTTCGGCAGATGGCCCCCAGACAACCCATCAGAAAGGGGGGACCCTAGCGAGCCAGTTCCCTCAGAAGAGTGAGGGCAAAGAGCTGAAGATCCTGGTCCAGCCTGAGACCCAGCACAGAGCCCGCTACCTGACTGAGGGCAGCAGGGGGTCAGTGAAGGACCGCACTCAGCAGGGCTTCCCCACCATAAAGGTATGCCTTAAACCAACAACAAGAACAGGGGTGCTGGGCTGGGGAATCTAGGGCTTTTTGTGGACAGTCAGTGCCCCATACACTGTTCACTGTTTTGACTCTACTCCTTTGTAAGTATGCCTTTATCTGTCCTTCACCAAACACCACCATCAACCTGCTCCATACTCATTGTTACATAACACCTCTACATTGGGTTAACATGCGTAAGTCAGTGATTCAGTGATTGTCACAGGCTATGTAGAAATTGTATAAGTGATGCAACGTATCAACCCCAGGGTATTTTCTTTTTATGAAATAAGGTTTTATAGCTAGCTGTTACAACACACCTTGTAAGGCAGCACTCAGTTGGTAGAGCATGGCGCTTGCAACGCCAGGATAGTGGGTTCAATTCCCGGGACCACCGGTACGTAAAATGTATGCATGCATGACTGTAAGTCGCTTTGGTGCCTGCTAAATATTATATAACCTACATAAAAACAACAGATGTTCTTGTCCACCGAGAAAAGAGGTAACTATCATTATTCTCTTGAAGTGATTACAACGTCAAATCGTGACTTTGTTTGCATTTCTTTGTCATATCTCTGTATCAACAATGCTATTCACAATGTATTGCATACCTCAAATGTTTTACTCAAAGTAAATGGCAAAACAGGCAGTTGTGCAGTTGCAGTTCTATTATCATAGAATGCTATAAGATATGGCATTATCATCTTACTAAGCAGAAAGCTGGTACTATCTATCACGTATTCACTTTTGTACATTATTTTAGCTGCACCCTTTTGGCTCTTGTGAAAACTATCACTTGCACAATACATTCAACGCTCGAAATTCTCTAGTAACTTACATAAATAGGTAGAGTTGACTTTGGAGCAGCTGCGCTATTTTCTGATCTGAGTGTTCTTTGTTTCCTTCTTGTCCACAGCTGGAGGGTGTGAATGAGGCAGTGGTGCTCCAGGTGTTTGTGGGTAATGATGCTGGGCGTGTGAAGCCACATGGGTTCTACCAGGCCTGCAGGGTGACGGGGCGCAACACCACAGCCTGCAAGGAGGTGGACACTGAGGGCACCACTGTCATTGAAGTGTCCCTGGACCCCAGCAACAACATGACCCTTGCGTATGTATCTGCTTATTGCCATAGCTGTTGCAATTCTGTAAAATCACACATAATGGAGACTGCTCCTCTTAGTCATCCTCCATTGGGAGTGTGTTAGTGGCTGTTTCAGTGTGTTAGGGGCTGTCGGGGGCTGTTGCAGCCGCTGGGGCCTTGGTCAGCAGGCCTGCCTGCCAGTCTAACAGCTGTGCTGTGTGTGTCTCTCTCTGCAGGGTGGACTGCGTGGGGATCCTGAAGCTGCGTAACGCTGATGTGGAAGCTCGTATCGGGGTGGCCGGCTCCAAAAAGAAGAGCACGCGTGCCAGGCTTGTGTTTCGGGTCAACATCCCCAGGCCGGACGGCTCGGTGCTCACGTTACAGACACCGTCGTCCCCCATCCTGTGCAGTGAGTGGCTTTAGGTTATTCATAGCATCTGCTTACCGGAGTTCTCTCAGGAACGCTGTCGGAGCTCAGAGCTGACGCACGTCACCAGGGGATTAGGGGGAGGGAGGAAAAAGTTCCTTCAGGGGGTTGGGTGGACAGGAGGAAAGTGAAAAGGAGCTTGGGTCAGGACAAGGATGTCAATAATGAAGTCTCCATTGGGAGCCGTTACTGTCAAAATTGGACTGAATAGCCATATGAGCATTTGTAATATAGGTTAGTTTGATTGTTTTCATCTTGTTTTTAAGTTCCAAGCTGAAGACTTGAACACTCTGAAGAGATGATTCAGTCTAGAAGTTCCATTTCTAATGCGTTATGTATACTTAGCAGATCGTTTTCTAATTTAAGTAAATGTTCAGAGACAATGTATATAGACTCTCTTCAGCGTCATGTGTTCCTCCCGTTGTGGGCATAGGGTGTGGCTGTGAGTGGCAAAAATAGGAAAGACTGCTCTGGGGTATAAGAAATTCTATTTGTCGGTGGTTTTAGAAGCAGAACTTCTCAAAAGAAATTAGGGAGAGAAAGAAAGGGGGAAGAAAGAGGTGTGGACTTCTATTGTTTACAATGTCAGAGTGCAATCCGACCAAGGGAAAATCTGGCCAGAAAATATAAAATATAAATCTCCAATGGCGTCTGTCTGTCTGTGTGTGTTGTGCTGTGGAGCGGGGTGGTGAGAGTGAGGAAGGCCTGTGAAAACTGGGGAGGGCGGAGGAGTAGGAGGAGTCTGAGCTTGTTGTTTATAGAAACTTGGGGATTTCTATTTGCCTGTGAGAAAGGGGGACTGCAAAGATAGTGTCAACTTGACCTATAGTACAGTCATTTTACTGTCTGGATAATGATTATATACTAAAAAAAAAAAAACGAACAAATCTCAAGCACATGCACATACACACTATTTTATTAATGCCAGCTCAGCTCACATTTTTCCTGGCAAAGCAATTAAAGCACAATTACTATTTCCCCAAGATTACATGTGTGCCTTCCAAGAAATCACAAGGTACTCTTGAGCAATTGGTTTAAGCTTTTCTGTTGGCATCCCCTGGTTCTTCCTGAGAAGGCCAGCAGTTCTGTACCCGTGACAGAATACTAGTTAAAGAAGCCTGACAGTCTGTTTGTGTCTTGTCTACAGCCCAGCCTGCAGGGGTGCCTGAGATTCTGAAGAAGTCCCTCCACAGTTGCTCGGTGAGGGGGGGTGAGGAGGTCTTCATTATTGGGAAGAACTTCCTCAAGGACACCAAAGTCATATTTCAGGAAAATGTATCAGGTAGGCCTACACAACCAAGTATTGTCTGAAATCCATGTCCTTACTTTATATGAATAATGTAAACTGGGCCATTTTATATTTATTCCTTTACCTACCATACTAATGAAACCGATCATTTTTCCCCCTAAGATGAGAAGTCTTGGAAGGCAGAGGCTGAAATTGACATGGAGCTGTTTCACCAGGTAAATAAGAATATTCTCTGCTTATTGTGGTCCTAGAATGATTAATGCCAATGATTTAACGGGTTGATTAGATAACAGCAGCCATTTGAGATTTGTAGGTTTAGATGTAATCATCTTAAATTGCTACTCACTCAGTGAGGTGAATGGCCTCATTGTTTTGTGACCTAATTACTGTGAGCCACAGTGGTAA
The DNA here is from genome assembly GCF_964263955.1 of Coregonus lavaretus. NCBI lineage: Eukaryota > Metazoa > Chordata > Actinopteri > Salmoniformes > Salmonidae > Coregonus > Coregonus lavaretus. The sequence continues at coordinate 13,592,878 of NC_140024.1, forward strand.
GCGTGTCTCAACAGTCCTGCATAAACCTTTGCCCTTGGGAGCCAGAGGGTCAGAGCTGTGTTAGCTAAGCCTCAATCAGTTGTCTGAGCCCTGAGGTGTTAGACGTCTTTCACATATTATTCACAATTTGTAACCAGGCAAACCATGTAAATTCACCACCACACCTTTTACTAGTCAGCAAAGTTAGAAAGGTGTTGTGTGTCTGAACTAGTTGATGACGTACAGAGTCCATTGTGTCTCTTTCTCTCTTTCAACTCTACATTGTGCTGACGTCGCTTGATTATTGAATCAAAGTAATTTTGCACTTGCACATGTTTTATAAGGGATGTTGACACACGTTTGTCACATGATTTGATGTATGTCATTTTAAGCTTGGGGCTACTGTACATTTCTGTTAGCTAAGTGGATTTGTCTGTCATGCGTTTCCCCTCAGAATCACTTGATTGTGAAGGTTCCTCCATACCAGAACCCAGCCATCGCGTCAGCGGTATGTGTGGGGATCTATGTGGTGACCAATGCTGGCCGATCCCATGACGTGCAGCCTTTTACCTACACTCCAGAACCAGGTCTGTGATAAGTCAATGAACAAACGTTCTTCCTTTTACTCCTCCTGCGCCACCTTAAAGCAGAATTTCCTCAGAGCACGTCTTCAGCCACTCTAAATTACAACCATTACTCTACCACCACTACTGGATTAGGTGGATATATCCTCTAGCCTGCTCTAAATGTACCATTCCAGTCTTTGGTGCAGGAAGCCATGCCCACTCGGGAACAGAGGGGGATTTGTCTCCTCCTTTTCTCTCTCATCACTTCCAGTCGTCAAAAACGTCCTTTGGGCACTGTGGCACGAACTGTCAATGAGCAAGCAGGAAGTGGCAGAGAAAGGAACTAAAACAATGAAACAAAACATGGAAGTGTAGATGATCCATCAAAAAAAAAAAACTTTTATAGACAGTATGTACTAAACATGATACCGGATTAGGCAGCACCCTTTACAAAACAGTCAAGTCATACAGATTTATTCCTCATTGTTTTTCACTCTATACAGTAACATTTAATTTCATATTATATTTTTGTAAATGAAATCCTGACATGCAGAGGATGGAGAATGAGACAGGGTATGAAGAATAAGGTCATCTGATTTGCATGTCGATAACTCAACCTGCTTATTTGTGTATGTCTCAGTGGACATATCTGTGAAGAAAGAAGTCCCATCTCCAGGCAAGCCCTGCTCTTTTGATGAACGGATGAAAGGTAGAGTATATCTCTACCGTGCTGTACATGCTGTATCGTATGTTCTTGTTTGTAATGTATAGGTGTGTGTGAGGGGTGTCAAGTGTACTCCTGTATCTTGGCTTTCAGTATGACAAAATTGTAACATTGTCATTCACGCCCCTACAGTAATTGATGGTGCCTTGATGCCCCCAATGTTGCCTCTTGTGAAGAGAGAAGAGGTCACGCCAATGGAGGTTTCCAGCAACCTCACTTCTGCTGGCGTGTTCAAGGTAAAAGATCTACAAATGCATTCATCAGCCTTGGCCATGATAATGCCTCATTAAATAGTTGAACCATATCCATATGAACCATATTTTCCACCCAAAATATATAAAAAGCTAGCAGGTATCATCTGTTTTTTGTATTCTCAGCGGACCCCTGATGTCATGTGTTCGGCCCAGCAGACGCTGGACATGAGTTCCAACCTTCCCAACAACAGCCCGTTCTCCAACTCCTTGCCGCGGCCTGCCAGTGACCCTGACGAATCCCAAACAGCAGTCTTCAACAGTGCAGAGGCCCTGAGCACCATACAGAAGCAGGACATCGCTCCCACCAACTCCTTCCCTGTGCCTGCAGACTCTCTACTCCAACCTGGGCCTCAGCAGTTCCTCCTGGAGCCCAGAGAGGGGCTGGGGCAGGACAGGGCCGGCAACAACGCTGGGGCGGTAGGGAGGCTCGGTCAACTACTGGAGGCCCCTCAGCCTGCCCCCCAGCAGCACCAGCTGCCCATATTCCCCCCAGACGAGGTGGCCCAACTGGAACAAGCAGTGAGACAACTGCAGGCCAAAGGGTACTGCAGCCAGCAGCAACAGCGACAACAGCAACAGATTCAACAACAACAAATTCAACAACAGCAGCAACAAATTCAGCAACAACAGCAACAACAAATTCAGCAACAGCAACTACAGCAACAACAACAGATTCAACAACAACAAATTCAGCAACAACAACAGCAACAACAAATTCAGCAACAGCAAATTCAACAGCAACAAATTCAACAGCAGCAGCAGCAACAACTTCAACACCAGCAGCAACAACAGCAACAGCAAGTGTTGGAGAACCTGCAGCTGTTTCAGTCACAGATGCCCATGCAGTGTGGCATATTCCAGGGCGGTTCTCGAGGTGAGAACACTGAACAGCAGGGTTCCCAGCAGGGCATGGTGCAGAACCATGGTTCCCTCTTTCAGCAGGCCCAACAGCAGCAGCAACAACAGAAACAGCAGCAGCAAGCAGCGCTCTTTCAGCAAGCTAATGAGCTCCTCTCCATTCAGACCAACTTCCTCCAGCAGACCCCTCCTCATCCCTCTCCACCCCTCTTCCATAACCCCAGCCCCCTGGCTGAGGCACAGGACCCACAGGGGGCGCTGTTCCACACTCAGAAGGCCTCTCCCACCCAGGAGCAGGTCCAGGCAGCCCTCTTCCAGAACACCCTGACAGTGTTGAGTAGGACCAGCCTCTCCCCAGAGCAGCCCCCCTCTGCCGCCAACCTGTTCCTCCCCCAGAGTGCCCTGCCCGGGCAGCTCTCCGCTAACGGCAGCCAGCAGCAGCAGCAGCAGCTGGCCTTCCTCAGTGCCCTGCAGACCTCTGCCCCTGAGCCCCAGTCAGTGTTCCAGGCTCAGACCCAGCTTTCCCCAATCCAGCAGGGGACCCCCATGGAGCAGCAGCAGCCTTCCCAGCCTCAGCCTCAGCCACCTCAGCAGAACTCCATGTTTCAGAACATCTCCCCTCATCCACCTGCGAACACTCTCTCTCAGACCCAGCAGCAGCAGGCCGGCCTACTGTTCTGCAGCAACCCCCTCTCCACTCCGGAGCAGCCCCCCAGTCTGCTGTTCAGCGGCCAGGGCCAGATGCCCCCTATGAGCAGCAGCAGCCTGAACTCTCAGGAGCCCCAGAACCCCTCCATGCTGTTCTCTCAGGCCAGCATGGTGACGGTTAGCCAGCAGGAGCCCTCTGAGCCCATGGCCTTCCAGGACCAGAGCCAGGTGGTGGGGAACCCCTCGGAGCCTCTCCAGCAGGGCCTGTTCCAAGAGCAGCAGCCCATGCAGCTGATCACCAGCTCCAACAATGGCCCAGAGCAGCCCGTCTCCCTCTTCATGCCCCAATCTAACATGGCTGCCCTGCAGGGTGGCATGGCTGCCCAGGAGCTCCCGCAGACAGGCATCTTCAGCACCCAGAATGGGGTGGCAGGCCTGCAGACCACCACCTCCTCCCCCGTGCAGCAGCCAGGGTCTCTGTTCCAGACAGCAGTCAGTGGGACCCTCAACCAGCCCAGCCAGGCCCAGCAGCCAGGCCTCTTCCTCTTTGGGATTCAGAACGGTAAGGATTCATGATTATGATTTCTGTCCTTTTATCAAATGTCGTCTTTTTTAGTATACTCCAGAAAACAGTATGATGCTAACATTTAACATTTCATGTGGCATGTAGTCAGTGAATACCCCTTTCTTCCCCATACAGAGTGTGGCCAGCTGATAAACTCTCCTGGAACCACTCTGTCTGATCAGATCATTGCCATCAGTCAGTCTGGTCAGAACCAGAGAGAGAGCGAGGCCCAGATCCAGTCGCTGCTCAACCAGTCCATGTCTGAGTCAGGGAGCATGCAGAACAGCATGACCGCCTCCCAGAACATGGAGAAGATAGATGACCTGCTTGTCAGCTTGCAGGAGCAGGGCAACAACCTCACTCGCTCCTACTAGGTCTACTATAGGTTTCAGGTGAATGCTCATCTCTATATAAACATTTTAAAAGTTTGGTTTGCCAATTTGTTTAAAACGGCTGCTTTTGTTGTTCAGTTTAAACATCTTGAGGGTATCTCAGAAAGCAGGATTAACCTGTTGGAATTCTAGTTCAAATTTGAATTACTGACTACTGTTTACATGCTCCTATGTCCTTTAAACATGTAATTGCCCCTCCCTTTAGGAGCCCAGAAGACCCCCAGTGTGGACCCCCATTACAGACGGCAGAAGACCCCCAGTGTGGACCCCATTACAGACGGCAGAAGACCCCCAGTGTGGACCCCCATTACAGACGGCAGAAGACCCCCAGTGTGGACCCCCATTACAGACTGCAGAAGACCCCCAGTGTGGACCCCCATCATAGACGGCAGAAGACCCCCAGTGTGGACCCCCATTACAGACTGCAGAAGAATGGAAACAAACTCAACGGTGGGCTCCTGTCCGAACTCCAAGTTACATGTAAGCCTCAGCGGCCTTCTTCTCCAAGGACGGTCTTCATGTGTAGATGCTCCACAGTGGCGCCGAGTGGGGCACCAGTCCTCCACTGCATCTAAACCTGGACCTCAAAATAGGACATAGGTTGTAGTCACCCCACAACTATCAGTGTGGTCAGTGTATCTCGCAGCTAGTCCCATCCAGCTGTTAATGAAACATATGACACTTTGTAATGTTTGGCTAACTCATCAGTTCTCAGAGCAGCACTTTGCGGTGTGGTTTTATAAAGATGGTGGTGGAAGCTAGCACAGCATTCTGTATTCTCCTGGACCAGAGTGTGGGCTCACAATTGTTTGTAACGCATTGTTGTCCTTTTTATATGATATTAAAAGTATTTTAGGAAATAGCAAAAGAAAATATATAATTCGTGAAGAAACCTTTTGTAAGATATTTTGACATTTATTCTTTCAGCACTTTATGATGCTTTTCTTTGTGACCAGTTACTCATTAAATTGGCCCATGCATTCACTAGTCAGCTATTTATCTCTTCTCATGTTTACTGGATGTACATCTCGACTACTGTATTACTCATGCATGTGTGTTGAGTTGTGGCTTTAGTTTTTTATTGTTCCTTTCATGAAATATCAGTTTATCTTATTGGCAGCCATCTTCCCATTACCCATTCCTGAGAATAACTCCCAAGTACTTGAGTATTACACCATGGATTTCTCTCCCTGATTAGACTCTGGAGTACATTTTACGAGAGATGCTCTAGATTAGGGTAAATGTGGATCAAGAGAAAAAACCATCCAGCCTTTAAATCATTCATTTCCAGTCAACATAATTAAATAATAGCCCTACAGTTTGAATAAATCATAACCATATACCAGTGCGCACGGTTCTCTGATTGATTTAATTAAAGAGTATATTGTTATTTGTATCATTCTATGGCAAATGTAGATAATGTGTTGTTTTGTAGTGATGTCTCCATGGCAGATGTTTGTATTAGCTCACGTCTGGCACGCATGAACTGGACATTTATCCATAGATCAGAGAGGAGTTTTCTGCCCACTGCAACATTGAGGTGGGCTTAAAGAATACTGCCATGTTACAGAAAGGCATCATCCATTTATTATTTCATCAACCGGTTAATGTTGCCATGGTGCTACATGCAGGAGTAAAGCACATCGTTCATTTTGTCCCTGATAATTAAATCAGTTTAAATAGTTCCGTATGTTTGTCTTACTGTAACATACCAAATCTCAGTGGGCCACCCAAGGACCTGAGTCAAGGCCTCGAGTCACAGCCTCCTTTTTCTTCATGAATGGCCAGTTTTATGGCTCATATTGATTGGTGTGTTCATATTTGTCGTTTGAGACTCGCCATGCTTTGACAGGGAGAAAGTGGTGAAAGTGACTGGAGCAGTTTTCTGTTTTGCCTTGACCATGTATGGTTGTTTGTAGTTGGATTATTAGTGTCAGACGTGATCTACAGATGTAGGATCTTAATTTGATCACTCTTTTGTTGCAGAGAATTTTCCTGCACAGCAGGAAATGCAAACTTGTAGTGTATTTGATTCTTATATTTATTTTTTTGGTACTTTTTACCCCCAATTTCGTGATATCCAATTGGTAGTTACAGTCTTGACCCATCGCTGCAACTCCCATACAGACTCAAAAGAGGCGAAGGTCGAGAGCCATGCGTCCTCCGAAACACAACCATGCCAAGCCGCTCTGCTTCTTGACACACTGCTCGCTTAACCCGGAAGTCAGCCGCACCAATGTGTCGGAGGAAACACCGTACAGCTGGCGACCGAAATCAGCGTGCATGCGCCCGGCCCGCCACAAGGAGTCGCTAGAGCGCGATGGGACAAGGACATCCCGGCCAGCCAAACCCTCCCCTAACCCGGACAACGCTGGGCCAATTGTGCGCCACCTCATGGGTCTGCAGTGATGCCTTAAGCACTGCGATGCAGTGCCTTAGACCGCTGCGCCACTCGGGAAGCATGTGTATTTGAGTTTTTAAAAGGCTTCTAAATTTCGACTTTTACATTTCATACTTGATTTGCCCTAATGTATCAACCCCTACAAAAATGTCCATGAATTATAATCCACAGAATAATTCACATTTCCTTTTGCTGCATGATTATTTTTCTGCTGAAGCAAACTTGCTCAAATTAAGATCCTACACCTGTACTGCTGCCAAACTGGTTTGTGCGTTTATTCTTTACATGTGAGTATTGGGCTGGAGTGGAGCCAACAGTAAGATTGTGTCTTGTTTTTAGTCTGAATCTGAGTATACGCATGAACAAGGGGCTGGTCTCTGATGACAACAAGAACAGCTTAATTGAGTGCCTCCATCTTTCTCTCTTATTGTTGTTGTCTGTTAGTGTGTGTTCTTAACATCAATACCTTTTATTCACTTTAAAAACAAGCAGATTTTTAAAATGGAGAGTATTTAAACTATTTTGAGTAATGTGATTGGTGGGGCCTATGGTATGCCCCATATTCCCCATCCCAGAGCTTGAGCTGTGTTCTTTTAGATATTTAAAGGGACCCTACTCATGAAGAATGAACCGTTAAGTTGCTTTGGAGAAAGAGCTGTCTGTGATTGGCTTTCTTCAACTCTTGTGAAAAACTAGTACTTTTGTTTCCAATAGTCATGAGTATTTATGTGAATTTATAAGATTTACAAATATTTTATCATATTTTTTACTGGTGTAGTTCTAATACATCTTTTCAGAAATCATATCTAATTTATTTTGTATTTTTTGTCTTAGATATTGTCTAAATTGTGTCCCACAATCATCTTTTTGCTACAAATGACTTGACGTACAAGTTTAATTCTGATTTAACTCTGTAATTGTATTAATATGTGGATTTGGCCCTTCCCCACTTGTTGAAACTGTAATTGGCTGTGGTCTTGTGTGACATATCTGTCAGTGAAGCTTTTCTTCTCCTTTTAGATGTGAGGACAGGGATACAACTTTATGGTTGAGGGAGTTAAAATGTACCATGTACACTGAGTCACATGTACATTCCTGTGCATTGTTTTCCTCTGATAGATTTTCGTTCATATGCCAGGTTGAGATCAATTGTACAAAGCTGATAGTTTAAAGTCAAACCCTTGTGATATTATTTGTGGAACATTGAACCTATACTGTCACATCTACAACTTATTTCACCTCTTGAATAAGGAAAGTGCAGGAAGTTATTGGACAACTATGCCAGTTATAAAGCCATACAGACCGTTAAAACAGCATCCATTAAATATTTGTTAATAGGGTTTACAAAAAACTCCAAAATCGAATGTGTTTGTTACCTCAACCCGAGCAGGTTGCTAATCAAGCCACCTTACTCAACATTGGACCAATTACAATGATAAAGTACATTCTTTATATATAGTATACATAGATATACAATATTTTGGCAGCAGCATGTTCATGTTTTGTGTTATGAATACACAATAAGATCATTGTTATTTTCAAGCATAAGCATATTGAGGAACAAAATACCTGTTTTCAAATGTAACCCATGAATATCACAAGTAGTATGAGCTTTGACAAAAGAGGGGGACTATTTGTCAAGTAGACTACATGTTTTACATTGATGACGACATGAGTCTTTGTAATTGAGTGGCACTATACGTTGTAGTGCCGGTAAAGGTTTAATTTATTGAAGACCTAAAAATGAACTACTTTATCTAACCAACCAATGACTACAGAAATTCAGGGGTCACCTTGAAAGTTCAGCTATATTTTTAACAAATTTGCACCCAGACTAACCAATGATTTATGACATCACAGTGTACAGCAAATATATTTTAGAAGTATTGCTCAGTACATTGGATGATATACTTGTGCCTTGACAAACTTTTATAGTAGATACCAGATTTATCTTGTACCATTGTTGCCTGTTTTATTTACCACTGTGACACTATTGTCAGTGGTTATTAGCCCTTGATAACTAGTAACTTGCAAGCCATACGACTTGTGTGCTTCAAATGCCGTACAGAAATGAGTGACCAGATAAATGTATAGTGTTGTGCAATTTGTTTGTGCATCTGATTTATTTTCACATATTAATTGCATTTGTTGTTTAACGTAGGTGCAATTGAAGTGTTGTATCAAACTGCTATGCAGCTTGATTCAATGTAAATGTATATCTGTTACTTTTTAAATATATTTTATCTATCTAGCCTCTCTTGATTCTTCATTGCAAAGGGGAAACTGTAACGGAACATTGTAATTCTGTTAATTATTTATGTAGCTTTTTAAAATATTATTGATAATGTGTGCCACCAGGATTTATTTTTATGATTGGGATTATGTCAGTCAAGACAAACATAAATTTCACCTAATTTAAACAAACTTGTCATTCAGAATTTTCATCATGGGTGTTTTGTTTTTATTGTAAATGTCTGTTCACACACTGTGTGTCCCCTTAACCTGTCTGGCTTTGGTTTGATGTGAAAGTCTGCTTTATTTCCATGATTTTGTTTCTTCTTCTGGGCATCAGTAGTGAATCAGTTGATTACACTGACAGGTTATGTGTATGGGGAGTGCATATCACCTATGTGTTTTTAGCTACCATGTCAACAACCGTGAAATATTACCTTTGAAAGAATTAATCTATATAAATGTATTTTTGCTTTTGTTGGGCATTTGTATACTCTTGCAGATATATTTATGTAAACCTGCTGGTATCTATATTAATAAAGATAGATGATACGTTTTCCTTTGTCTAGTTAATTTCCCCACCCTCTGATGTTTGGTTTTGGTTAGATTTTTGCATTGATCAACTTTTGTTTTTGCTCAGGAGAGACACAAAGACAACATGAATCCCATACTTTGAAAGATTTGAAATTGCAAAATCACAAGCACATCAATCTAATTACGTTTGAAGAGTAACATAACTAATCATCAATTAAATGCATCATGGCCTTACCCTAGTTGTCCATCTAAAACATGTTTTAAAATGATGAAGTGAGGAGAGCAAGGGAAGAAGAAAGGACAGACATGCTCAGAAACCAGATGAATATGATCACATATTCACATGTATTTTAATATTCTGATTAGACATTTATAATTAGTAAAGGACCTGTGTTTTTCAATGAAGATAAATGAAGACCGCCCATGGAGTTATTTGAAACAACAAAATAAACTCATGTGATCCCCCTGGTGGTCTGAGTGCAGAACTACTTTTGCACAGCGTCTTCCGTGACTGATCCCCTCGAACACACCGAGACATCATTGCGTACAGTTCAACGTCAAAATTAGTGTACGTGCGTTGATCTCGCTTGCAGCTGGAGAGGCCAGGATAGAAGTAAGGTAATGTGGTGTGGGGATTTTAATGGGAAACTGATGGATGGAAATGGCCAAGTGATGGAAAATCTGATAGACATGAAAGATCTGGTGTGCCTGAATGATGGCAATAGGGATAGAGTCTGCCTTGGACCTTACTCTGGTATCTAGTACATGGGTTGAGTCGACAGGAGGGAGTGATCATTACCCCATAGTATGTACAGTAGGAGGAGGAGGTGTCAGTGGGTGGAGTAGGCAGGTGGGTGTTTGGAAGGACAAAGTGGGATCCGTTTCAGGAGCTGAGTGAGCAGGTGATGGCTCGGGTGGATATGAGAGGGGATGTGGATAGTATGAATAACTGAGTGGGGGCAGCTACTCAGGCTATATCTAAGAGTTCAGGGAGGAGGAGGAAAGCAGTCCCATGGTGGACGGAGCAGTGTGGGGCAATGGTGAGGAGTAGGAACAGGGCATTTAGAGTACGGAAAAGGACGCATAACTTCCAACATCTGATTCAGCATAAGCAGTCCCTGGTGAGGAGAACTATCCGTCATGGAAAGAGGTCATGTTGGCGTCGGTTCTGTGACACCATTGGAAGGGCGACACCTGTGGGAGAAGTGGGGTTAGAAAGGAGTGAGATTATCCAGTGTTGACGAGTGGGGAGGATATGGCAGTAACAGATGAGAAGGCAGAGATGATGGCCAAAGCATTTGTCCAAGAGCATAGCTCAGCAAATTTGTCAGAGGAGGAGGAGGAGAGAGAGAGAGGGAGAGAGAGAACGAGAGAGGAGCACCTTGGAGTGCTGGATAGGAGAGAGGATGTAAATGATGTGTTGAATGCACCATCTACCAGTGGTGGAAAAAGTACCCATTAAGCTAAAGTATAGATACCTTAATAGAAAATGACTCAAGTGAAAGTCACCCAGTAAAATACTACTTGATTAAAAGTCCTATCCTATCTCACTTCCGTAATGCGATGGCTTGCTAACTAGTGGATTTAGCTACCTACTACTAGGCTACGTTGCCTAATGACTGATCAGCTCAGAATGAAAGTGAAAATATTCTCACTACTCAGAATGAAAGTGAAAATATTCTCCCTACCCAGTGGAAAAGTACCCAATTGTCATCCTTGACTAAAAGTAAAAATACCTTAATAGAAAAGGACTCGAGTAAAAGTGAGTCACCCCAGTAACATCCTACTTGAGTAAAAGTCTAAAAGTATTTGGTTTTAAATATACTTAAGTATGAAAAGTAAATGTAATTGCTAAAATATACTAAAGCATGAAAAGTTAAAGTTAAAGTACAAATACTTTCAAATTCCTTGCAGTGAGGGAAAAAAGTATTTGATCCCCTGCTGATTTTGTACGTTTGCCCACTGACAAAGAAATTATCAGTCTATAATGATAATGGTAGGTTTATTTGAACAGTGAGAGACAGAATAACAACAAAAAAATCCAGAAAAACACATGTCAAAAATGTTATAAATTGATTTGCATTTTAATGAGGGAAATAAGTATTTGACCCCTCTGCAAAACATGACTTAGTACTTGGTGGCAAAACCCTTGTTGGCAATCAGAGGTCAGATGTTTCTTGTAGTTGGCCACCAGGTTTGCACACATCTCAGGAGGGATTTTGTCCCACTCCTCTTTGCAGATCTTCTCCAAGTCATTAAGGTTTCGAGGCTGACGTTTGGCAACTTGAACCTTCAGCTCCCTCCACAGATTTTCTATGGGATTAAGGTCTGGAGACTGGCTAGGCCACTCCATGACCTTAATGTGCTTCTTCTTGAGCCACTCCTTTGTTGCCTTGGCCGTGTGTTTTGGGTCATTGTCATGCTGGAATACCCATCCACGACCCATTTTCAATGCCCTGGCTGAGGGAAGGAGGTTCTCACCCAAGATTTGACGGTACATGGCCCCGTCCATCATCCCTTTGATGCGGTGAAGTTGTCCTGTCCCCTTAGCAGAAAAACACCCCCAAAGCATAATGTTTCCACCTCCATGTTTGACGGTGGGGATGGTGTTCTTGGGGTCATAGGCAGCATTCCTCCTCCTCCAAACATGGCGAGTTGAGTTGATGCCAAAGAGCTCCATTTTGATCTCATCTGACCACAACACTTTCACCCAGTTCTCCTCTGAATCATTCAGATGTTCATTGGCAAACTTCAGACGGGCATGTATATGTGCTTTCTTGAGCAGGGGGACCTTGTGGGCGCTGCAGGATTTCAGTCCTTCACGGCGTAGTGTGTTACCAATTGTTTACTTGGTGACTATGGTCCCAGCTGCCTTGAGATCATTGACAAGATCCTCCAGTGTAGTTCTGGGCTGATTCCTCACCGTTCTCATGATCATTGCAACTCCACGAGGTGAGATCTTGCATGGAGCCCCAGGCCGAGGGAGATTGACAATTATTTTGTGTTTCTTCCATTTGCGAATAATCGCACCAACTGTTGTCACCTTCTCACCAAGCTGCTTGGCGATGGTCTTGTAGCCCATTCCAGCCTTGTGTAGGTCTACAATCTTGTCCCTGACATCCTTGGAGAGCTCTTTGGTCTTGGCCATGGTGGAGTGTTTGGAATCTGATTGATTGATTGCTACTGTGGACAGGTGTCTTTTATACAGGTAACAAACTGAGATTAGGAGCACTCCCTTTAAGAGTGTGCTCCTAATCTCAGCTCGTTACCTGTATAAAAGACACCTGGGAGCCAGAAATCTTTCTGATTGAGAGGGGGTCAAATACTTATTTCCCTCATTAAAATGCAAATCAATTCATAACATTTTTGACATGCGTTTTTCTGGATTTTTTTGTTGTTATTCTGTCTCTCACTGTTCAAATAAACCTACCATTAAAATTATAGACTGATCATTTCTTTGTCAGTGGGCAAACATACAAAATCAGCAGGGGATCAAATACTTTTTCCCTCACTGTATATTAAACATAACAGATGGCACTATTTTCTTGTTTTTTTAATTTACGGATAGCCAGTTGCACACTCCAACACTCAGACATAATTTACAAACAAAGCATGTGTGTTTAGTGAGTCCGCCAGATCAGAGGCAGCCAGGATGCCCAGGGATTATTGCGTGAATTGGACAATTTTTCTGTCCTGCTAAGCATTCAAAATGTAACGAGTACTTTTGGGTGTCAGGGAAAATGTATGGAGTAAAAAGTACATTATTTTCTTTAGGATCGTAGTGAAGTAAAAGTTGTCAAAAATATAAATAGTAAAGTAAAGTACAGATACCCCAAAAACCTACTTAAGTAGTACTTTCAAGTATTTTTACTTAAGTACTTTACACCACTGCCATTTGGCAGAGATGAAAATGGCAATAGGTAAGGCTGGGTTATCTTCACCTGGGAAAGATGAGGTGTGCTATGTTATGTCAGCCCATCTTCATGATGAGGCACTGGATAAGGTATTGGTGTATACAACAGAGTGTGGGAGGAGGGGAAACCACCAGGCATCTGGAAGGAGGCAGTAGTGGTACCAATCCGGAAGCCAGGGAAGGACCCAACGAGGCCAATAGCTTTATCATGTGTGTAAGATTATGGAACGTATGATTACGGAGAGGCTAACTTACTTCCTGGAGAGCAAGGGGCTAGTATCGCCACATCAGAGTGGGTTCAGGAACGGGAAGGGAACTATGGACCCAGTGCTCTGCTTAGAATCAGAGGTCAGGAAGACTCAGGTGAACAAGGAGAATGTTGTAGCTGTCTTTTTTATGTGGAGAAGGCGTACGATATGATGTGGAAGGAGGGGTTGTTAATTAAGCTTGATATTATGGGAGTAGGAGGAAGAACGTACAACTGGATAAAGGATTTCCTGTTTGGAAATTCTATCCAGGTGAGGGTGGGGAAGTCTATCAAATCAAATCAAATTTGATTGGTCACACACATATTTTGCAGATGTCATTGCGTCTGTAGCAAAACTCTTGTGTTCCTAGTTCCAACAGTGCAGTAGTAACTAACAATTCACAACAATACAACAATACAACTAATCTATAAATATTAGGATGAGCAATGTCGGAATGGCATTGACTAGAACACAGTAGAATACATTATATACATATGAAATGAGTAAAGCAGTATGTAAATATTATTAAAGTGACTAGTGTTCCATTATTAAAGTGACCAGTGATTCCATGTCTATGTACATAGGGCAGCAGCCTCTAAGGTGCAGGGTTGAGTAACCGGGTGGTAGCCGGCTAGCGATGGCTATTTAACAGTCTGATGGCCTTGAGATAGAAGCTGTTTTTCACTCTCTCGGTCCCAGATTTGTGCCGTACAAGGCGGTGATACAGCCCGACAGGATGCTTTCAATTGTGCATTTGTCCAAGGACAGACGTACTGGGTCAGCATTTGTAGTGCAGGAATGTGGGGTGACATTCAGGAAACGTATTACAGATCATCTGGCTCTATATACGGCAGAGCTGATGGCCATACTGTTGGCCTTGCAGTGGGTGGAGGAAGTCAAGCCAGACAGGATAGTTATTTGCTCTAAATTCATGTGCAGTGTTGATGAGTCTTCAGTCCTTTAGCTCACGTAGCAGACAAGACCTGCTTTATGATGTGCTACAAACCCATGGCAGGATTAGATAGATGGGTATACAGATAAGATTTACTTGGGTTCCAGTCAATGTGGAGGTGGAGGGGAAAGAGACAGTTGATGTACTGGCTAAAGAAGCACTTTGTTTGGGGATGTTGATGTTGTAATTTCAATGAGCAAGGCAGAGGCAAAAACCCTGATATGGACAGTGATGATGCAGAGATGGCAGGAGCAGTGGAATAGAGATACTAAGGGCAGGCATTTATTGCAAGTACAGAGGAAAGTCCGGGAGGGGAGGACAGCAGTAAGGGACAGAAGAGAGGAGGCCAATCTTACAAGACTAAGGCTGGGACACAGCCAGTTGAATAAGACTTTACATTTGATAGGAAAGCATCCAACAGGAAAGTGTGATTATTGCCAGGAGATGATCGTGGACTACAGGAAAAGAAGGGCCGAGCACGCCCCCATTCTCATCGACGGGGCTGTATTGGAGCAGGTTGCGAGCTTCAAGTTCCTTGGTGTGCACATCACCAACAAACTATCACGGTCCATACACACCAAGACAGTCGTGAAGAGCGCACGACAACACCTATTCCCCCTCAGGAGACTGAAAAGTTTGGCATGGGTCCTCAGATCCTCAAAAGGTTATACAGCTGCACCATCGACAGCATCCTGACTGGTTGCATCACCACCTGGTATGGCAACTGCTCGGCTTCCGACCGCAAGGCGCTACAGAGGGTGGTGAGTACGGCCCAGTACATCACCGGTGCCAAACTTCCCAAAGACTCCACCCACCCTAGTCATAGACTGTTCTCTCTGCTACCGCACGGCAAGCAGTACCGGAGCGCCAAATCTAGGTCCAAAAGTCTTCTTAACAGCTAATCAAATGGCTACCTGGACTATTTGCATTACCTCAATTACCTCGACTAACCTGTAGCCCCGCACATTGACTCGGTACCGGTACCCCCTGTATATACAGTGGGGGAAAAAAGTATTTAGTCAGCCACCAATTGTGCAAGTTCTCCCACTTAAAAAGATGAGAGAGGCCTGTAATTTCCATCATAGGTACACGTCAACTATGACAGACAAATTGAGAAAAGAAAATCCAGAAAATCACATTGTAGGATTTTTAATGAATTTATTTGCAAATTATGGTGGAAAATAAGTATTTGGTCACCTACAAACAAGGAAGATTTCTGGCTCTCACAGACCTGTAACGTCTTCTTTAAGAGGCTCCTCTGTCCTCCACTCGTTACCTGTATTAATGGCACCTGTTTGAACTTGTTATCAGTATAAAAGACACCTGTCCACAACCTCAAACAGTCACACTCCAAACTCCACTATGGCCAAGACCAAAGAGCTGTCAAAGGACACTAGAAACAAAATTGTAGACCTGCACCAGGCTGGGAAGACTGAATCTGCAATAGGTAAGCAGCTTGGTTTGAAGAAATCAACGGTGGGAGCAATTATTAGGAAATGGAAGACATACAAGACCACTGATAATCTCCCTCGATCTGGGGCTCCATGCAAGATCTCACCCCGTGGGGTCAAAATGATCACAAGAACGGTGAGCAAAAATCCCAGAACCACACGGGGGGACCTAGTGAATGACCTGCAGAGAGCTGGGACCAAAGTAACAAAGCCTACCATCAGTAACACACTACGCCGCCAGGGACTCAAATCCTGCAGTGACAGACGTGTCCCCCTGCTTAAGCCAGTACATGTCCAGGCCCGTCTGAAGTTTGCCAGAGTGCATTTGGATGATCCAGAAGAGGATTGGGAGAATGTCATATGGTCAGATGAAACCAAAATATAACTTTTTGGTAAAAACTCAACTCGTCGTGTTTGGAGGACAAAGAATGCTGAGTAGCATCCAAAGAACACCATACCTACTGTGAAGCATGGGGGTGGAAACATTGTGCTTTGGGGCTGTTTTTCTGCAAAGGGACCAGGACGACTGATCCGTGTAAAGGAAAGAATGAATGGGGCCATGTATCGTGAGATTTTGAGTGAAAACCTCCTTCCATCAGCAAGGGCATTGAAGATGAAACGTGGCTGGGTCTTTCAGCATGACAATGATCCCAAACACACCGCCCGGGCAACGAAGGAGTGGCTTCGTAAGAAGCATTTCAAGGTCCTGGAGTGGCCTAGCCAGTCTCCAGATCTCAACCCCATAGAAAATATTTTGAGGGAGTTGAAAGTCTGTGTTGCCCAGCGACTCCTCTAGAGGAGATCTGCATGGAGGAATGGGCGAAAATACCAGCAACAGTGTGTAAAAACCTTGTGAAGACTTACAGAAAACGTTTGACCTGTGTCATTGCCAACAAAGGGTATATAACAAAGTATTGAGAAACTTTTGTTATTGACCAAATACTTATTTTCCACCATAATTTGCAAATAAATTCATTAAAAATCCTACAATGTGATTTTCTGGATTTTTTTTCTCATTTTGTCTGTCATAGTTGACGTGTACCTATGATGAAAATTACAGGCCTCTCTCATCTTTTTAAGTGGTAGAACTTGCACAATTGGTGGCTGACTAAATACTTTTTTTCCCCACTGTAGCGTCGTTATTGTTTATTTATTGTTACTTTAATTTGTTTATTTTACTTTCGTTTATTTAGTCAATATTTTCTTAACTCATATTTTTCTTAAAACTGCATTGGTGGTTAAGGGCTTGTAAGTAAGCATTTTACGATAAGGTCTACTATTAGAGATGTATTATTCTCCTAAATTGATGGGATGACTAACTTAGAAAGAATGCATTCTTGACTGGGCTAATGTAGGTTGTGACACCTGGCAAGCTGTGATTGATGTGAAGAGCTGTTATAGGGGGTAAAATGAGATAAGGATTTGTGTCTCCAAATGCTAGACTATGCTGGTCCTTTGTGATCTGTGAACCTTCCTTGGACGTAGGAATGGTGTCTAGGGGAGCTGGCTCTTCTCACTATGACAGGTTGTTATGATAAACGTATGCCTGGTAACAGAAGAGGCGGGGAACAGCCGGTGCGCCAACGGATAGGCTGAGTAAGTCTAAACCACGCTCAAGTCTCTATTCTGATTGGCCAGCAGAGAGGTGGGAAACTCTCTCTGTCAGAGTATTTGAGTATTAAACCTGGAACAATGGATTAGTTCTCTGGGGTACCCTGCGAGGTATTTCAAAGAGCCCTTATATACGAAACATCATATTTACCATTGAAGGTTTTTGCATTAATTAAAATAACTAGTATATCTTAGAAGTCGTGTTGACCTCTTTTGTTCCTAATGCCAGATTTGTATTGACGCAACTTTGACACTACACTTGTTGTATTCAGTTAATTTGGTAGTACATGATTTTGAAACAGAGATAGTGGAGAATGTATTGATACAGTGTGGGCAGTATGAGAGGGAAAGAGAGAGGCTGAGATCTAGTATGAGGGAGAAGGGGATACAGGAAATGAGTTTAAAGAGTATATTTATTAGATACAGTCTAAAATATGTTGTTATATTTTTTAAGAGAAACGGGGCTGGCAGGTAGAATTTAGTTTCTCCCCGTCTCTGGCCCACACTCCAGTACAATAGATGACGGTAATGCACCATAACGTTGGATGCCATCGGCCGACAAAGCCTAGTGAAGAAGAAGATGGCCGACGTTACCGAGATGGATGCAGAGAAACTCAGCAAAAAGTAAGCCATTGTCGATTGACTCGTTTATTGGACATCATTTATGAAGACGTGTGCAACACTTTGATGGTGTGTGTGGATCACTTCCGTGTTATTATTCGATAAAAGTAGTAGGATAGTGTTGCACACAGTTGCATCAGATCGGATAAAGCCCAATGGAAAAACGAATGTAACATGGCGAATGTGCATTTAAATTCCAATGGTCCATTCAAGCAGCAATAACTACAAAACCGCATCATACAAATTACCCAAGGTTATTTGCTGATTTGAAGTGTCTTATTTTCGTGTAGGTTGGTTAACAAAACCATGTTTTAGCTAAAGAAGTGTTTGCCTTTTTGGCTATACCATAATGAGTTGCTTGTGTCAAAGTCGCGTCAATTCAAATCTGGTATTAGGAACAAAAGAGGTCAACACGACTTCTAAGATATACTAGTTATTTTAATTAATGCAAAAACCTTCATTGGTAAATATGATGTTTCGTATATACGGGCTCTCTGAAATACCTCGCAGGTCACTGCAGAGAACTAAATCCATTGTTTCAGATTGTTGCTCAAATACTCTGACAGAGAGAGTTTCCCACCTCTCTGTTGGCCAATCAGAGTAAAGGACTGAGTATGGTTTAAACTTTACTCAGCCAATCCGTTGGCGCAGGGGTTGGTCCCATCTCCTCGGCGCTCCATTTGTTGCACACTGTTGCCAGGCACAAGTTTATCATAACAACCTGTCATAGTGAGAAGAGCCAGCTCCCTTAGACACCATTCCTATGTCCAAGGAAGGTTCACAGATCACAAAGAACCAGTATATTCCAGTATCTGGAGACAAAATCCCTATCTCACTTTACCCCCTAAAACAGCTCTTCACATCAATCACAGCTTGCCAGGTGTCACAACCTACATTAGCCCAGTCAAGAATGCATTCTTTCTAAGTTAGTCATCCCATCAATCCAATTATTAGAAAATAGAACCCAACAATTGCCAACTTCACCAACCTTTCAGGACATACTGATATGCTATTTATGTGGGGAAATATTGAATTCATCAGCTTTATGCTTCCAAGCTAAATATCCTATAATCTCACTTCTGTAATGGGATGGCTTGCTAGCTAGTGGATTTAGCTAGCTACTAGTAGGCTACATGGTCTAATGACTGATCAGCTCAGAATGAAAGTGAAAATAATCTCACTACTCAGAATGAAAGTGAAGATATTCTCCCTACTCAGTGGAAAAAATTACCCAATTGTCATACTTGAGTAAAAGTAAAGTTACCTTAATAGAAAATGACTCAAGTGAAAGTCACAGAGTAAAATATTCCTTGAGTAAAAGTCTAAGTATTTGGTTTTCTATATACTTAATTCTCAACAGTTGTAAATGAGAACTTGTTCTCAACTGGTTTACCTGGTTAAATAAAGGTGAAAAAAAAAAAAAAAATTACAGACAGCATGATTTTTCTAGTTTTTTTTTTTACACTCAAACACTAACTAGTCAGAACATACCAGAAATCAAGAAAACGGGTTTATCAAAAATAAATATCTCACAGCACTTTTTTGGACTCATTCAGCAGTTTTTACCTGATTAATTAGAATAATTGGAAATCAATGTTAAGTTCCATTGTTATTCCTAAAACATAAATTGAAAATGATTCTGTTGCTGCTTCCTGTTGACAATAACTTTTGATAAATAGCTCAATGTCAAAACAGCGTTTCGAAGTGTCCAAATCAATATGCAGAAACAGTTTGTGATATATTGAAAACACTCATATCAATTAGGGGGGAAATCAGTTTGTATGCGCTGTTGAAACCCCAAAAAAAGAAACTGGAAATATTGTTTACATCACTGGTTAAAGGACAACCTGCTGAAGACAGCCAGCTACATTTTGAAGTGATGCATTTTTGACCCACCACCTCAATTCGGTCTTATGTAGCAACATTTGAAATTGTGTTTTTTACATTGGATAAAAATACAGACTCAGAGCTACAAAATGGAAGATCATACACTACACTGGTTACCTTGTAACCCCACTTTTGAGAAAATGGCCCTTGAATGTTTTGGTAAACCTACTGGAGAGCTCTTCTTTGTCTATGCCCATTCAGTATAGTTCACACCCTCTAAAGCCTTAGCCCCACCCATCTCTTTAAGGATTCACATGTGAGGCCATGTACTAAGCAAACAAAGATTTGTGTGGTGTAAGTAGTGGTGTAAGTAGTAGCAAAAAGTGGTGTAAGTAGTAGCAAAAAGTATTAGTAAAAATACACTTTATTTAGTCCTTGACCTACAGTGGGGAGAACAAGTATTTGATACACTGCCGATTTTGCAGGTTTTCCTACTTACAAAGCATGTAGAGGTCTGTAATTTTTTATCCTAGGTACACTTCAACTGTGAGAGACGGAATCTAAAACAAAAATCCAGAAAATCACATTGTATGATTTTTAAGTAATTAATTTGCATTTTATTGCATGACATAAGTATTTGATCACCTACTAACCAGTAAGAATTCCGGCTCTCACAGAGCTGTTAGTTTTTCTTTAAGAAGCCCTCCTGTTCTCCACTCATTACCAGTATTAACTGCACCTGTTTGAACTCGTTACCTGTATAAAAGACACCTGTCCACACACTCAATCAAACAGACTCCAACCTCTCCACAATGGCCAAGACCAGAGAGCTGTGTAAGGACATCAGGGATAAAATTGTAGACCTGCACAAGGCTGGGATGGGCTACAGGACAATAGGCAAACAGCTTGGTGAGAAGGCAACAACTGTTGGCGCAATTATTAGAAAATGGAAGAAGTTCAAGATGACGGTCAATCACCCTCGGTCTGGGGCTCCATGCAAGATCTCACCTCGTGGGGCATCAATGATCATGAGGAAGGTGAGGGATCAGCACAGAACTACACGGCAGGACCTGGTCAATGACCTGAAGAGAGCTGGGACCACAGTCTCAAAGAAAACCATTAGTAACACACTACGCCTTCATGGATTAAAATCCTGCAGCGCACGCAAGGTCCCCCTGCTCAAGCCAGCACATGTCCAGGCCCGTCTGAAGTTTGCCAATGACCATCTGGATGACCCAGAGGAGCAATGGGAGAAGGTCATGTGGTCTGATGAGACAAAAATAGTCTAAACTCCACTCGCCGTGTTTGGAGGAAGAAGAAGGATGAGTACAACCCCAAGAACACCATCCCAACCGTGAAGCATGGTGGTGGAAACATCATTCTTTGTGGATGCTTTTCTGCAAAGGGGACAGGACGACTGCACTGTATTGAGGGGAGGATGGATGGGGCCATGTATCACAAGATCTTGGCCAACAACCTCCATCCCTCAGTAAGAGCATTGAAGATGGGTCGTGGCTGGGTCTTCCAGCATGACAACGACCCGAAACACACAGCCAGGGCAACTAAGGAGTGGCTCCGTAAGAAGCATCTCAAGGTCCTGGAGTGGCCTAGCCAGTCTCCAGACCTGAACCTAATAGAACATCTTTGGAGGGAGCTGAAAGTCTGTATTGCCCAGCGACAGCCCCGAAACCTGAAGGATCTGGAGATGGTCTGTATGGAGGAGTGGGCCAAAATCCCTGCTGCAGTGTGTGCAAACCTGGTCAAGACCTACAGGAAACGTATGATCTTTGTAATTGCAAACAAAGGTTTCTGTACCAAATATTAACTTCTGCTTTTCTGATGTATCAAATACTTATGTCATGCAATAAAATGCAAATTAATTACTTAAAAATCATACAATGTGATTTTCTGGACTTTTGTTTTAGATTCCGTCTCTCACAGTTGAAGTGTACCTATGATAAAAATTACAGACCTCTACATGCTTTGTAAGTAGGAAAACCTGCAAAATCGGCAGTGTATCAAATACTTGTTCTCCCCACTGTATATCCTAATCTGACTTTGGTGCAGGTCATGTTCTTCACATTACCGTCTCTGGTAAACACACACTATATTTCAAATAAAATCTAAGTTTATTTGTCACATGCAGAGGATACAGAAGGTGTAAACGGTACAGTGAAATGGTTACTTGCATATTTGCATAGTAGCAATATCAAAAATAAGAAAGTGTCCAGATAAAAATATTGTATAAATATTTTATTATTATTAGATGATGTTATTGTGAAGTGGAAACGTCTAGGAGCAACAACGGCTCAGCTGCCAAGTGGTAGGCCACACAAGCTCACAGAACAGGACCACCGAGTGCTGAAGCGCGTAAAAGTAATCTGTCCTCGGTTGCAACACTCACTACCGAGTTTCAAACTGCCTCTGGAAGCAACGTCAGCACAAGAACTGTTCATCAGGAGCTTCATGAAATAGGTTTCCATGGCCGAGCAGCCGCACACAAGCCTAAGATCACCATGCGCAATGCGATTGGTGTAAAGCTTGCCACCATTGGACTCTGGAGCAGTGGAAACGCGTTCTCTGGAGTGATGAATCACGCTTCACCATCTAGCTAGCTAAACAATTAACCATAATCCCAACCCATACAGTACAAACAGATTGCCATAGCTAGCCACCATGCATGCATTGCTGTAGTATGAATCTGCAGGTAGAAAAAGCTATCCAATTAGTGATGTGGAAAATGATCACTATACTTTTGTCACAAGAATTTTGCTATCTCAATGGTTGAACTCAACTATCACTCAAGCTTTGAATAATTCCCAGAGGTTGTAAGGCTCTGGTTAACAAAGAATTAAACAAAGTCCCAGTCTGCAATAGATCAGTCCTTTATTCAGAGAGCTCTAAAAATCATACAATGCACATTGTCTTTTATACCTTCGATACAACCCTAAGTGAGCCAATGAGAGGGCTCCTAGTCAGCCTTAGTCAACTGTCACATTCTTCTTCAAGCTTATACAACAGCCTTTTGTTTCCTCTTGTAGCTATTTCACGACTGGGTTAAGCTCATGTGGTTTCCTTCTTGTTTCTTAAGTATCAGATCACACGTACACAGACTTCCTCTTCAGGTGTCACAAGACACAAACACTCTGTTGCTGGGCAAATATGCATCTTATACAAGCACATATGATTAACTCTCTAAGCTCTAGTCTTCTAATAGTCATACAATATTAGTTTAACTGAGGGTTTGACATTTTAGTCATAACTTATACACACATTTCTTTATCAACTTTATTAAAAATCAAAGTTCTTCCAGAGTTTTTGTAGAATCAAGATTGACTTTATTACACAAAGTAACGTAAGTCGAGATTATCTGCAGAGCACCTCCCCTCTCCCTCCGCACTCCGTTTATCTAGTCATATTCACACACATCCTAGTTTGGAGCCCATCCCTCTGGGGTTCCCCACCATTATCTTCAGTTTCCCGCTCTCTACCGCTCCGCCCACTCCCTTTGTCTATGATAGCGGCTCAATTTGACTGTCATTCAGTTTAGAAACAATATTATTACAATCAATCACGCCCTTGTCATGTAAAAACACTCATGTTCAGTTTAAACTCTGTTCAACCACAGCTCTCCCAGGCTTGACCTGAATATTGATTGTTGGACATGACAGGTCCATACTTAATCTTTCAAACAAACACAAACCTCACCCCATCATGCTGTAATCAATCAAGAAGATAGCCAAGGAGAGACAAAGGGTTTAGCCTGAACTCTGTTCAACCCTGGCTCGTTCCAGGGATATGCCTAAGGAGAGTCACAGGGTCATAGTCCATTTGCTGTCAAAGATAAAATAAGACAACTGTAGAATTTGACCCAATGACAGGTCAGATGCCCATTTTACACACACACAAACCTAGTGAAAGGAACCATTCAAGTTCTTGCCTAGCAACAGAGAATTCTAACTATATGTTCGTGATTAACTCAGTTTTATCTCATAGTCCACTAAAAAATCCACCTCAATAGGTGCAATGTTAGCTAACACTAGGCTATAACTAGCAATATAAATGGACTTCTGAGATACAAATAATATTACTACACAGATCATACCCGTAACGTTAGCTAGCGAGCCAGCATGCTATTGTTAGCTAGCTAGCTAACAGTATGCATTATCTTGCAATGAAAACTACTTTCTGACCAAATTTTAAACTTATAATATTTGAAAATGTAGCTAGACTCGTACCCGTATACATGGATGAACGCTTGTTTGGCCCATTGTGTCAAGTCACTTCGGTTCACACTGACCGTGTGCAGAAAGTAGTCCATCACAACTTTTTATCACTGACCTTTGTCGATAGGGTAAGGTTGCACATCCTGTTCAAACTAACCCTACTGAAAAAACACACAGAATCAGGAAATAATGTGCATATCACTGGTTAGAGGACAACTTGTAGAAAACAGCCAGCTACATTTTGGATTGTTGCATTTTGTTTCAAGTGGGTCACCAACGCGGAAAGATAAACGCAACACTATTTTGTTGATCACTCATATTGATATCACATTAAAATCAATAGAGCGGGGGCTCACAATTGTTTATAACGCATTGTTGTCCTTTTTATACTGTACTAAAAGTATTTTAGGAAAACTAAATAGCAAAAGAAAATATACAATTCGTGAAAAATACATTTATTATTTTAGCAATTTACGATGCTTTTCTTTGTGACCAGTTACTCATTAAATTGGCCCATGCATTCACTAGTCAGCTATTTATCTCTTCTCATGTTTACTGGATGTACATTTCAACTATTTTATTACTCATACATGTGTGTTGAGTTGTGGCTTTAGTTTTGTATTGTTCCATTCATGAAATACCGGATTTTCTTGTTGCCAGTCAGCCATCCACCCATTACCCATGCCTGAGAATAGCTCGAAGTATTTGTGGAATTCTCTCCCTGATTAGACTCTGGAGTACGAGAGATGCTCTAGATTAGGATAAATGTAGATCAAGAGAATAAATCATCCAGCCTTTAAATCATTCATTTCCAGTCGACATAATTAAATAATATGCGTACAGTTTGAATATTGTTGTTTATGCTTTTCATACATGTATGTGTATACAGTTGAAGTCAGAAGTTTACATACACCTTAGCCAAATACATTTAAACTCAGTTTTTCACAATTCCTGACATTTAATCCTAGTAAAAATTCCCTGTCTTAGGTCAGTTAGAATCACCACTTTATTTTAAGAATTTGAAATGTCAGCATAATAGTAGAGATAATTATATATTTCAGCATTTATTTCTTTCATCACATTCCCAGTGGGTCAGAAGTTTATGTACAATTATGTAAATACAATTAGTATTTGGTAACTGTTTAACTTTAACTTTTCGTGTAGCCTTCCACAAGCTTCCCACAATAAGTTGGGTGAATTTTGGCCCATTCCTCCTGACAGAGCTGGTGTAACTGAGTCAGGTTTTTAGACCTCCTTGCTCGCACACGCTTTTTCAGTTCTGCCCACACATTTTCTATAGGATTGAGATCAGGGCTTTGTGATGGCCACTCCAATACCTTGACTTTGTTGTCCTTAAGACATTTTGCCACAACTTTGGAAGTATGCTTGGGTTCATTGTCCAGTTGGAAGACCCATTTGCGACCAAGCTTTTAACTTCCTGACTGATGTCTTGAGATGTTACTTCAATATATCCACATAGTTTTCCTTCCTCATGATGCCATCTATTTTGTGAAGTGCACCAGTCCCTCTTGCAACAAAGCACCCCCACAGCATGATGCTGCCACCCCCGTGCTTCACTGTTGGGATGGTGTTCTTCGGCTTCAAGCATCCCCCTTTTTCCTCCAAACATAACGATGGTAATTATGGCCAAACAGTTCTATTTTTGTTTCATCAGACCAGAGGACATTTCTCCAAAAAGTACGATCTTTGTCCCCATGTGCAGTTGCAAACCGTAGTCTGGGTTTTTTATGGCGGTTTTGGAGCAGTGGCTTTTTCCTTGCTGAGCGGCCTTTCAGGTTATGTCGATATAGGACTAGTTTTACTGTGGAATAGATACTTTTGTACCTGTTTCCTCCAGCATCTTCACATCCCTGAGTGGGATGACGGCTGCGTGGTCCCATGGTGTATATACTTGCGTACTATTGTTTGTACAGATGAACGTGGTACCTTCAGGCGTTTGGAAATTGCTCCCAAGGATGAACCAGACTTGCGAAGGTCTACAATTTCTTTTCTGAAGTCTTGGCTGATTTCTTTTGATTTTCCCATGATGTCAAGCAAAGAGGAACTAAGTTTGAAGGTAGGCCTTGAAATACATCCACAGGTACACCTCCAATTGACTCAAATGATATAAATTAGCATATCAGAATCTTCTAAAGGCACAATCAACTTAATGTATGTAAACTTCTGACCCACTGGAATTGTGATACAGTGAATTAAGTGAAATAATCTGTCTGTAAACAATTGTTGGATAAATTACTTGTGTCATGCACAAAGTAGATGTCCTAACCGACTTGCCAAAACTATAGTTTGTTAACAAGAAATGTGTGGAGTGGTTGAAAAACGAGTTTTAATGACTCCATCCTAAGTGTATGTAAATTTCCGACTTCAACTGTACATGCATGCATACCTAAATCATAACTATATAGGCGTACCATACAGTGCATTCGGAAAGTATTCAGACCCCTTGACTTTTTTCACATTTTGTTACGTTACAGGCTTATTCTAAAATTGATTAAATTGTTTTTTTCTTCATCAAACTACACACAATACCCGATAATGACAAAGCAAAATTGTTACTAATTTATTTTTTTTAAATCAAACTGAAATATTACATTTACATAAGTATTCAGACCCTTTACTCAGTATTTTGTTGAAACATCTTTGGCAGCAATTACAGCCTCAAGTCTTCTTGGGTATGACGCTACAAGCTTGGCGCCTGTATTTGGAGAGTTTCTCCCATTCTTCTCTGCAGATCCTCAAGTTCTGTCAGGTTAAATGGTGAGCGTCACTGCACAGCTATGTTCAGGTCTCTCCAGAGATGTTCAATCGGGTTCAAGTCCGGGCTCTGGCTGGGCCACTCAAGGACATTCAGAGACTTCTTGGCTGTGTGCTTAGGATCATTGTCCTGTTGGACGGTGAACATTCACCTCAGTCTGAGGTCCTGAGCTCTATGGAGCAGGTCTTCATCAAGGATCTCTCTGTACTTTTCTCTGTTCATCTTTCCCTCGATCCTGACTAGTCTCCCAGTCCCTGCTGCTGAAAAACATCCCCACAGCATGATGCTGCCGCCACCATGTTTCACGTAGGGATGGTGGCAGGTTTCCTCCAGACGTGACACTTGGCATTCAGGCCAAAGAGTTCAATCTTGATTTCATCAGACCAGAGAATCTTGTTTCTCATGGTCTGAGAGTCCTTTAGGTGCTTCTTGGCAAACTCCAAGCAGGCTGTCACATTACTTTTACTGAGGAGTGGCTTCCGTTTTGCACTCTACCATGAAGGCCTGATTGGTGGAGTGCTGCAGAGATGGTTGTCCTTCTGGAAGGTTCTCCCATCTCTACAGAGGAACTCTGGCGCTCTGTCAGAGTGACCATCGGGTTCATGGTCACCTCCCTGACCAAGGCCCTTCTCCCCCTGTTGCTCAGTTTGGCCGTGCAGCCAGCTCTATGAAGAGTCTTGGTGGTTCCAAATTTCTTCCAATCAAGAATGATGGAGGCCACTGTGTTCTTGGGGACCACAATTCCTTTGACCTCATGGCTTGGTTTTTGCTCTGACATGCACTGTCAACTGTGGGACGTTATATAGACAGATGTGTGCCTTTCCAAATCATGTCCAATCAATTGAATTTACCACAGGTGGATTCAAATCAAGTTGTAGAAACATCTCAAGGATGTTCAATGGAAAGAAGATGCACCTGAGTTCAATTTCGAGTCTCATAGCAAAGGGTCTGAATTCTTATGTAAATAAATGTTGAATACATTTGCTAAAATGTCACTTTATCATTATGTGGTATTGTGTGTAGATTGATGAGCAAAATGTTTTATTTAATCCATTTTAGAATAAGGCTGTAACGTAACAAAATGTGGAAAAAGGGAAGGAGTTTGAATACTTTCCGAATGCACTGTAGGTGCAATTGAAGTGTTGTACCAAACTGCTATGCAGCTTGATTCAATGTAAATGTATATCTGTTACTTTTTAAATATATATTTTATCTATCTAGCCTCTCTTGATTCTTCATTGCAAAGAGGAAACTGTAACGAAACATTGTAATTCTGTTAATTATTAGTGCAGCTTTTTGAAATAGTTTTGATACTGTGTTCCACCTGGATTTTGTATATTCTTTATGATTGGGCTTATGTCTGTCAAGACAAACACACATTTCACCTAATTCAAACAGACGTGTCATTCAGAATTTTCATCATTGGTGTTTTGTTTTTATTGTAAATGTCATCAGTTAGTCTTTTCACACACTGTTCTGTTTGTGTCCTTTTTACCTGTCTGGCTTTGGTTTGATGTGAAAGTCCTATTTCCACTAGTTTTTTCTTCTTCTGGGCATCAGGAGTGAACCTGTTGATAGCAGTGACAGGTTATAGGTATGGGGAGTGCGTATCACCTATCTGTTTTTAGCTACCATGTGAACAACGGTGAAATATTACCTTTGAAAAAATTCATCTATATAAATGTATTTTTGCTTTTGTTGGGCATTTGTATACTCTTGCAGTTATATTTATGTAAACCTGCTTGTATCTATATTAATAAAGATAGATGATATGTTTTCCTTTGTCTAGTTGATTTCCCCACCCTCTGATGTTTGGTTTTGGTTCAATTTTTGCATTGATCAACTTTTGTTTTTGCTCAGGAGAGACACAAATAAATAAAATAATATGATCCCCCTGGTGGTCTGAGTGCAGAACTACTTTTGCACAGCATCTTCCGTGACTGATCCCCTCGAACACGCCGAGACGTCATCGCAGACAGTTCAACGTCAAAATTTGTGTACGTGCGTTGATCTCGCTTGCAGCTGGAGAGGGTGAAGGGCCAGGATAGAAGTTAGGTAATGTGGTGTGGGGATTTGAATGGGAAACTGATGGATGGAAATGGCCAAGTAATGGAAAATCTGATAGACAGGAATGATGTAGCAACAGAGATAAAGTCTGCCTTGGACCTTACTCTGGTATCTAGTCAGTGGCGGCTCCTGAAAAAATTCTCTGGAGGGGCAATTTTTCTGATGATTTAGGTGACCTACACACATTTAAAAAAAGATATGTCCAGCAACAACATGAAGACAGGGGCAGCATATAAGTCAATACCAGAAGCATTTATTGACTGATCTCAAAAGTGTTGGCTTACCAGGGTTGGTGGAGCCCTCAGTTTCATCTTTGCCTCGCAAAGCTAACTCAAACACTCCGCAAAACTTCACACACTGGATTAGCCGGCTGAGGATGTGGCGGTTCTTGCTAATGTCGTAGTAAATATATTTGTTATAGTGAATATGGAATATGATATGTTGAGTAAAATGTTGTGCTAAGATCTATTTAGGTCAGGAGCTGGTTATAAGTTCTGTTCCTATCCAATAACAATGGACAAAAGGGTCCTATCTTGTCAGCCTTGTCAGCAGGTGGCCAAGGACAACACCCACGCCATAGGCCTCTCAGTTCTTCCAACTCACGAGTTCTTGCTCTGAGGACACACACACACACACAAACACACACACACACACATCATCACTGTTAAACACACACACACACACACACATCATCACTGTTAAACACACACACACACACACACACACAAAAATCCCCTCTCTTAGGCTGAACATTTGAAGACAGAGAACCCGACTCAGAGCCAATGCAACAGTGACAGTAGCCTGCAGGGGACCTCGCCCAACTCATCAGGACCAATCAGAAGATCAGAACTACTAGATTGAACCTACTTCATTTATTGCATAAAATGTCTGCACACAATGTTTCGGGGCTCTCTTCAGATAATAATAATAATAATAATAATAATAATAATAATATGCCATTTAGCAGACGCTTTTATCCAAAGCGACTTACAGTCATGCGTGCATACATTTTTGTGTATGGGTGGTCCCGGGGATCGAACCCACTACCTTGGCGTTACAAGCACCATGCTCTACCAGCTGAGCTACAGAAAGTGGATACTCATGGATGCGCATTGCAATTGTAAAATGTCAACACAATTGGAGACACCACGTCATTTTTGGAGACATGTTATTGACAGTAAACTATTGTAGATGCGACTGCTAACTAAATAAAACATTTTAGCTGGCTAGCTAATCATCTTAGCTAAATGTGGGGCAAACAATTCAGTTATTTACCGTTAATTTGAGGGATTGGGGTGAAAGAAATCGAGTTACATAGTGATACTTTACGATATACTGTATTGACAATATCGCAATATTTTAGCGCTAGTTGGCTGTACCTGCACCAAAACACCATTATTGTTCCTTCATAGCTTGTTCTCAATCTTTTCACATTGGGAGCCAATTTGTTTTCAGCACTTTTATTTCCATGACTGATCAAAACTCGTTCTCATGGCTTTCTGATCCCTCTGCAACAGACATATGGTGCGCAATAAAATCACAGTATCGAATCGCAATACGTATAGAATCATGAGACTCGCAATGCTGATGCATATATCTTATCGTGAGGTTCCTGGCAATTCCCAGCCCAAGTTCATTTGCCACAACAAATCTCTTCGCTAGCAAACGCGATGTCTTCTCCAAAACGGCAATGTGTCTCCAGCAATGTTTACTTTTTTGACGTTCTATGGCATCTCCACTTTCCAAGCATATATGACCACATGTAATATTTTGGTAAGTGATGCAAATAGTGAACTATGTAGGGCCAGGATGTAAAATATATGTAGCTGCAGCAATTTCTCTTATCTGATATGGTAAGTAATGGGGCTTAATTTATAGCTCCCTAAGAGTTTGACGAACGGGTCCGTGAACGCGATTCCAGATATATTTACCTCGGAATAAACTGCCTTTATTACACCATATCCACATCCAGTAAACTTGTGATTATCAACACTAACCTCATCGTTGTGGCGGCGGACAGCTAGCCTGTATCCCTCGTCATCCAGTTGAGTGAGTGGCAATGTCTTTTTTCGTTCGTACCAATTTTTGGAAAATCCTCGGGTGTAGGACTTTCCGCCTTTAGTAGAAACCTGTTGAATTATTAAATTTGGTCTGGGAGGTCCTAATTGTTTCGTTGCCAATTTATCTTAATTTGTTCGCCGACAAAAAGGAACTTCTTTCAAACAATCCACTCTTTTCTCAGTTACGTTCATGGTTACGTAACGTATGACGAAAGCGCGTAAGTGCAAGCCCACAGACACCCATTGAGATTGTATTGAAGGCTCTGAAATTTGAAAAAAATAGATTTTACATGGGAGTCTATGACAGAAGTTCTGGGCGATTTTCAATCTGACTGAAATCGCCCCAAAAGGGGGTGGAGCCATTTGAAGCACGACTTTAGCCTGATTCGACATTTAGTGGCAGTGTGGCACTGTGGCAGATCAGACGTATAGATTACAACACTGATAACTACTGTTGCCGTGATATAATTGATTAGAAAAAAAATCCCTTCCTTTTCCCGTTTGGCAGTGCGTCGCCCATATCGCCCTATTGAACAGGCCGTCCCTGGCCATAACTGTTTTCCATGAAAACAGTATAGCCATGGCTGAGCCACGTGAAAGCAGGAAGACAGGTTTGACGTAGGAGGGCAGGGTGCAAACATGTGCAGTCAAGAGAGTGCACATGATGAGAAAATATGAATGCATGGTTCAATGGAAATTCAGGCTGTCAGGTCCACTTTGTTCAAGACATGGATCCACGGGATGAATGACAGCTAAAGGAAAGCTCTGGGGCAACAGTGAACGGGAAGTCAAATCATATTATCTGTATGGCCATGAACCTGAATGTGGGCGTTTAATTGCATGGGGGAATAGTCTTGATAATATTATCTGATAGAGAACATGTAGAGCGAATAAGATGAAATACGATGTACAGAGTACGACAACTACACATAGGCCTATGTACTGTATCAAATAAAATATCTGGCAAATTTTGTCCCGTTTTCAGAACATATTGCCCTGCCTTCTCTCACTCTGCCCAGAAAACCTTTTCACGGGGCTCTACGCATATCAATGTGTTCTGTATCAGGAGGCTCACTGTGTCTCTCTATAGTTCATTCCCTCCAACCTCTAGTACATGGGATGAGTCGACAGGAGGGAGTGATCATTACCCCATAGTATGTACAGTAGGAGGAGGAGGTGTCAGTGGGTGGAGTAGGCAGGTGGGTGTTTGGAAGGACAAAGTGGGATCCGTTTCAGGAGCTGAGTGAGCAGGTGATGGCTCGGGTGGATATGAGAGGGGATGTGGATAGTATGAATAACTGAGTGGGGGCAGCTACTCAGGCTATATCTAAGAGTTCAGGGAGGAGGAGGAAAGCAGTCCCATGGTAGACGGAGCAGTGTGGGGCAATGGTGAGGAGTAAGAACAGGGCATTTAGAGTACGGAAAAGGACGCATAACTTCCAACATCTGATTCAGCATAAGCAGTCCCTGGTGAGGAGAACTATCCGTCATACAAAGAGGTCATGTTGGCGTCGGTTCTGTGACACCATTGGAAGGGCGACACCTGTGGGAGAAGTGGGGTTAGAAAGGAGTGAGATTATCCAGTGTTGACGAGTGGGGAGGATATGGCAGTAACAGATGAGAAGGCAGAGATGATGGCCAAAGCATTTGTCCAAGAGCATAGCTCAGCAAATTTGTCAGAGGAGGAGGAGGAGGAGAGAGGGAGAGAGAGAACGAGAGAGGAGCACCTTGGAGTGTTGGATAGGAGGGAGGATGTAAATGATGTGTTGAATGCACCATGTGGTCCTCTGTAGTCCTCTGTAGCTCAGCTGGTAGAGCACGGCGCTTGTAACACTAAGGTAGTGGGTTCGATCCCCGGGACCACCCATACACAAAAAATAATAATTATGCACGCATGACTGTAAGTCGCTTTGGATAAAAGCGTCTGCTAAATGGCATATTATTATTATTATTATTATTATCTACCAGTGGTGGAAAAAGTACCCATTGAGTTAAAGTATAGATACCTTAATAGAAAATGACTCAAGTGAAAGTCACCCAGTAAAATACTACTTGATTAAAAGTCCTATCCTATCTCACTTCCGTAATGCGATGGCTTGCTAACTAGTGGATTTAGCTACCTACTACTAGGCTACGTTGCCTAATGACTGATCAGCTCAGAATGAAAGTGAAAATATTCTCACTACTCAGAATGAAAGTGAAAATATTCTCCCTACCCAGTGGAAAAGTACCCAATTGTCATACTTCAGTAAAAGTAAAAATACCTTAATAGAAAAGGACTCGAGTAAAAGTGAGTCACCCCAGTAACATCCTACTTGAGTAAAAGTCTAAAAGTATTTGGTTTTAAATATACTTAAGTATCAAAAGTAAATGTAATTGCTAAAATATACTAAAGCATGAAAAGTAACAGTACAAATAATTTCAAATTCCTTATATTAAGCAAACCAAATGGCATCATCTTCTTGTTTTTTAATTTACGGATAGCCAGTGGCACACTCCAACACTCAGACATCATTTACAAACAAAGCATGTGTGTTTAGTGAGTCCGCCAGATCAGAGGCAGCCAGGATGACAAGGGATAATTGCGTGAATTGGACCATTTTCCTGTCCTGCTAAGCATTCAAAATGTAACGAGTACTTTTGGGTGTCAGGGAAAATGTATGGAGTAAAAAGTACATTATTTTCTTTAGGAATGTAGTGAAGTAAAAGTTGTCAAAAATATAAATAGTAAGGTAAAGTACAGATACCCCAACAAACTACTTAAGTAGTACTTTCAAGTATTTTTACTTAAGTACTTTACACCACTGCCATTTACCGTGGCAGAGATGAAAAGGGCAATAGGTAAGGCTGGGTTATCTTCACCTGGGAAAGATGAGGTGTGATATGTTATGTCGGCCCATCTTCATGATGAGGCACTGGATAAGGTATTGGTGTGTACAACAGAGTGTGGGAGGAGGGGAAACCACCAGGCATCTGGAAGGAGGCAGTAGTGGTACCAATCCGGAAGCCAGGGAAGGACCCAACGAGGCCAACAAGTTATCGGCCAATAGCTTTAACATCACTTGTGTAAGATTATGGAACGTATGATTACGGAGAGGCTAACTTACTTCCTGGAGAGCAAAGGGCTAGTATCGCCACATCAGAGTGGGTTCAGGAACGGGAAGGGAACTATGGACCCAGTGCTCTGCTTAGAATCAGAGGTCAGGAAGGCTCAGGTGAACAAAGATAATGTTGTAGCTGTTTTCTTTGATGTGGAGAAGGCATATGATATGATGTGGAAGGAGGGGTTGTTAATTAAGCTTGATATTATGGGAGTAGGAGGAAGAACGTACAACTGGATAAAGGATTTCCTGTTTGGAAGGTCTATCCAGGTGAGGGTGGGGAAGTCTATCAAATCAAATCAAATTTGATTGGTCACACACATATTTAGCAGATGTTATTGCGTCTGTAGCGAAATTCTTGTGTTCCTAGCTCCAACAGTGCAGTAGTAACTAACAATTCACAACAATACATAAATCTAAAAGCAAAAGAATGGAATTAAGAAATATATAAATAATAGGTTGAGCAATGTCAGAATGGCATTGACTAGAATACAGTAGAATACAGTATATACATATGAAATTAGTAAAGCAGTATGTAAACATTATTTAAGTGACTAGTGTCCCACTATTAAAGTGACCAGTGATTCCATGTCTATGTACATAGGGAAGCAGCCTCTAAGGTGCAGGGTTGAGTAACCGGGTGGTAGCCGGCTAGCAAAGGCTATTTAACAGTCTGATGGCCTTGAGATAGAAGCTGTTTTTCACTCTCTCGGTCCCAGATTTATGCCGTACCAGGCGGTGATACAGCCCGACAGGATGCTTTCAATTGTACATTTGTAAAAGTTTGTGAGGGTCTTAGGGGCCAAGACGAATTTCTTCAGTCTCCTGAGGTTGAAGAGGCGCTGTTGCGCCTTCTTCACCACACTGTCTGTGTGGGTGGACCAATTCAGATTGTCAGTGATGTGTACTCCGAGGAACTTGAAGCTTTTCCCTCACCTCCTCCCTGTAGGCTGTCTCGTCATTGTTGGTAATCAGGCCTACTACTGTTGTGTCGTCTGCAAACTTGATGATTGAGTTGGAGGCGTGCGTGGTCACTCAGTCATGGGTGAACAGGGAGTACAGGAGGGGGCTGAGCACGCACCCTTGTTGGGCCCCTGTGTTGAGGATCAGCGTAGTGGAGGTGTTGTTTCCTACTTTCACCACCTCGGGTGGCCCATCAGGAAGTCCAGGACCCAGTTGTACAGGGCGGGGTTCAGACCCAGGGCCCTGAGCTTGATGATGAGCTTGATGTTGAAGGCTGAGCTATAGTCAATTAACAGCATTATTACATAGGTATTCCTCTTGTCCAGATGGGATGGACATGGCAGCTACCAGGTGGATAACGGCACACCGCAATGGAGTGTGATTAGGCCTCTGTTGTTTTCATTCATGATCAATGATGTTTACTCTCAGGTACGGACGGATATTGGGAGGTCGTTATTTGCAGATGATGGGGCCTTATGGAAGAGGGGAAGAAAGGTGCCATACATAGTCAGGAAGGTACAGGAGGCAATTGATGAGGTAGAGCGGTGGGCATTAATGTGGGGATTCAGGTTCTCTGTAGAGAAAACTCTGTGTTCTTTACCAGTAGGAAGGTGGGAGATGAGGTATGCTTGAGGTTACAGAATATGGGAGAAACTTGGAGAGGGTGGGGGCCTTCAGGTTCTTTGGGGTTACTTTGACACTAGGCTGACCTGGGCAGAACACATTTAGAGAGTGGTGGGAAAGTGTAAGAAGATGCTAAATGTGATGTGCTGTCTGACGGGGAAGAAATGGGGGGTTGGGCGTTCCTCATTGAGGACCATGTATGTTGCATTGATCTGATCTGTAATATACTATGGCAGTATAGCGTATGGTTCGGCAGCCCGGACCTCATTGGAAAGGCTAGATGTCATACAGGGGCAAGGACTCAGAATATGTAGTCGGGCATTTCGGACCTCCCCAGTGTCTGCACTACAGGTGGAGATGGGGGATATGCCATTGCAGATTAGGAGACAGCTGCTGGCAATTAATTATTGGGTCAACCTTAAGGGACATGGGGTGTCTTATCCTGCGAATGGGATTTTACAGGCATGCTGGGAACATGAGCAAGGACAGAACACAAGCTTTGGGTGGGTGGGTAATACTCAGACGAGGGAGATGGGACTGTATGGAAGGGAGTTTAGTCCAACAGTAGCTATTCCTGTAAACCCACCATGGCTACTCCCGCCTCCAGTAGTTGACCTAGAAGTGTTGGAGAGACTACGGAAAGATAGGGAGGGTGTTGATCCATCTGATTTGTTTAATACACCTCTGGATACTGTGTATCAGGATTTTGTGGCCATTTACACAGATGGTACAAAAGATCCAAGGACAGACGTACTGGGTCAGCATTTGTAGTGCAGGAATGTGGGGTGACATTCAGGAAACGTATTACAGATCATCTGGCTCTATATATGGCAGAGCTGATGGCCATACTGTTGGCCTTGCAGTGGGTGGAGAAAGTCAAGCCAGACAGGGTAGTTATTTGCTTTGATTCATGTGCAGTGTTGATGAGTCTTCAGTCCTTTAGCTCACGTAGCAGACAAGATTTGCTTTATGATGTGCTACAAACCCATGGCAGGATTAGATAGATGGGTATACAGATAAGATTTACTTGGGTTCCAGTCAATGTGGGGGTGGAGGGGAAAGAGACAGTTGATGGACTGGCTAAAGAATCACTTTGTTTGGGGATGTTGATGTTGTAGATTCAATGAGCAAGGCAGAGACAAAAACCCTGATATGGACAGTGATGATGCAGAGATGGCAGGAGCAGTGGAATAGAGATACTAAGGGCAGGCATTTATTGCAAGTACAGATGAAAGTCCGGGAGGGGAGGACGGCAGGAAGGGACAGAAGAGAGGAGGTTATTTTTACAAGACTAAGGCTGGAACACAGCCAGTTGAATAAGACTTTAAATTTGACAGGGAAGCATCCAACAGGAAAGTGTGATTATTGCCAGGAGATGATCGTGGACTACAGGAAAAGGAGGTCTGAGCACGCCCCCATTCTCATCGACGGGGCTGTATTGGAGCAGGTTGCGAGCTTCAAGTTTCTTGGTGTGCACTCTTCACGACCAAGACAGTCGTGAAGAGGGGACGACAACATCTATTCCCCCTCAGGAGACTGAAAATATTTGGCATGGGTCCTCAGATCCTCAAAAGGTTATACAGCTGCACCATTGAGAGCATCCTGACTGGTTGCATCACCGCCTGGTATGGCAACTGCTCGGCCTCCGACCGCAAGGCGCTACAGAGGGTGGTGCGTACAGCCCAGTACATCACTGGGGCCAAGCTTCCTGCCGTCCATGAGCTCTATACCAGGCTAAGGAAGGCCCTAAAAATTCCAAAAGACTCCAACCACCCTAGTCATAGACTGTTCTCTCTGCTACCGCACGGCAAGCGGTACCGGAGCGCCAAGTCTAGGTTCAAAAGCCTTCTTAACAGCTTCTACACCCAAGCCATAAGACTGCTGAACAGTTAATCGAATAGCTACCTGGACTATTTGCATTGACCCCCCCACCCTTTTTTTTATGCTGCTGCTACTCGCTGTTTATTATCTATGCATAGTTACTTTACCCCTACCTACATGTACATATTACCTCAATTACCTCGACTAACTTGTACCCCCACACATTGACTCGGTACCGGTACCCCCTTTATTTAGCGTCGCTATTGTTATTTTATTGTTACTTTTATTTATTTATTTTACTTTTGTTTATTTAGTCAATATTTTCTAAAATCTTATTTTTCTTAAATCTGCATTGTTGGCTAAGAGCTTGTAAGTAAGCATTTTACGATAACGTGCCACTAGAGATCCTGGTTCGAATCCAGGCTCTGTCGCAGCCGGCCGCGACCGGGAGACTCATGGGGCGGCGCACAATTGGCCCAGCGTCGTCCAGGGTAGGGGAGGGAATGGCCGGCAGGGATGTAGCTCAGTTGATAGAGCATGGTGTTTGCAACGCCAGGGTTGTGGGTTCGATTCCCACTGGGGGCCAGTATAAAAATGTATTCACTAACTGTAAGTCGCTCTGGATAAGAGCGTCTGCTAAATGACTAAAATGTAAATGTAAATAACGTCTCCCCGTCTCTGGCCTACACTCCAGTACAGTAGATGGCGGTAATGCACCATAACGTTGGATGCCATCGGCCGACAAAGCCTAAAAAAGAAGAAGATGGCCGACATTATCGAGGTGCATGCAGAGAAACTCAGCAAAAAGTAAGGCATTGTCTATTCACTCGTTTATTGGACATCATTTATGAAGACGTGTGCAACACTTTGATGGTGTGTGTTGATCACTTCCGTGTTATTATTCGATTAAAGTAGTAGGATAGTGTTGTTGCATCAGATCGGATAAAGCACATTGGAATAACGAATGTACCATGGCGAATGTGCATATATATTCCAATGGTCCATTCAAGCAATATATCGCACGTGCTGCTTGTAGTCCTTTAATGTTCACGTATGCATGCTCTTCATCCTATTCTGTGAGTGGAGATAACTACAAAACCCATACCGCATCGTACAAATTACCCAAGGTTATTTGCTGATTTTAAGTTTCTTATTTCTGTGTAGGTTGATTTAACAAAACCATGTTTTAGCGAAAGAAGTGTTTGCCTTTTTGGCTTTACCGTAATGAGTTGCTTGCCAACTTCACCAACCTTTCAGGACATACTGATATGCTATTTATTTGGGGAAACATACGTAAAATATATGCACGCATGACTGTAAATCGCTTTGGATTAGAGCGTCTGCTAAATGGCATATTATTATAAATGGCATATTATTATTATTATTATTATATTATATTATGAAACATTGAATTCATCAGCTTTATGCTTCCAAGCTAAATATTTTATAATCTCACTTATTTAATGGGATGGTTTGCTAGCTAGTGGATTTAGCTAGCTACTAGCAGGCTACATGGTCTAATGACTGATCAGATCAGAATGAAAGTGAAAATATTCTCACTACTCAGAATGAAAGTGAAAATGTTCTCCCTACCCAGTAGAAAAAGTACCCAATTGTCATACTTGAGTAAAAGTAAATTTACCTTCATAGAAAATGACCCAAGTGAAAGTCACAGAGTAAAATATTCCTTGAGTAAAAGTCTAAGTATTTGGTTTTATATATACTTCTCAAAAGTACACATTTGTTTACAGACAGCATGATTTTTCTGGGTTTTTTTAAACACTCAAACACTGACTAGACATGACATACCAGAAATCAAGAAAACGGGTTTATCAAAAATGAATAAATCACAGCACGTTTTTGGACTCATTCGGCTGTTTTTACCTGATTAATTAGAATAATTGGAAATCAATGTTAAGTTCCATTGTTATTCCTAAAACATAATTTGAAAATGATTCTGTTGCTGCTTCCTGTTGACAATAACTTTTGATAAATAGGTCAATGTCAAAACAGCGTTTCGAAGTGTCCAAATCAATATGCAGAAACAGTTTGTGATATATTGAAAACACTCATATCAATTAGGGGGGAAATCAGGTTGTATGCGCTGTTGAAACCCAAAAAAAGAAACTGGAAATATTGTTTACATCACTGGTTAAAGGACAACCTGCTGAAGACGGCCAGCTACATTTTGAAGTGATGTATTTTTGACCCACCACCTCAATTCAGTCTTATGTAGCAACATTTGAAATTGTGTTTTTTACATTGGATAAAAATACAGACTCAGAGCTACAAAATGGAATATCATACACTACACTGGTTACCAGTGGCGGCTCCTGAAAAAATTCTCAGGAGGGGCAATTTTTCTGATGATTTAGGTGACCTACACACATTTTAAAAAAGATATGTCCAGCAACAACATGAAGACAGGGGCAGCATATAAGTCAATACCAGAAGCATTTATTGACTGATCTGGGGAGATGGATTCCAGTTTCTGTGACAGATTATAAATAATCTCTGATGCCTTTGTTATATTAGCTTTTGGTTGAATGTACTGTCGTAGTAAATATATAATGTTATAGCTTGGTCTGACTAAAATCTTGTGCATGACCCATTTTGTGTTGGGCGTTTGTTTCTGTTCCTATCCTATAACAATGGACAAAAGAGTCCTATCTTGTCAGCCTTGTCAGCAGGTGGCCAAGGAGTGGTGATCCTAGCTGACCTAAGACAGGACACTTTTACTTTACTCGCGTGCACGAACGAGTCCGTGCACGCGATTCCAGATATCTTTACCTCTGAATAAACTGCCTTTATTATACCATATCCACCCTGTCCAAAGTCTCTACTTGGTCTCAGTTCTCCAGTAAACTTGTGATTATCAACAGTACACAACGGTAACAAACAATTGGGGGAACTCACGGGGCAGATAGTAACCACTTAAAAGGAAGCGATTCCCAAACCTTCCATAACAAAGCCATCACCTACAGAGAGATGAACTTGGAGAAGAGTCCCCTAAGTAAGCTTGTCCTGGGCCTCTGTTCACAAACACAAACAGACCCCACACAGCCCCAGGACAACAACAACAACAACAACAACAACAACAACAACACAATTAGACCCAGCCAAATCATGAGAAAACAAAAAGAGAATTACTTGACACATTGGAAAGAACAAACAAAAAAACAGAGCAAACTAGAATGCTATTTGGCCCTAAACAGAGAGTACACAGTGGCAGAATACCTGACCACTGTGACTGACCCAAACTTAAGGAAAGCTTTGACTATGTACAGACTCAGTGACCATAGCCTTGCTATTGAGAAAGGCCGCCGTAGGCAGACCTGGCTCTCAAGAGAAGACAGGCTATGTGCACACTGCCCACAAAATGAGGTGGAAACTGAGCTGCACTTCCTAACCTCCTGCCAAATGTATGACCATATTAGAGACACATATTTCCCTCAGATTACAGCGATCCACAAAGAATTTGAAAACAAACCCAATTTTGATAAACTCCCTTATCTACTGGGTGAAAAACCACAGTGTGCCATCACAGCTGCAAGATTTGTGACCTGTTGCCACAAGAAAAGGGCAACCAGTGAAGAACAAACACCATTGTAAATACAACCCATATTTATGTTTATTTATTTTCCCATTTGTACTTTAACTATTTGCACATTGTAACAACACTGTATATATACATAATATGACATTTGAAATGTCTTTATTCTTTTGAAACTTCTGAGTGTAATGTTTACTGTTAATATTTATTGTTTATTTCACTTTTGTTTACTATCTACTTCCCTTGCTTTGGCAATGTTAACACACGTTTCCCATGCCAATAAAGCCCTTAAATTGAATTGAATTGATAGTAAGGTCGCAATGACACAGAAAGCAGTTCAATGTCGGGGTACAGAGTCGCTCTCTTACCAGGATCGCGGTCCGCTCTGACCAGGGTGAAGGTGGCCGGCTCCACTTCTCTGTCCGGGACTCTGTCATCCAGCCAAGTCTCCCAGCTGTATTGGGATTACAGCTGCCTGCAGCGTTTTCATTATTTAGTCCGTTCGTAGCGGGTATGTACACGATCAACAAGATCAGTCCAAAACCGAAAGATCAGTTCAAAGCAGAATGTTTGCAGAATGTTTGTAAACTAAGTCTACAAATTAAAAACATAAAATAACGCCACACTGCAGGTCACAACAGAGACGCTGCTAGCCGCCATTGTCTTAGTTACGTTCATGGTTACGTCACGTATGACGAAAGCGCGTAAGTGCATGCCCACAGACACCCATAGAGAATGTATTGAAAGCTTTGAAATTTGAAAAAAATAGATTTTACATGACAGGCTATGAGAGACTTCTGGGCGATTTTCAACTTGACTGAAATCGCCCCAAAAACGGGCGGGGCCATTTGAAGCACGACTTTAGCCTGATTTGATATTTAGTGGCTGGCAGATCAGACGTGAACACTGATAACTACTGTTGCCGTGATATAATTGATTAGAAAAAAAATCCCTTCCTTTTCCCGTTTGGCAGTGCGTCGCCCATATCGCCCTATTGAACACACCGCCCATGCTGGTTACCTTGTAACCCCACTTTTGAGAAAATGGCCCTTGAATGTTTTGGTAAACCTACTGGAGAGCTCTTCTTTGTCTATACCCATTCAGTATAGTTCACACCCTCTTAAGCCTTAGCCCCACCCAGTGGTGAAAGTAGTAGCAAGAAGTATTAGTAAAAATACACTTTATTTAGTCCTTGACCTATATCCTAATCTGACTTTGGTGCAGGTCATGTTATTCGCATTACCGTCTCTGGTAAACACACACTATAGTTCAAATAAAATCTAAGTTTATTTGTCACATGCAGAGGATACAGAAGGTGTAAACGGTACAGTGAAATGATTACTTGCATGTTTGCATCGTAGCAATATAAAAAATAGAAAGTGTCCAGATGAAAATATTTTTATATTATTATTAGATGATGCTTACCCAGACACCCTTGTCTAAATTGATGGGTCATGTGAAATAAACTCTATAACCACCCCTCAGCCACATCTAGCTAAGTGGATGGGTCACTATTCTCTAGACATGTAGACATGTTCATTAAATAAATATGGACACCACTTCAAATGAGTGGATTCAGCTATTTCAGCCACACCCATTGCTGACAGGTGTATAAAATCAAGCACACCGCCATGCAATCTCCATAGTCAAACATTGGCAGTAGAATGGCCCGTACTGAAGAGCTCAGGGACTTTCAATGTGGCACTGTCATAGGATGCCACTTTTCAAACAAGTCAGTTTATCACATTTCTGCCCTGCTAGAGCTGCCCCAGTCAACTGTAAGTGCTGTTATTGTGCAGTGGAAACGTGTAGGAGCAACAACAGCTCAGCTGCCAAATGGTAGGCCACACAAGCTCACAGAACGGGACCACCAAGTGCTGAAGCGCGTAGCGCGTAAAAGTTGTCTTTCCTCGGTTGTAACACTCACTACCAAGTTCCAAACTGCCTCTGGAAGCAATGTCAGCACAAGAAATGTTCGTCGGGAGCTTCATGAAATGGGTTTCCATGGCCGAGCAGCCGCACACAAGCCTAAGATCACCATGCGCAATGCGATTGGTGTAAAGCTCGCCACCATTGGACTCTGGAGCAGTGGAAACGTGTTCTCTGGAGTGATTAATCACACTTCACCATCTAGCTAGCTAAACAATTAACCATAATCCCAACCCATACTGGACAAACAGATAGTCATAGCTAGCCACCATGCATACAATGTTGTAGTATGAATCTGCAGGTAGCTAAAGCTAACCAATTAGGTGCAATGTTAGCTAGTTAGCGAACACTAGGCTATAACTAGCAATATGAATGGACTTCTGAGATACAAATAATATTACTACACAGATCATACCCGTAACGTTAGCTAGCGAGCCAGCATGCTATCGTTAGCTAGCTGGCTAACAGTATGTATTATCTTGCAATGAAAACTACTTTCTGACCAAATTTTAAACTTATAATATTTGAAAATGTAGATAGACTTTTACCCGTATACATGGATGAAAGCTTGTTTGGCCCATTGTGTCAAGTCACTTCGGTTCACACTGACCGTGTGCAGCATGTAGTCCATCACAACTTTTTATCACTGATATTTGTTGTTAGGTTCAGGTTGCACATCCTGTTCAAACTAACCCTACTGAAAAAACACACCGAAACAGGAAATAATGTGCATATCACTGGTTAGAGGACAACTTGTAGAAAACAGCCAGCTACATTTTGGATTGTTGCATTTTGTTTCAAGTGGGTCGCCAACGCGGAAAGATAAACGCAACACTATTTTGTTGATCACTCATATCGATATCACATTAAAATCAATAGAGCGGGGGATCACAATTGTTTATAACGCATTGTTGTCCTTTTTATACTGTATTAAAAGTATTTTAGGAAAACTAAATAGCAAAAGAAAATATACAATTCGTAAAAAATACACTTATTATTTTAGCACTTTACGATGCTTTCCTTTGTGACCAGTTACTAATTAAATTGGCCCATGCATTCACTAGTCAGCTATTTATCTCGTCTCATGTTTACTGAATGTACATCTCAACTATTTTATTACTCATACATGTGTGTTGAGTTGTGGCTTTAGTTTTGTATTGTTCCATTCATGAAATACCGGATTTTCTTGTTGCCAGTCAGCCATCCACCCATTACCCATGCCTGAGAATAGCTCGAAGTATTTGTGGAATTCTCTCCCTGATTAGACTCTGGAGTACGAGAGATGCTCTAGATTAGGATAAATGTAGATCAAGAGAATAAATCATCCAGCCTTTAAATCATTCATTTCCAGTCTACATAATTAAATAATAGGCGTACAGTTTGAATATTGTTGTTTGTGCTTTTCATACATGTATGTGTATACAGTTGAAGTCGGAAGTTTACATACACCTTAGCCAAATACATGTAAACTCAGTTTTTCACAATTC
This sequence comes from Coregonus lavaretus, assembly GCF_964263955.1. Lineage (NCBI taxonomy): Eukaryota > Metazoa > Chordata > Actinopteri > Salmoniformes > Salmonidae > Coregonus > Coregonus lavaretus. The sequence continues at coordinate 13,637,261 of NC_140024.1, forward strand.
CTGACATTTAATCCAAGTAAAAAGTCCCTGTCTTAGGTCAGTTAGAATCACCACTTTATTTTAAGAATTTGAAATGTCAGAATAATAGTAGAGAGAATGATTTATTTCAGCGTTTCTTTCTTTCATCACATTCCCAGTGGGTCAGAAGTTTACATACATTCAATTAGTTTAGATTTGGTACATTGCCTTTAAAATGTTTAACTTGGGTCAAACGTTTCGGGTAGCCTTCCACAAGCTTCCCACAATAAGTTGGGTGTAACTGAGTCAGGTGTTTAGACCACCTTGCTCGCACACACATTTTGAGTTCTGCCAACACATTTTCTATTGGATTGAGGTCAGGGCTTTGTGATGGCCACTCCAATACCTTGACTTTGTTGTCCTTAAGCCATTTTGCCACAACTTTGCTTGGGGTCATTGTCCATTTGGAAGATCCATTTGCGACCAAGCTTTTAACTTCCTGACTGGTGTCTTGAGATGTTGCTTCAATATATCCACATAGTTTTCCTTCCTCATGATGCCATCTATTTTGTGAAGTGCACCAGTCCCTCCTGCAGCAAAGCACCCCCACAGCATGATGCTGCCACCCCCGTGCTTCACGTTTGGGATGGTGTTCTTCGGCTTTCAAGCCGCCCCCTTTTTCCTCCAAACATAACGATGGTAATTATGGCCAACAGTTCTATTTTTGTTTCATCAGACCAGAGGACATTTCTCCAAAAAGTACGATCTTTGTCCCCATGTGCAGTTGCAAACCGTAGTCTGGCTTTTTTATGGCGGTTTTGGAGCAGTGGCTTCTTCCTTGCTGAGCAGCGTTTCAGGTTATGTCGATATAGGACTCGTTTTACTATGGAATAGATAATTTTGTACCTGTTTCCTCCAGCATCTTCACAAGGTCCTTTGCTGTTGTTCTGGGATTGATTTGCACTTTTCGCACCAAAGTACGTTCATCTCTAGGAGACAGAACGCGTCTCCTTCCTGAGCGGGATGACGGCTGCGTGGTCCCATGGTGTTTATACTTGCGTACTATTGTTTGTACAGATGAACGTGGTACCTTCAGGCGTTTGGAAATTGCTCTCAAGGATGAACTAGATTTGTGGAGGTCTTAGCTGATTTGTTTTGATTTTCCCATGATGTCAATTAAAGAGGCACTGAGTTTGAAGGTAGGCCTTGAAATACATCCACAGGTACACCTCCAGTTGACTCAAATGATGTAAATTAGCCTGTCAGAAGCTTCTAAAGCCATGACATTATTTTCTGGAATTTTCCAATCTGTTTAAAGGCACAGTCAACTTAGTGTATGTAAACTTCTGACCCACTGGAATTGTGATACAGTGAATTAAGTGAAATAATCTGTCTGTAAACAATTGTTGGATACATTTATTGTGTCATGCACAAAGTAGATGTCCTAACCGACTTGCCAAAACTATAGTTTGTTAACAAGAAATTTGTGGTTGAAAAACGAGTTTTAATGACTCCAACCTAAGTGTATATAAACTTCCGACTTCAACTGTACATGCATGCATACCTAAATCATAACCATATGGGCGTACCATACAGTGCATTCGGAAAGTATTCAGACCCCTTGACTTTTTTCAGATTTTGTTATGTTACAGGCTTATTCTAAAATTGATTAAATTGTTTTTTTCTTCATCAAACTACACACAATACCCGATAATGACAAAGCAAAATTGTTGCTAATTTCTTTTTTTAAAATCTAACTGAAATATTACATTTACAAAATAATTCATACCTTTTACTCAGTACTTTGTTGAAACATCTTTGGCATCAATTACAGCCTTGAGTCTTCTTGGGTATGACGCTACAAGCTTGGCACCTGTATTTGGAGAGTTTCTCCCATTCTTCTCTGCAGATCCTCAAGTTAGTCAGGTTAAATGGTGAGCGTCGCTGCACAGTTATATTCAGGTTTCTCCAGAGATGTTCGATCGGGTTCAAGTCCAGGCTCTGGCTGGGCCACTCAAGGACATTCAGAGACTTGTCCCGAAGCCACTCCTGCGTTTTCTTGGCTGTGTGTTTAGGGTCATTGTCCTGTTGTACGGTGAACCTTCGCCTCAGTCTGAGGTCATGAGCGCTATGGAGCAGGTTTTCATCAAGGATCTCTCTGTACTTTGCGCTGTTCATCTTTCCCTCGATTCTGACTAGTCTCCCAGTCCCTGCTGCTGAAAAACATCCCCACAGCCTGATGCTGCCACCACCATGCTTCACGTAGGGATGGTGCAAGGTTTCCTCCAGACGTGACACTTGGCATTCATGCCAAAGAGTTCAATCTTGATTTTATCAGACCAGATAATCTTGTTTCTCATGGTCTGAGAGTCCTTTAGGTGCCTCTTGGCAAACTCCAAGTGGGCTGTCATGTGCCTTTTACTGAGGAGTGGCTTCCGTCTGGCCACTCTACCATGAAGGCCTGATTGGTGGAGTGCTGCAGAGATGGTTGTCCTTCTGGAAGGTTCTCCCATCTCCACAGAGGAACTCTGGAGCTCTGTCAGAGTCACCATCGGGTTCATGATCACCTCCCTGACCAAGGCCCTTCTCCCTCGGTTGCTCAGTTTGGCCGTGCAGCCAGCTCTATGAAGAGTCTTGGTGGTTCCAAATGTCTTCCATTCAAGAATGATGGAGGCCACTGTGTTCTTGGGGACCACAATTCCTTTGACCTCATGGCTTGGTTTTTGCTCTGACATGCACTGTCAACTGTGGGACGTTATATAGACAGATGTGTGCCTTTCCAAATCATGTCCAATCAATTGAATTTACCACAGGTGGATTCAAATCAAGTTGTAGAAACATCTGAAGGATGTTCAATGGAAACAGGATGCACCTGAGTTCAATTTCGAGTCTCATAGCAAAGGGTCTTATGTAATTCTTATGTAAATACATTTGCTAAAATGTCACTTTATCATTATGTGGTATTGTGTGTAGATTGATGAGGAAAATGTTTTATTTAATAAATTTTAGAATAAGGCTGTAACGTAACAAAATGTGGAAAAAGGGAAGGGATCTGAATACTTTCCGAATGCACTGTAGCTGCAATTGAAGTGTTGTATCAAACTGCTATGCGTCTTGATTCAATGTAAATGTATATCTGTTACTTTTTAAATGTTTTATCTATCTAGCCTCTCTTGATTCTTCATTGCAAAAGGGAAACTCTAACGAAACATTGTAATTCTGTTAATTATTAATGCAGCTTTTTGAAATAGATTTGAAACTGTTCCACCTGGATTATTTATAGTCGTTATGATTGGGCTTATGTCTGTCAAGACAAACACACATTTCACCAAATTCAAACAAACTTGTCGTTCAGAATTTTCATCATTGGTGTTTTGTTTTTATAGTAAATGTCATCAGTTAGTCTTTTCACACATTGTTCTGTTTGTGTCCTTTTAACCTGTATGGCTTTGGTTTGATGTGAAAGTCTGCTTTATTTCCACTAATGTATTTTTTTCTGGGCATCAGGAGTGAACCTGTTGATAGCAGTGACAGGTTATAGGTATGGGGAGTGCGTATCACCTATCTGTTTTTAGCTACCATGTGAACAAAGGTGAAATATTACCTTTGAAAAAATTACTATATAAATGTATTTTTGCTTTTGTTGGGGCATTTGTATACTCTTGCAGTTATATTTATGTAAACCTTCTGGTATATATATTAATAAAGATAGATCAGTTTTCCTTTTTCAAGTTGATTTCCCCACCCTCTGATGTTTGGTTTTGGTTTCATTTTTGTATTGATCAGCTTTTGTTTTTGTCCAGGAGACACACAAGACATCATGAATTTCCCATACTGTGAAATATTTGAAATGGCAAAATCACAAGCACATCAATCTAATTACGTTTGAAGAGTAACATAACTAATAATAAATTAAATGCATCATGGCCTTACCCTAGTTGTCCATCTAAAACATGTTTTAAAATGATGAAGTGAGGAGAGCAAGGGAAGAAGAAAGGACAGACATGCTCAGAAACCAGATGAATATGATCACATATTCACATGTATTTTAATATTCTGATTAGACATTTATAATTAGTAAAGGACCTGTGTTTTTCAATGAAGATAAAAATGAAAACCGCCCATAGAGTTATTTAAAAACAACAAAATAAACTCATATGATCCCCTGTCTGAGTGGATAACTTATTTTGCGCAGCGTCTTGCGTTAGACTGATCCCCTCGAACGCGCTGGAACGTCATTGGTTACAGTTCATTGCCGACAGTTATATATGGGGTGAACTTGCGCGTATCACTCACTTGCTGCAGGAAAACGATGGCAGACGTTACAGAGGTGGACGCAGAGACTCTTAGCAAAAAGTAAGCCAATGTCGATTCACTCTTCTATTGGAAAAAATTTATTTAGACGTGTGCAACATGTTGATGGTGTGTGTTTCACTTCCGTGTTATTATTCGATAAAAAATAGTAGGATATTGTTGCATACAGTTGCGTCAGATCGGATAAAGCTCGATGGAAAAAATAGTGTTCCATAGCGAATGTGTATACACATTTTCCAATGGTCCTTTCGGTTCAAACGGCATATCGCACATACATGCTCTTCATCCTAGTCTGTGAATGGAGATAACTACAAAACCTATATTTCATCGTAGAAATTACCCAAGCTAATTTGCTGATCTGAAGTTCCTTATTTTCATGTAGGTTTATTGACAAAACCACGTTTCAGCTAAATAAGTGTTGCTCACCAAACTTTCAGGTCATACTCATGCTATTTATGTGGGGAAATATTGAAGTAATCATCTTTATGCATCCAAGCTAAATATAAAGTAAAAAAGACCTTAATAGAAAAGGACTCGAGTAAAAGTGAGTCACCCCAGTAACATCCTACTTGAGTGAAAGTCTAAAAGTCTTTAGTTTTGATACTTTAGTATAATTAAAACCAAAATGTAATTGCTAAAATATACTTGGGTATCAAAAGTTAAAGTATAAATAATTTCAAATGCCTTATATTAAGCAAACCAGATGGCACCATTTTACATTTGACAGATAGCCAGGGGTATGCTCCAACACTCAGACATAATTTACAAATGAAGCATTTGTTTAGTGAGTCCGCCAGATCAGAGGCAGTAGGTATGACCAGGGATGTTCTCTTCATAAGTGTGTGAATTAGACCATTTTCCTGTCCTGCTAAGCATTCAACATGTAACGAGTACTTTTGGGTGTCAGGGAAAATGTATGGAGTAAAAAGTACATAATTTTCTTTAGCAATGTAGTGAAGTAAAAGTTGTCAAAAATATAAATAGTAAAGTACAGATACCCGAAAAAACTACTTAAGTAGTACTTACAAGTATTTTTACTTAAGAACTTTACACCACTGAGTAGAAGTCTAAAAGTATTTGGTTTTATATATATACGTAATTATCAAAAGAAAATGCTTGTTTTTTTGAACACTCAAACATGGACATCCGTTTTCAAGATTTCTGGTATATCATCAAAATAAATCAATCACAGCACATTTTTAGACTCATTCAATAGTTTTTACCTTATTTAACTAGAATACTATTGGAAATGAATGTTATGTTTTAGGAATAACAATGGAACTTAAGTTGAAAATAGTAATCATAGTGCCACAATAGTAATCATATATATATATATATATATATATATATATATATATATATATATATATATATAGGTGTATCATACACTGCAGTTGAGTAACAATGGGAAAGTAATTCTGCTTTGAAAGTTAATAAACTTATAGCACCACTTTTGAGAAATGGGCATTGAATGTTTTGATACACCTACTGGAGAGCTCTTCTTTGTCTACACCATTCAGCATAGTTCACACCCTATTAAACCTTCGCCCCACCCATCTCTTTAAGGATTCAAATGTAAGGCCATGTGCTAAACAAAGTAACAATAGTGTAGGAAACAACCAAAGATTTCAAGACTAAAAGTGGTGAAAGTAGTAGTAAAAATACACTTTATCTAGGATTATATCCTAATCTGACGTTCTTTACATTACCGTCTCTGGTAAACACACACTATATCAAATATAATCTTAAATTACAGAAGGTGTAAACGGTACAGTGAAATGGATATTTGCATAGTAGCAATGTCAAAAATGTAAAGTGTCCACATAAAAATATTGTATGAATCTTTTATAATTATTAGATTATGCTTACCCAGACACACTTGTCTAAATTAATGGGTAATGTGAAATAAATGCTATAGCCACATCTATCTAAGTGGATGGGTCACTATTGTCTAGACATGTACACATGTTCATGAAATACAATAGATGGCCATAATCACCCCCAGACACACCTGGCTAACTTGATGGGTTGTGTAATCATCTGGCGACGTGGAGTCTTTTTTGTTTAGATATGAACCATAATCCCAACCCATACAGTACAAACGGAAGGACATACTGAGCAGCTCATGTTATAGACAGAAGCATGCTACATGGCAGACCAATCCGAACTCATCTCTCGGCATGTCCAGCCCATCTATTATTTCAGCCAATCATGGCCAGTGAGAAGGTTCCTGTCTTTTTCCGTGGCTCAACCAACTAGGCTTGTAATTTACATTTTAAAATTTAAATTACAGATGGCATACAAGTTTGTTATTAAGGCACATAAACGTTCACATGTTCCAGAAGGCTATCCTGTGAAGTAGTGACGTGCAACATTCGCCTAGCTTCCTGAAACGTGTCACATTTTGATTTGGGGGTCACTAAACAGAAAGGGAAATGCAACACTTATTTGTCAATCACTCATTGATATCACGTTGTAATCAATAGAACGGGGGGGGGTCAGGTTGAAAATCCTGTTCAAACGAACCCTACTGAAAGACCACACGGAATCTGGGAATAATGTGCATATCACTGGTTAGAGGACAACTTGTAGAAATCAGGCAGCGTGGGTCGCCAACGCGGAAAGGTAAACACAACACTATTTTGATAATCACTCATATTGATATCACATTAACGTCAATAGAACAGGGGCAAACATTTGGGTTGTATGCGCTGTTTAAAGTGGAACTGACAGCGCTTTAACTACTTTGCAAATATGGATAAAAAAACTAATAATCCTGGGAAGACGATACAATTAAACTAGCAAGGGCAATGGTCACATGTCAGTCATAACGTAATTTTTTTTGCTGTTGCAGGCTTGTCTTGTGTGACTTAGTCATAAGTCTGGGCGTACATATAAGATCCGTTTGGGTGCGACCGCAGCATGTAAGACATCCCGTGGTTTTACTATCTGCAGGAAGTCAGCTGTATGGAAACTTGCAGAAACTAGCACATTATATTGTGAACTGTGACAAAACGCAGTTATGCGGTTAAGCCCTTCCTATCTTAATCTGCACAGACAAACCAATCGCCTTTTACACTATGTTCCGCTCCTGTTACCACACATCTGCTAAACTGCCACGTAGACAAGAGGTTGCACTTTTTCTATAAAAACGGAGACCCATGTTTGTTGGGCATTTCACTCTGCACTATTTTAGAGATTGTTGATTGCTAAGTTTTTGCAAATCTTATAATAAAGTTGTTGTTTGACGAATCTACAGGCTCTCTCCTGGTTAGAAATGTTAGCTAGCTAGCTAAGGAGGATGTCATTGGGTGAGTGGCCGACTTTTTCCCCTCATATCGTTTTTCGGTGGCTACAGCTAGAGATGCAGGTGTCATTTGGTTAGCTATCAATAAATGTGAGTCACTTTGCTAGCTATCTAGTTAGCTATTCTGAACTTGAATGATTATTATCCAGTTAGCATATCTCTTGCGTTCGTAAATTCAATGTGGCTATCTACTCCGATTTCAGAGCACTCTCATCTGAGTGTGCCAGAGCGCAGAATAACTGATGAATTTATGAACACTCAACACCCGCTGAATATGCCTGGTGTCAGTAAACGTGGGCAAAAAAAGTAATTAAATTGTTGCCACTAGCACAGTTAGTCACTAACGCTCTAGATAACATGTAAACAGTCTAACCAGCTCTGCTAGGGCGAGTAAAATGGTCAGCGTGAGGTGGCCAGTTAGCTTGGTGTTTGACTGCCATTGTGAGGAACGCTCAGATCAACCCTACTCCTCAGCCATATCGTCCAGTGTGTGTGTGGCTCTGAATGCTCGAAGAGCGAAACGCTCTGCATTTACGAACGGATCATCTGAAAAAGCGCTGAATTTACGAATGACCCAGAGCGCGCTGACCCACTGAAGGTAATTTATGAACGCACCCTTAGTTATCAATCAAATGTATTTGGCATCGATCAAATGGGCGGGCAGGCAAGTTCCCATTCAGTTGTCAAAATGTGGGTTGGGGACAAGCATGCATTGGCAAGCAAGCTGGAGAAGGACGAGCAGGCTACTATTCCCCATTGTTTATCAGTGTAATTTTGACGGCTAACTTGCTGAAAAGGTTTGAGAGGGTTTATCTATTGTTCCCTCGTTAGAGTTTAGCTCATCTTGCTCTGGCTAGCATTAGTTGTTGATCTTGTTGTTGTTAATGTGCATAACTGAGGGAGAGGGAGCCTACCCTTTCATCGTTGTTTGATCAATAGGAATGTAAAGTTTCCAAATGTAAGAGGACTCCCGTGGTATTTACATATTTATAGAAATCCATTCAGGTGTATTTTGTGGCTTTTGGCGAATGCGTTCAAATTATCTAAAATCGCGCTGTTGCCACTGCTTGTCAACACAGTCCAGTTCAACGTGAATGATGGGAGGCCTGTGTGGCATAAAGGCCTACTGTAGCTCTGATATGGCTATTGTGCATCGGTCTGCGTAGACTCCGGTCCTGGATGAAACAGATGTTTTTATTAGGTTTTATTTACTGCAGTATCTATTAATTGTCCAAACGCTTTGCCACTTTCCCACTCTATATTGCGATAGTTTTCAAACGGCATTCCCAAACATTCTATTAATTTATTAAGACGTGAAAATGACCATATCTAAGTGCTCACATTGTCAGAAAATGTAAAAAATAAATGAAAATAAAAGTTGTTGCTAAAATGCTGTCAGTTCCACTTTAAACTAACAATATTCAAATGCCACACGAAATCTGAGCGTTTTTATATCACCTGGTTAGAAGATAATTTACTTAAGACGTCGGATGGAGATTCTGGGAGGCTGCCGAAACGGGAAAGAAGCAAATCAGTTGCTTTGTTATTTAACTTAACCGAATCACGACCCGAAATAGGATATCAACGCTGACAAGGGTTGCCTGTTGATTTTGAATGATAGTTTGACTCTCAAATCCATGTATTGGTGTGAGGCCAGGGACTTTTATAGAGAGACCTCCCGATATATCTCAGGGCCATTTGAAGATGACTGCAGAGTTTTCGAACTGCAAAGTCCTGCAACTTTTACTCCTATGTAGTGGAGTAAAAGTAAAAAATATATATAAATACCCCCCCCAGAAAGTATTTCTACTTACTTTACACTACTGTTACTAAACCCATTTACACTGAACGAAAATATAAACGCAGCATGTAAAGTGTTGGTCCCATGTTTCATAAAAAATCCCAGAAATGTTCCATATGCAGAAAAAGCTTATTTCTATGCCCAGTTGTATGAAATCCATAGAATAGGGCCTAATTTACTACTTGAAATTGATTTATTTTTCTTATATGAACTGTAACTCAGTAAAATCTTTTAAAGTTTTTGGATGTTGCGTTTTATATTTTTGTTGAGTATAAAAACATCTAACCCTGCATAGTCATTTACGCAGAGACATGTTAAGCAGCAGAAGCATCATTCTTTTTTTAGTACATGGCCTTTTCATTTATATTTTATTAGAAAAACATTCAGTGCCTTAGAAATAATATGACGTGGGCCAAAGACGGCTGTGCTCGGTCTCTCTCCAGGTCTGGTCATTGACTGGTGTAGCTCAGTAGGTCAGCCTGCCTCACCATGCTCTGGTGGTCAGGACTGCCAGGCACCAGGTGTGCCAAGCCTTTGGGGTCAGGGCTCAGGGGGTAAAGTTTGCTCTCCCCAGCACAGCATCAGTCCCAGCTCTAATTCAGGGGAATTGCTGGCGAGGTGACAAAAGGTTGGTGGCTTTTCCATTCAATGAGAAAAACAACCAACCTTTTGTCATAAATGATTCCCTTTTAGGCGTTACTTGCATGGCTTTATAAAGTAGTCTCCTGAGTAGTCCCCTTAACCCTGATGCTGAGTCCACTAGATACCCTGATGTTACCCTCTGTGTTGTTGTCAGTGAGCTGAAGAGGCGAATGAAAGCTGAGAAGAAGGCATCTGAGAAGGAAGCCAAAGTCAAAGAGCAGGTTGAGCAGACGGAGACCAATGACCAGGCGGATCAGAATGCATGCGGGGCAGATGAGGAGACCCTGGACCCTAACGTGAGCTATATGCATGTTTATGATCGTCCTTCATTCCCTCTTGTGATTTGCTTGAGAACATTTGACTGCTGATCTTAGTAGAATATTTTAAATAGGGTTGCAGTAATTGAGCTCTTGAACATTTGCAGTAACCTCACTTTATATTGTTAATCCCAAAAGCAATACTTTAAGATCCGCACCCAAGCCATCCAGGCTCTGAAGGGCACAGCAGAGGACCCATACCCTCACAAGTACAATGTAGATCTGTCGCTCACAGAGTTCATTGAGAAGTACAACCACCTACAGCCTGGAGACCAGCTAACAGACATTGTCCTCAGTGTATCAGGTACTGACAACAACTGTTTTCAACTATTGTGATTTGGAATAATATGATGTTGTCATTTGATGGTCAAGCTGTATTTTTGACATATGTGAAACTCTGTTGTTGGCAGGTCGTGTCCATGCCAAGAGAGAGTCCGGGGCCAAGTTAATCTTCTATGACTTGCGAGGGGAAGGCGTCAAGCTGCAAGTTATGGCAACCAACAGGTACAGAACATGGCCCTTCCCAGAACTCCACTATTCATGGGGGCTCAAATACCTCCCACATGTATATTTTCTAACCCTGTCTGTCCATGTTCCCTGTTAGGGGCTACAAGTCTGAGGAGGAGTTTGTGCGCATCAACAACAAGCTGCGGCGTGGTGACATCATTGGTGTTCGTGGTAACCCGGGGAAGACCAAAAAGGGCGAGCTGAGCATCATTCCCATAGAGATGACCCTGCTTTCACCTTGCTTGCACATGCTGCCCCACCTCCACTTTGGTCTCAAGGACAAGGTGAGCACCTTCACAATCCTGTAGTGGACATACAGAAAACATGTCAGGCTTTCATATGAATGAGAGATGATAGAGTACACCTTTTAATTCATGTAACCAGCAGAAGAAATTGCCTTTTTTAGGGATCCTCACCCTTTCTCTAACCCATTGCCTCCAGGAAACACGATTCCGCCAGCGATACCTGGATCTGATTCTCAATGACTCTGTGAGGCAGAAGTTTGTAACACGTGCCAAGATCATCACTTACCTCCGCAGCTTCCTGGACGGGATGGGATTCCTGGAGGTGAGGGAAATGGCCAGTAGGGGGCACTTGTGTTTAACAATTTTTTTAAAAGGATGTCAGGGAAATGAGGGAGTGTGGAGGAGTTCAGGTTAAGAGTTCAAGAGTGGTAAAGCTGTCTTCTCTTTGATTTGGAAAGTACATTTTAAAGGGTTATTTTTCACAAACAGGGTTTTGGTGATGAGTAACTGACTGTAAAACCACAACACACGTTTCTTACAGATTGAGACGCCCATGATGAACCTGATTCCTGGAGGGGCCGTGGCCAAACCCTTTGTGACCTACCATAACGACCTAGACATGAACCTTTACATGAGGATCGCTCCTGAGCTCTACCACAAGGTAACATGTCCCCCGAGGAAGGACCAACAACGCATTAAAAAAATAAACTCCATGCTCATATTTCCGTGTCTTCTTTCCCCAGATGCTTGTGGTCGGGGGGTTTGACAGAGTGTATGAGGTTGGACGGCAGTTCAGAAACGAAGGCATTGACCTCACCCACAATCCAGAGTTCACCACCTGCGAATTCTATATGGCCTATGCAGATTACTATGACTTGATGGATATCACAGAGAAGCTTCTCTCGGGTGAATGAAGAGGGTGTTTCTACTTCAACATTCTGGAATGTGAATATATAGTGTTACTCACAGTGACATGTAGGTGTGTAGCTGCTAGGTTCCATTACTAACTGGTCCGCTCTCTCTCTTCCCATCAGGGATGGTCAAGCACATCACTGGAGGATACAAAGTGAAGTATCATCCAGAGGGTCCAGAGGGCCAGACCTGTGAGATTGACTTCACTCCTCCCTTCAGGAGGGTCAGCTTGACACACGACCTGGAGAAGGAGATGGGCGTCAAGTTCCCAGCTGCTGACACCTACGACAGTGACGGTAAGAGAATGAATGCCGGTCAATACAGTGCCACAGTTATACCTCTATATATTTATAGAATTTCCTAGGTTGTCTTACTGACCTGTCCCTCTCCACCCACCCCAGAGACCCGTAAATTCTTTGATGAACTGTGTGCCCAGAAAGGAGTGGAGTGCCCTCCTCCTAGAACCACTGCCCGCCTCCTTGACAAGGTGCCCATTCTAATCTACATCAGGAAACTCCCCTCCTATACCCCTTCCGTGTTGTTGACATCATGACTAAACTGAAGTTGATGTTTATCCCTGCAGTTGGTGGGAGATTTCCTGGAAGTCACGTGTATCAACCCCACGTTCATCTGTGACCACCCACAGATCATGAGCCCCCTGGCCAAATGGTGAGCTCTTCCTATCCATATTACACTAAAAACAAGCAACAATGCTCTTATTCACATTCCAATGGACTGCAGGTTACCATTTGAAACAGTCAACATAGGTCTTGCAGTGCCCCCTGCTTGTCAATGCAGATGTCTCTAGCTGTGCTCTCCTTGATCTCTCCCCATACAGGCACCGGTCAGAGAAAGGCCTGACGGAGCGTTTTGAGCTGTTTGTATTGAAGAAGGAGATCTGTAATGCCTACACTGAGTTGAACGACCCTATCAGACAGAGGGAGCTCTTTGAGCAACAGGCTAAGGTCAGTGTGCCTTGGCGAGTCGACTGAGTAACGCTACAAACTATGTAGTAGTAGGGGCCACTAAACTGACACATTTCCCCCAAATTCTTGCCTTACGTCAACTTAGTAACCATTGGTGCTTCATTTTCTTTGTGATATTTTCCTGTTTATGAGTCACCACCCTGTAAATCTTGATGAGCTATTTAGTTTTAGTACCGTCTGTTTCTCATCTAGCTACTGTGTGTATGTTTGTTTTATTAGGCCAAGGCAGAGGGTGATGACGAGAGTATGTCCATTGATGAGACTTTCTGCACGGCACTAGAGTATGGCCTGCCACCAACTGCTGGCTGGGGCATGGGCATTGACCGCCTTACCATGTTCCTCACAGACTCCAACAACATCAAGGTACAGTTATAATACATACAGGCAGAGGCCAATATAGAGCCTGTGCAATCTCTAAAGCCTGGTTCACACTGTAGGCCTTAATGCTCAAATCAATGTAGTTTTTCAAGTTCTATTTTTCAAGTGACCAAATAGGATTTGTGTGTGTTCAGACGGCAGTAATTTGCTGTCATGGCTATGCTAGTTGCCATAGTAATGACTGATGTGTGCGCAGTAGTGTAGGCTGATTGGTGGTGGTGCTCCTGCTTCCTATCACTCAGAAGTTATGTAGCCAGCTAAGGTGACTACAATGCCTGCCATGGATGTTTCCCAGTTGCTTTAAATGTTCAAAGTCATAGTGTAAGAACACTTACAAAGCCTCAAAGGATAAGATGATGCAACTTTCAAAAGGAGTCAATTTTGGCTAACCACAACAGTCTGCTAGCTAGGTAGCTGTTTAGTTTTCTAGCACATTCAGTTATTTGTTTGTAAACCATTAACAAGCTAGTTAGCTACCACATGTTCTTATCAAACTGTCAACAGAGTAGCTAGCAAGCAACAAGATATGCCAAATAAATCAGATTTGACCGTTCAGACACAAGTTGCATGGCCAAGACTTAGATTTGTATGACCTACGAAGGTGGTTTGAAATGTGGCTTGAAATATCCGATTCCATGTGCTTTTTGGCTGTTCAGACTGCAGGAAAAATAAGAGATTTGAAATGGATTTGCAAAAAATAAAAAGGATTTCAGGCTTTAGACATGCATGTTTATTATTATGTGGTATGTGACACTGTATCTGATTGTTTACACACATGCACATACACTACAAACTTGAATACACTTCAGCAGGACTCTGTGTGTGTGAAACCACCTGATGTTAATTCTGTTTCACAGGAGGTGCTGTTCTTCCCTGCCATGAAGCCTGATGACAACAAGACAGCCCCTCTCACAGAGGGCACCTCTGTGTAGTATTGTGACCTCGCCTGCTGGCAGATCTCTGCAGGGGTTGGCATGGTGATGAAGCCTGGGGAAATAATCAGATTGGTCTGTTGGTCTCACTGTGGGTCCCGGTGGCATTGACTGTTTTCTATTTTATCATATGGTTTGAATCTTGCAATCTGCATTAAGGGAAATAAGTTAATTTTAAATTGTTTTTCCATCATTACATAGTTGAAAACATAAATTGTGTGCTGTTGTTGCCTTGTATTACCTTGCGCTTTGTCTCTTTTCTGTCTTCCCTCAGAGTGTGGTGGACATCCAAGCCCAAAGTAATGTCAGTGAATAAGGGTTCTGGACATGTTTGTTGTGTTCTGTTATTGTATGCCATGCAGTCTGACTACTTTTTAAAAAATTGTTCACCCACACAACTGCCATTGGCACAAAAATAAACTTAATGACAAATGTGATTCTGTATTCCCATGATTGCGTTATGTCAAAGTATATGTCTGCAGCTGATCTACTGTTGCAGTAGGCCTAAGTTACTGGTCTGTGTTCTTTAACCATGGTCTTCATTATGTACATTTTCATAAGCTTTTGGATAAAGCAGTGGTGTAGCCATTCAGCCAAATCTGTTGTGAAACATTTCTTATACGGAAGCGAACGAAACATGGAGGGACATACCTGAATTTGTCCAATAGAAACTGTTTGGCAGAATGACTACACCTATTCTGTTGCAAAACGTTGCCTCTTTCCAAATGGAAAACATTTAGCAACAAACTAGAGTTTCTATTGGACAAATTCAGGTAGATCTGTTTCATTCTGCTTCTGTTTGTTTCTTAAATGGTAAACTGTTTCCATTGCAAGACATAATGAATACACCCCTGGTGACTGAACTCTTGATGGCCAAGGTGCACCCCACCCATTTGGATCCCCTAAGAAAGGATTATGTGGGATGACTTGTGTGCAATACCTTTAGAGGAGGTAGATATTTGGTAAGTTCATTTTCAGTGAATGCAGTCCAGTTACTTTCTAGTCATGCTGCAAAGTACTGTAGGACCCTAGTGTGAAGTCTACCAAGAAAACCAGCATTTGTTTAATGAAAGCAACACTAGGTCCTAGGAACTGTTGCCCGATCTCAGCAGTTGTGTACTACAGTACAATAGAACACGGATACAATTGAAACAGTGATGGGGTTAGAGCTGTAATATTCATGAAGGGAAAACGATTTAGAATCAACCCAGTTTATACGATCTACCAAGCATAAGAGAATGGTCGCGTTCCCCTGCTCAGACGCTGCATGAATCAACCAATGGTTGCGTGCCACGGCATCGACTGTCATCGATTGACAGATTGTTATAACATTTGATGTGGTTTGCTGATAGTTAAAATACATACCCAGGCGGTGTAAAATATGGCATGCTTCAGCAACGCCTGGGCAGAGGAACGCGCCGAAAACCTTATGGTTAGGTCTACAATGCCATAAAGATGCAGAGTACACCAATAGACAGAAGAACATCTAACACTACCAACTATGCGAAAAAACAATTAGTATCCTAAATATTATGTTGTGCATCTATTACGCCTTCAGAGTATCCATATAAGGAAAACCCTTATCGGCAAATACGGTCCAACTTCCACAAAGTCCTGCGGGTGCAGTGCACGAAAAGCCGCTTCTATTTCATGTCGAGAGCGCGCAAATGGTAATGGTGCGCGCTCCACTCAGTCAATTGCATGTGTAATCTTTTCGGCCGACACTGTGAAGATGGCGATGAGAGTAGCGTTCCGGTGCCTTTCTGCCAACTTTTCCCCAGTACTGCTTCAGCTTTCTCGACCTGTACAGATCTCCGCAAATCGGTTCTTATGGAAGGCCAACACCGCACGGACACTGAGCACGGCCTCGCGACTGTCCACAGGTAACAATTTGTTACAATGTTGCCCAAATTAGATTTATCAACATTACAATTGATGTACGGGTCTGTGGCTACACATTCCAGTCGCTGAGGGGGAATAATCTCACGCTGTTTTGGTCACTTTACCACCGTACATTTTTACACGTCAGTGAGAGAGCGTGAACTGCGATTTGAATTTTGTGATCAACATGTCCAGTTTTGTAAGCAGTTCAGAACGCATGCCCTGCTACGATAAAGTTTGGTCGATGGGTCAAATAAAAAGTAGCCTAATGCTGACCGTTACGTGGTCTAAAAGTAAAATATTCTCTGTAGTTATTCCCAGACAGAAATCAAGTTCTTTCATTTTATGGAATTCCAATGGAATTTTGGGATTCCCTGACCAGCCCTGTCGAACAACGGTCCCCGCGATAGGTTGGTTTAACCGTAACATTTTGAATTATATGGTCGCTTTACATAAACTGTCCCCAAAAGTAGCCAGGTCGAATTAAAGTTTTCATTTTCTTAAACAATGTTTTACAGTGTAATCTATCAGAGGTTTAACTTGACCTTGGAACGATTTGCTGGGTCTACTATCCACGGCCTTAAAAAAACATTAGGGCTTGTTAGGCACTCAGACACCCACTGTCTCGTGCCCCAATGTAGTGGATAATTACATAGAGCAAGTCACACACGAGTTTGGACATAGCCAGTGAAATACTGGCCTGAACTAACACATTTGAGCATACATCTATATTTAGCATATTTACTTTATTTCCTAAATTTGTAGGCTGAAAATGGCAAATACATGTATGGTGTTTTATGTGGGGGGTGTTTTACTCTATAAATTATATTGAAGATCTCTATTAAGGGAAGGCTCTCCCCTGAGTATTTTAGACAATCCAGCCATGCCTCAGCATTTTGCACAGTTCACAATCTGGTTCAAACCTGTATTTTTTCTGCATGAACTGATGCTAGCATTGGAAACTGTTGAGGCATTTAATTCCTCCCCAGGGTATCGGAAACGTGACAGCATTTGACATAAACCATATTTTAATGTTTCTTGCTTAAAATGTGGATTGCATCTGTCCAAAATAGTATAAAATGATTATTAGTTAATTTAATAGAATGAACAGCCCACATAGCAGATTAGAGGAAGGATGTTTTTCATTTCAACCAATAGAGAACTGTTAAATGTGGGTGCTCCCTCCCACCACCCATACTGTGTACAACCATACTACAATATACAGTAATAGCTAGAGAATGCGTGGTACACTGAATGAGCAATTGGCATCACCATGGTGATAGTAATACAATTCACATCTTGTTTGACATTACAGGACTGAATGTGGGAAAGTGCATGTTCAGAATCATGAATGGTATAGTTTGCCACTGTGCAGTATTTTAAATAAGGTTTGCAGTTTTGCACAGTACTTTTTGGCTCTGGTCCATAGTACATTAGTGTCCTTTGGACAGTCAATAACAAGGACAATGTTTGGGATGGGTACTTAGTTTATGCACATGCATCCCGTTATCTGACGTGAATCTATTTTTACAGCCCTCAAATTCACAGACAAGCATGAGTGGGTACGAGTAGAGGGAGGAGTTGGCACAGTTGGCATCAGCAATTTTGCTCAGGTCGGCAGTTTGGTTGATACTTTTATCAATGATTTAGTGTGCTAAATTACTGACAATCTGACATTTATTGGTCTACATAATGCCTGTATTGTCTTGAGATTTATTTTGGAACTTTGTACTTTGTCCTGCAATACAAAGACATATACCAGAATGGGCAATTTTAGAAATGTATGACTATTGTTTAGGGTAATTGATTAATTGTATTACGCCTGGCTTAAAATTATTTGAGGGCCAATCTGATATTTGTGGACTAACTTGACGTTTACCACAACTTTCATTGGCCTTATTTTATGCTTTATGAAATCAGTTAGACGTTAGGATTCTTCCCAGAATTTCCTCAATCTATACTTAAAATATGAATATTTTGTGTTGCAAATTCTGAAAGCTGTATCTGCTAAAATGTTAGAATTTGTGTCCCTCCATTGTAGCAAGCATTAGGTGATGTGGTGTATTGTGGACTCCCTGAGGTGGGGCAAAAACTTGAACAAATGGGTGAGTATTTTTCAGGTTTTAAGTTTCCTCCCACAAGTAAATTACTATTGTGACCACAAGCTTTGTTGCCAATAAGGAGGGTCATGCATGTCCTTTGCTTGTGTTGCAGATGAGTTTGGTGCTTTGGAAAGCGTGAAGGCTGCTAGTGAGCTGTACTCTCCTCTGACTGGAGAGATAACTGAAATCAACACAGAGCTGGCAGACAACCCTGGACTAGTGAATAAATCCTGCTACGAAGGGGGTGAGTATCTTAGGCAAGACAAAGTGACATAACAAATCAGTTGATAAGTATGTTTGACATTTTAGTCATTTAGCAGATGCTCTTATCCAGAGCGACTTACAGGAGCAAATTAGGGTTGTGTCTTGTTCAAGGGCACATCGACAGATTTGTCACCTATTCGGCTTGGGGTTTCGATAACAGCAACCTTTCAGTTACTGGCCCAACGCTCTTAGTGGCTGGGGTACCTGCCACCTCCTTATATGATTTTATGTTGTTGAATAATCAGTGGACACACTATTAAACCCCCTCTCCTGACAATGTTACTGATGGTTGCTCTCCTCTTTGATTTTCAGGCTGGCTAATTAAGATGACTATTGACAACCCAGCAGAACTTGATGGCCTCATGGACGATGGTTCCTATGAGAAATTTGTCAAATCACTTGATGAGTAGACTGCTCGACTCTCCATGTTCTTTTTTTAAATGTTATTTTTAATGTTGATTACAGGTCTTTCACACTAATCCTATCTGGACTGGCTGTAAAATCTCAGCTAAAATGAGATTATGTAAAGTAGCCATATTTATTTGGACTGTAATTGTTTAATCACCAAGATAACCTAGGTGCTTATTGCTGATGAAACCACAAGACAACCTGATGTGTTTGTTCCCATGTCCTGTTGGCACAACGATAAGTCCTGTTGACACAACGATAAATCCTGTTGGTACGACCATAAGGTTTAATTATTTCAGGTGCTTTGTTTGGACTGAAAAAAAAATTGAGAAGTGGCAACAGGTTGGAAAGTGATTGGAAATGAAGTCAGATAAAATAAATACAACAGACAATCCATTGTTTTTTTCATTATGACTTTTATATTCCCTCTGGTGGGAAGAATTGTATACAGTACTATTCACTTGCTTTACATAAACCACCTTGAGTCCTTATCTAATAGTCAAAACCTAGTTTGGTGTCTGGCAATGCAAGACTAGTCAAAACCTAACCTTGGCTGGCAGCCTGGCACTTCCAAAGACTCCCACACTTGTAGATTCACATTCTTCAGCAAGATAACCTTCTTTAGAACAAAAGACTAAAGCACAAATTAAGCAAGAATCAATTCTATTTGGGATATTTTCATATTTTGAGGTGACATCTGGAATATGTGGGATATATTGCATTTTTGTTACACCGCCTGTATTATTATACTGGATTGTTGACATAGCTTACTAATATATCTACTGCTATACATATAATTCTTAGTATATATTTTTGGTGTAGGCCTATATATGCATAGATTGCATTTGGATTACTGATAGTGTTATTTGGGTTAACTGGATTTTTCCTGACATGATATCTTGTTTTTGATTATTTGTGTACTTGTTTGACATTTTTACTGCATTGTTAGGAGCATTTCGCTGCACCTGCTATAACCTCTGCTAAATTGTGTATGCTACCAATAAAATTTTATTTGATATACTGCTGCTGTATTTTCCAACCCAAGTGATTCAAGCTAATAGATGAAAACAAGTTACCGAAAGTTACACTTCAGTGATATTAACACATTTAATATAGCTACACAGTATCATCATTGATATATTAACATATAGTCAGCCCAGTCAGTTAATGGTTCAGTAGTTTACATTATAAATGACAAGTTGCCCATTCTATAAAGGGTGTGTGTGGACCTATTCCTAGAAATTACCCTGCTTTATACACTATACCTTTTTGTTCTGATGCCTAACTGGTGAAAAACCACGGGGATAGAAGCACTAGTGAAACGCGTGCTGATGACACTGGCTGCTTCTCGTTGCTACATTAAAGCTCGGCACACCTTGACTTTTGCCCTTAGATTAAGATAGAGATGAGGTGCAGGGGAGGGTTGATCAATGATTAATGGCAAAAGTGGGCACAGAATCAGTGCAGCAGAGAAACAGAGCATATCTTTGACTTTGATTATGAAGGGGCATGGGGATTTACTACTTTACAGGAGAATAGAATTTGGCTGTCGGACAGGGATGGTCCTCTCTTGACACAATGAGCAGAGTGATGGGGTTGCTGTTTATGTGCACTTTAAATATTGCATGCCGCATATCTTTACTATGATTTCAATAAAGTATTAGGGTTTAATACACAACACTCCTACAATGAAAACATGTAATTTATAATTATCATTACAACAATGAGAATGGAAAATTGGGGGATACTCAGAGAAATAGGCTCATATGCAAAAGACTGTCTGAACAGGTCCATAAGTGAAATGTGTGTAACTTTATTGTGGGGCTGCAGTGACCCCTTGTGGTGTACCTACAAACATACATCAGCAATAACTCAGATTTGGGTGGACGACCATTAGTTATTGAACAAATAAACTGTCAGGCATGCATAATGGTTGTTTCAATATGTATTGTATTAGGGTATAACATTTTACATCCAGAGCGACTTACAGTTAGTGAGTGCATACATTATTGTTATTTTTTTCATACTGGCCCCCCGTGGGAATCGAACCCACAACTGAGCTACATCCCTGCCGGCCATTCCCTCCCATACCCTGGACGACGCTGGGCCAATTGTGCGCCGCCCCATGGGTCTCCCGGTCGCGGCCGGCTACGACAGAGCCTGCATTCGAACCAGGATCTCTAGTGGCACTGCTAGCACTGCGATGCAGTGCCTTAGACCACTGCACCACTCGGGATAAAAAGCACGTTATTACTCAGCATTATCCCAAAACTAAGAAGATTTGATTTACTAACCAAAAAACTCATTCGATCTGAATGTATTCTGAACAAGATATAAAGAAATAAAGAAATAATCAAATAAATAATCAAAGATTGATTGTATATTTTTATACCACTCTTCACACGTGAAATGTAGTACATCCGGTTGACAATCCATTGCGTCTACCATTGGGTGCCATCTATATATCCCACAATGCACTGCTTTAGGACTTCCTTTTTCCTTTCGGCCATTTTCCGCCCCAGACGGTATGTGAAAATAAGCTCACTATCTTTCAAACGAAATCGCTCTTAATCCTCCAATATATCGAAGTTGGTGTGACTGTTATGCATTTATTGCGAAAGTGTATGATGTTGCCGTTCCGAATATATTACTATTGATGAGTTTGTTGAGATTAAGGCTCAGTACTTGAAATTGGTTAGCAGTCATAACCTACCTGGGTTGCAGACGCATGTATATCTGTGTTGTCAGTGACGTTACACGTTTCATTGTCACCAACCTGTCGATAATGATCTTGATTATCGACAATTACCTCAAAAGTTTACGGAGTCATTATCACAGTAAAATATACTTTTATTGTTCCGTCTGTTTGTTGTAATCCATCGTTGACCCCCCAAACCAAACCAAACTCGTCAGCCATTTATTCCTCAGCTAGATGGTCTGATCTTATTGCTAAATGTGAATAGCTTCTACGCCTACATGTGTTAGTGTCGACTTCTGTTTCAGGGAAGTAGGCAACCATGGCACCCAGCCGGAATGGCATGCTTTTGAACCCCCACTTCCACAAAGACTGGCAGACGAGGGTGCGCACCTGGTTCAACCAGCCTGCAAGGAAGACTCGCAGGTAGCCCTTGATTAGTTACTTTGGTTAAATATAGTATAATGGTTGGATAAATGCTAACGTTTGGTTGAAGTGTCTGACGTTTCAAACGTCCACTGTATGCAAACCTAACAGCTATTAACTAACATGCTTATGTGACGTACCTAGTTGGTTAACTAGCTGTATGGATTGAATGATGCTATGGTGTAATTCTGGTGTGTAGCTGTGCAAGACATGCCTGCGGCTGTATGGATGTGATGGAGATCATTCAAATATAACTTGCTATATATGAACAGAGTATTTGTTTTTCAGGCGAAAGGCCCGTCAGATCAAGGCTCGTCGTATTGCTCCACGTCCTGTGGCCGGACCCCTTAGGCCTCAAGTCAGGTGTCCCACCATCAGGTATCACACCAAGGTGCGCGCCGGACGTGGCTTCACCCTGGAGGAGCTCAAGGTAAGAGGAATATTAACAGTACATTTACCTTTTGAATAATATCCTTCCGGTTTAGGCAGTGTTTAGACAGAGTGAAAGACCGGTGTGAATTTATTGCATATATTTTAGCTTGCTGACTACTAAAACCGTTTACAGCAGTCAAGTGTTGACAAATCTCCGGAATCTCTGTACCTCCTTGATGATTCAATTTGAACCTATTTGCTGATGTTTGCTTAATTTAATGTGTTGTGCATATCAAAAAAACTCAATTAAAGCTAGTCAATCGAGTAATAATATGGGTCTCGAGCCAGTTATTAACCAATTTTATTTTTTGCATGCTTTTTGCCTGAATGTAGCAAATCTACTTGTATTGATTTATGTGCAAGCCTTCACACTTCTAAAAGTGTAGGCATGGCTAGCAACTAAATGTCCAACATTCCTCAAGCACGGCGCTTGTAACGCCAAGGGTAGTGGGTTCGATCCCCGGGACCACCCATATGTAAAAATGTATGCGCACATGACTGTAAGTCGCTTTGGATAAAAGCGTCTGATAAATGGCTTATTATTATTTGGTTCACTGTCTTGCATGTGCTTTGTGTATTCCAGGCCGCCGGTATCCACAAGAAGACAGCCCGCACAATTGGCATCTCGGTTGACTCCCGCCGTCGCAACAGGTCATCGGAGTCCCTGCAGGCCAATGTACAGCGCCTGAAGGAGTACCGCTCCAAGCTCATCCTCTTCCCCAGGAAGGCCTCCGCACCCAAGAAGGGAGACAGCACTGTAAGTGTCAGTCATAGAACATCGGGTTGAGTGTTTATAAACATATGGGCACGCATAACCATATTGTCAAATGATTCAAAGTGATTGCCTAATTTGAGGGTCAGATTATAAACATTTGCAGTGTGATGATTTCAGCAGTCATGCATAACATTCCCTGTTAAAAGTGATTTCAGAAAACTTGCTCATAAATGGGGCAATGAGTGAAATTGTGATGAGGAAACCTGGATTGTGAGCAGCACTGGGCCAGCAGTCAAGTGATGACAAATTCTCCGGAATCTCTGTATTACCTTGATGATTACCTTTGAACCTATTATCTGATGACTGCTGGTTTCATGTGTCCAGTGCCCATTCTGTAGTTTCTGGAATGACCTGTTAGCAAAGACATTTTGGAGTTAAGGTGTGGAAATTGGGCTTCAAGCTAGTCTGTGGAGACTTTGAGAAGTTTTTACTGCATTTTGTGCTGTCTTAGACATATTGGTGGACAGTGTTGGAATGTCATTAAAAATATTGTTTACACATAACAGCTCTGCATGGTTATCTGGACTACAACTTATGGGACTACTTTGTTTACGTGCGCCATTGTAGTTTTAGAATCAGTTGGTGGTGTGCAATTAAATGTTTGAAATGTCTTCTCTTCACCCCAGTAGCGTTTTAGATTGACTGCACCGTCTTGAATGTGCTCATGGTAGATGTTACTTTTCCTGCGCGTATTAAAACCTTTCCCTTTCTCCAGGAGGAGGAACTCAAGATGGCCACGCAGCTCTCTGGGGCTGTCATGCCCATCAAGAATGTACGTATCACTCAATTCACCCAAAAAATGGTCATAATTGGAGGATGTAAGATTAGTATCTTGAGTATATGTATTGAATACATTGTTAGAGCTCTTTCAGCAGTCAAGTGATGACAAATTCTCCGGAATCTCTGTATTACCTTGATGATTCTCTTTGAACCTATTATCTGATGACTGCCAGATTGTGTGCTGTGCCTTAACTTACAGACGTGGACACATAAATAATTCAATAATTGAGTAATAACATGGGACTCGAGCCTAATCCATTAATTGTATTTTACTTTCTCTTTGTCTGAAATGCCCTCTACTAGCCCTTCTATTCTTGAGTGTATCTTTACATCAACATGGTTGTAATTGGGGTCTTCTCCCTGTGCTGCAGGTGCATAAGAAGGAGAAGGCCAGGGTGATTTCTGAAGATGAGAAGAACTTCAAGGCTTTCGCCAGCCTGCGTATGGCCCGTGCCAATGCTCGTCTCTTCGGTATCCGTGCCAAGAGGGCAAAGGAGGCGGAAGCAGAGAGTATTGACAAGAAGAAATAAACCGTTAGTTTCTATGGAACTTTCAAAAATAAAAACATGTACAAATTCGCTGGTCATTTTTCAATATGAAGGGTCATGTTTGTTAGCATCTCGCATCTTGGACTTTTAATTTTTTATTGCAGTTGTGCAGACATTTCTGATTAACGGTGTTAAACACTCAACTTTGGTACATTAGAAAAATCTATTTTAATGCTTAAGTATTTAAATGAGCACATTTGATGGATTATAGAAATACAGGCATCAATGCAAACACTAAATCCAGTGTTTTTATTTTTTTATTTCACCTTTATTTAACCAGGTAAACCAGTTGAGAACAAGTTCTCATTTACAACTGCGACCTGGCCAAGATAAAGCAAAGCAGTGCGATAAAAACAACAACACAGAGTTACATATGGGGTAAAACAAAACAAAACAAAAAAAAATATATATATATATACAACAAATACAATTTAATATACAGTGTGCAAATTTAGCAAGTTATGGAGGTAAGGCAATAAAATAGGCTATAGTGCAAAATAATTACAATTTAGTATTAACACTGGAATGATGTGCAAGAGATGATGTGCAAATAGAGATACTGGGGTACAGATGAGCAAAATAAATAACAATATAGGGATGAGGTAGTTGGGCGGGCTAATTTCAGATGGGCTGTGTACAGGTGCAGTGATCGGTAAGGTGCTCTGACAACTGATGCTTAAAGTTAGTAAGGGAGATAAGTGTCTCCAGCTTCAGAAATGTTTGCAGTTCATTCCAGTCATTGGCAGCAGAGAACTGGAAGGAATTGCGGCCAAAGGAGGTGTTGGCTTTGGGGATGACCAGTGAGATATACCCGCTGGAGCGCAGACTACGGGTGGGTGTTGCTATGGTGACCAATGAGCTAAGATAAGGCGGGGATTTGCCTAGCAGTGATTTATAGATGGCCTGGAGCCAGTGGGTTTGGCGACGAATATGTAGTGAGGACCAGCCAACAAGAGCGTACAGGTCACAGTGGTGGGTATTATATGGGGCTTTGGAGACAAAACGGATGGCACTGTGATAGACAACATCCAATTTGCTGAGTAGAGTGTTGGAGGCTATTTTGTAAATGACATCGCCGAAGTCGAGGATCGGTAGGATAGTCAGTTTTACGAGGGCATGTTTGGCAGCATGAGTGAAGGAGGCTTTGTTGCGAAATAGGAAACCGATTCTAGATTTAACTTTGGATTGGAGATTCTTAATGTGAGTCTGGAAGGAGAGTTTACAGTCTAACCAGACACCTAGATATTTGTAGTTGTCCACGTACTCTAGGTCAGACCCGTCTAGAGTAGTGATTCTAGTCGGGTGGGCGGGTGCAAGCAGCGTTCGGTTGAAGAGCATGCATTTTGTTTTACTAGTGTTTAAGAGCAGTTGGAGGCTACTGAAGGAGTGTTGTATGGAATTGAAGCTCGTTTGGAGGTTTGTTAACACAGTGTCCAATGAAGGGCCAGATGTATACAAAATGGTGTCGTCTGCGTAGAGGTGGATCTGAGAGTCACTAGCAGCAAGAGCGACGTCATTGATATACACAGAGAAAAGAGTTGGCCCAAGAATTGAACCCTGTGGCACCCCCATAGAGACTGCCATAGGTCCAGACAACAGGCCCTCCGATTTGACACATTGAACTCTATCTGAGAAGTAGTTGGTGAACCAGGCGAGGCAGTCATTTGAGAAACCAAGGCTATTTAGTCTGCCAATAAGAATGCGGTGGTTGACAGAGTCGAAAGCCTTGGCCAGGTCAATGAAAACGGCTGCACAGTACTGTCTATTATCGATCGCGGTTATAATATCATTTAGGACCTTGAGCGTGGCTGAACTGCACCCATGACCAGCTCGGAAACCGGATTGCATAGCGGAGAAGGTACGGTGGGATTCGAAATGGTTGGTGATCTGTTTGTTGACTTGGCTTTCAAAAACTTTTGAAAGGCAGGGCAGGATGGATATGGGTCTGTAACAGTTTGGGTCTAGAGTGTCACCCCCTTTGAAGAGGGGGATGACCGCGGCAGCTTTCCAATCTCTGGGGATCTCAGACGTTACGAAAGAGAGGTTGAACAGGCTAGTAATAGGGGTTGCGACAATTTCGGCGGCTAGTTTTAGAAAGAAAGGGTCCAGATTGTCTAGTCCAGATGATTTGTAGGGGTCCAGATTTTGCAGCTCTTTTAGAACATCAGCTGTCTGGATTTGTGTGAAGGAGAAGCGGGGGGGGGCATGGGCAAGTTGCAGCGGAGGGTGCAGAGCTGGTGGCCGGGGTAGTGGTAGCCAGGTGGAAAGCATGGCCAGCCGTAGCAAAATGCTTGTTGAAATTCTCGATTATTGTAGATTTATCGGTGGTGATAGTGTTTCCTAGCCTCAGTGCAGTGGGCAGCTGGGAGGAAGTACTCTTATTTTCCATGGACTTTACAGTGTCCCAAAACTTTTTGGAGTTAGTGCTACAGGATGCAAATTTCTGTTTGAAAAAGTTAGCCTTTGCTTTCTTGTGTTGCCCAAGAGACCAATGGATACAATATATCTTGCCCAGTCATTACCAGCAGGTGGCAGCTGTGCCACGTTGATAATCCCTCAACCTGGCAATTTCAAATTGTATGTGAAAACCTGTCTCCTGAATATGAATTATATGATATGGAGGTGACATTTTCGAGGAAGTGGCCTTGTAGTTTTTGTACATTTGTAGGCTTTTTGAATCGTCTTCAATGAGTCAAATGTAGCACAATGGTCCTCAAGCCAAAAAATTCATAATGCATCTGGCAGAAGTAAATTAATCCACCAGCTCAATCATTTATCTTAAATGACTGTTTTTCATGAATTTGATGTAATCTTCAAGCCCATTCAAAAGATTAGGGGATGTAAAGCAGAAGTGGTGGTTACTTTCACAGGGGTTTTGTTTAGCATACTTTGAATTCCAAAATATGAAATGGATTGTTCTTTCACAAAGTAGTCAATCTACAAAATCTCAGTAGGATGTGGTGCCCTTGGAGTGGTTATAACGCCTCCGAAATAGTTTACTGCTCACATTCGTTTTACTGTTAACGAAGCCAGAACAGTGTATGTTTTAGGGACTTATTATGAGCAATGCTCCAGCCTTCTAGTAGTATATGATATGTGGTTTTGAGTTATGTAGTCAAAGAATCGATGGAAAGGTTCTTTGTGGAATTCCTAGAGATTCTCATCCTAGCCCTAAGAGTTCCAGTTCGGTATTTGTAGGGGTGCAGTTACACTGAACAAAAATATAAACGCAACAAATTATGATTTTACTGAGTTACAGTTCGTATACGGAAATCAGTCAATTGAAATGTTACATTTTTAGTCATTTAGCAGACGCACTTATCCACAGCGATTTACAGTTAGTGAGTGCATACATTTTCATACTGGCCCCCCGTGGGAAACGAACCCACAACCCTGGCATTGCAAGTGCCGTGCTCTACCAACTGAACTACACGGGACCTTATCTATGGATTCCACATCACTGGGAATACCGGTATGCATCTGTTGGTCACCGATACTTTAAAAAAAATATATAATCTGAAAACCAGACAGAATGTGGTGTGACCACCATTTGCCTCATGCAGCGCAACACATCTTTGCATAGAGTTGATTGTGGCCTGTGGAAGGTTGTCCCACTCTTCAATGGCTGTGCGAAGTTGCTGGATATTGGTGGGAATGGGAACACGCTGTCGTACATGTCGATCCAGAGCGTCCCAAACATGCTCAATGGGTGACGTCTGGTGAGTATGGGACATTTTCAGCTTCCAGGAATTGTGTACTGATCCTTGTGCATTATGCTGAAACATGAGGTGATAGCGGCGGATGAATGGCTCGACAATGGGCCTCAGGATCTCGTCATGGTATCTCTGTGCATTGAAATTGCCATTGATAAAATGCAATTGTGTTCGTTGTCCATAACATAACCCTACCGCCACCATGGGGCACTCTGTTCACAATGTTGACATCAGCAAACCGCTCTCCCACATGACACCATACACGCTGTTTGCCATCTGCCCAGTACAGTTGAAACTGGGATTCATCCGTGAAGAGCACACTTCTCCAGCGTGCCAGTGGCCATCGAAAGTGAGCATTTGGCTACGACACTGAACTGCAGTCAGGTCAAGACCTGATGAGGACAATGAGCACACAGATGAGCTTCCCTGAGATGGATTCTGACAGTTTGTGCAGAAATTCTTTGGTTGTGCAAACCAACAGTTTCATCGGGTGGCTGGTCTCAAGACGATCCCACAGGTGAAGAAGCCGGATGTGGAGGTCCTGGGCTGACGTGGTTACAAGTGGTCTGCGGTTGTGAGGCCAGTTGGATGTACTGCCAAATTCTCTAAAATGACGTTGGAGGCGGCTTATGGTAGAGAAATGAACATTCTATTCTCTGGCAACAGATCTGGTGGACATTCCTGCTGTCAGCATGACAATTGCACGCTCCCTCAAAACTTGAGACATCTGTGACATTGTGTTGTGTGACAAAACTGCACATTTTAGAGTGGCCTTTTATTGTCCCCAGCACAAGGTGCACCTGTGTAATGATGAACTGTTTAATCAGCTTGTTGATATGCCACACCTTTTTGTGTGTATGGAACATTTCTGGGATCTTTTATTTCAGCTCATGAAACATGGGATCAACACTTTAAAGGGGAAAGGGGGATACCTAGTCAGTTGTATAACTGAGTGCATTCAACTGAAATGTGTCTTCCGCATTTAACCCAACCCCACTGAATAAGAGAGGTGCGAGGGGCTGCCTTAATTGACATCGGAAAGTATTCAGACCCATTGACTTTTTCCACATTTTGTTACGTTACAGCATGATTCTAAAATTGATTAAAAATAATTTGTCAGCAATCTACACACAATACCCACGTAATGACAAAGCGAAAACAGGTTGAAAAATAAATAAAAAACAGAAAAGCCTTATTTACATAAGTATTCAGAACCTTTGCTATGAGACTCAAAATTGAGCTCAGGTGCATCCTGTTTCCATTGATCATCCTTGAGATGTTTCTACAACTTGACTGGAGTCCACCTGTGGTAAATTCATTTGATTGGACATGATTTGGAAAGGCACACACCTGTCTATATAAGGTCCCACAGTTGACAGTGCATGTCAGAGCAAAAACCAAGCCATGAGGTCGAAGGAATTGTCCGTAGAGCGCCGAGACAGGATTGTGTCAAGGCACAGATCTGAGGAAGGGTACCAAAAAATGTCTGCAGAAATAAAAGGTCCCCAAGAACACAGTGGTCTCTACCATTCTTAAATGGAAGACGTTTGGAACCACCAAGACTCTTCCTAGAACTGGCCGCCCGGCCAAACTGAGCAATCTGGGGAGAAAGGCCTTGGTCAGGGAGGTGACCAGGAACCCGATGGTCACTCTGACAGAGCTCCAGAGTTCCTCTGTGGAGATGGGAGAACTTTCCAGAAGGACAACCATCTCTGCAGCACTCCACCAATCAGGCCTTTATGGTAGAGTGGTCAGATGGAAGCCACTCCTCAGTAAAAGGCACATGACAGCCCTCTTGGAGTTTGCCAAAAGGCACCTAAAGACTCTCAGACCATGACAAACAAGATTATCTGGTCTGATGAAACCAAGATTGAACACCTTGCCCTGAATGCCAAGTGTCACGTCTGGAGGAAACCTGGCACCATCCCTACGGTGAAGCATGGTGGTGGCAGGATCATGCTGTGGGGATATTTTTCAGCGGCAGGGACTGGGAGACTAGTCAGGATTGAGGGAAAGAGGAACAGAGCAAAGTACAGAGAGATCCTTGTTGAAAACCTGCTCCAGAGCACTCAGGACCTCAGACTGGGGCGAAGGTCCACCTCCCAACAGGATAACGACCCTAAGCACACAGCCAAGACAACGCAGGAGTGGCTTCGGGGCAAGTCTCTGAATGTCCTTGAGTGGCCCAGCCAGAGCCCGGACTTGAACCCAATCAAACATCTCTGGAGAGACCTGAAAATAGCTGTGCAGCGATGCTCCCCATCCAACCTGACAGAGCTTGAGAGCATCTGCAGAGAAGAATGGGAGAAACTTCCCAAATACAGGTGTGCCAAGCTTGTAGAGTCATACCCAAGAAGACTCAAGGCTGTAATCGCTGCCAAAGGTGCTTCAATAAAGTACTGAGTAAAGGGTCTGAATACTTATGTAAATGTGACATTTCTGTTTTTTTCTTTCTAATAAATGAGCAAAAATGTCTAAACCAGTTTTTGCTTTGTCGTTATGGGGTATTGTGTGTAGATTGATGAGCGGTGAAAAACAATTTAATCCATTTTAGAATAAGGCTGTAAAGTAACAAAATGTGGAAAAGTCAAGGGGTCTGAATACTTTCCGAAGGCACTGTACATTAACATTCTACCATCATCATGGTATTCTCATGCACCTGACACTTCTGCACTGTGAGTAATATCCTGGGGATGAGGTTATCACCATGGTAACGGCAGAATCAGTGGTAACATACCGACAGTGCAGGTCATACAACTTCTTCAAGGTAAAAAATAAGTCTGGTGATTAGGTCTGACAGCATTGTTCCTATGCCCCTCTGATAGAATGGCTGCCACTGTGCCACAGCATAATGTCTTAAGGTTAATTGAATGTCAACTGTAGCAATGTATGCTGTAATATCAATTATACATAACCAATATACTGTAGCTTTGCCTATGTAAAGGAAGGCAGCCTTGAAGTGTGTGTGTGTGGGCTATACCTTAAAAATGAATGCATATCAAATTGAGTGTATGCAGGCTTTGTATGATGTCATGTCTCTTGATCATAGGTAGAGGTGGGGAGGGCAGTGGGAGTATTATGCAAACATCACATTTCCTCTGCTCCTGCATTCTCTATGTCAGCCATGACAACCTCTGACCTGAGCAGAATAAAAGATCAGGTGAGAACCGCACAAGATTCTGTCTCTACCAGGTTTGCTTCTTTAATGTCTTCTGTTCTAATTATTTACTTCAGATTGTGCTGCTGGTTGTATATTCATGTTTTGACCTTTTGAGTGTTTAAACTGTAAGATGATGATACAATCTGTTCATGTAGCTTTGACTTACTTTTTTGGGAAAGACTGTATTTACTAGTGTTTATTTCTTGAATGTTCTCCCCTAGGCCTGTATCATAGCTTTAGGATCCAACAGGAATTGATTGAATGGTTCGTGACTGACAGCTTTCATATTAGGTCACTCAATGAAAAGTGATGAGGTAAGAAGAGGATAGGCTATATTGAGATCAACTAGATCATGTTAAAACAAAAGCACACCAAAAAGATAGTGTTGTGGAAATTATAGCAACCATAGCCAATATGGGAGCCTCTAGAATCAATGAAGTATTGGGATTTTGCCCAAAAACCTACATGTAAGTCAATGTGTCTAATAATATCTTAACACTGGGGAACTGCTAGGTTGATGATTACATATGAAGTTACACAAACTCCTCACCAGTGCCTGCACAAATTCCATTTTCATTTTGTTTTCCATTCTTTTTGTTACCTGAATGGCAGGAATCGTTAAAGTTGGTTGGTATGTAGCTCTCGTTATCAAAATAGTTTTCTGTTATGTTGGAAACAAGCGATCAATTTTTACGGGAAAACATTTGAACTACACAACAGTATAATGTCTGGCTGGGAGCTGGAGTGGTATAAACAGCTAGATAGCAAGAGGACTCTTGATAAATATATGCATAAATACACAGGAAGAGTCTGGAGAGGGAAGCTTTAGTGTTGGCACAGCGGCAGCAAATGGTTTTGGTTAAGAGCTACAGCATAACGGAGCTCAGGTGTATGGCCCGGGGCACTGTTGATTCCTACTCGCAATGAATTCCCATCGAGTTTGGGACGCAGGAGGTGAGAATGTAAGATGATAGGGTAACAGAGTTAAAACGCATTCTTTAGGCTACAACTGCAACAAACCCCTGTCTTTGCCATGTTAATTCTGGTATTCATGTAAGTCCATGCACATTTACTTATAAGAATAATAACATAAAGGAAATCAGTTGATCACCACCAGAGGGTCATAGGACAATGAAACAGCACCATCTCTGTTTTAAAGAGGCAGAAAGCATTGGAGGGGAGGATGCTTCCTGCTGCAGGGTTTGTTGATGTGATCATGATGAGGGATAAACAGCCCAGTAAAGCAAATAATTAAAATAGAGCCAAACATTTAGTTGAGTGCTGTTTGAATAAGTAGCCCTCTGCTCAATGCTGATTAGCCTCCCTGTTCGCTGCAAATACTTTTTACGGAGTGCTCCTTGACTGGCCACCCCTGAAGGAGGGGCTCAGTGAATTTAGCAAGGCTTCTCTTGAAATCAACAACAGAGCCCAGAGGCTGTATTGCAACCAATGATGATGTATCCTCTTAGAGAACATTTGGAGAGGAATAGCTAATTCAGACATTTTCTCTGCATCCCAGAATAGGCTTTGCCCTGAAGCAATGGGAGCAGGCATATAGTGTACTTTCATTCTTTCACCCAGACTATTGTCATCCAAGTGGGACGGCAGAAAGGATATGTGCTGTAGGTGGGACCCCCACCACTTAATTGCTACAGTTAAGTGCTTTGAGAGGAAAATGTACAACTCTGAATACACTTAATTGTCAGATGATAAGCTATCATGTTATATAATCTTTAGCCAGTTTTAGTGAGTTCACAAAAAAGATATAGGCCTTGTGGGTGGGCTGAAAAAGGCTTCATTTGAAGAGAACTGACAGAGAGTATGTGTGGGTGTCAAATGATTTTAAAACCTGTCCAACATTTGTTGATATTCAGATCATTATAGCGTTAGCTATAGCCCCTTTATTAGTATTAAATAGTCTAAAACCTGATGTGGTGTGTGGGTGTGAGAGAGAGAGAGAGAGCGAGAGAAGGGGGAGAGGTAGAGGAAGGGTGAGAGAGAGAAAGAGAGTATGAGACGTTGCTTGTCATTTACAAGAGTAGCACTGACTGCGATTCATCTCCATTGTTTCTCAATTTGAGCTCAGTGTCACTTAGGATCCTTAGCTGTCTGGCCAGTCACATCAGGGCGCTCACACACAGAACTTGTTGTGCCATCACCTGAGGATCTGTCTAACTCAATCTCTGTTGCCTGGCTGTGAAGTGTCTCCTCCTGTGTTTCCTGGGGTTGTAGTTATTGAGCTCCGTGAAAGACAGCAGTCCTTTCATTGATACTAAATGTAATATCTAGCCACTGGGAGTAATATAGTTACATTGTGTCATATTAATAGGCCAATTACTGGAGGGAGAGACTATGTATCTCTTACTTGATGTAATTGAGTGAATATTTTTTGGTGGATTGCAGACACTTATTTTGCCTTTGAGCTGAGCAGATATTATCTGGCAACAAGGTACTATCTTGCAGTGTTTGATATGCAGAGACAAGCTAGCAATACAAACGCAAGCCATTGGAATTTTGTGGGGGGAAAAGACTCACATTGCATGTGGACAGTATAATATGTAGGCCATTAGTGATGAGGAAAACATTTGTGTTTGTATATGTGTAATCTGTATGCTTTTAATTGTATGTTGGTCACTGTGACTGTGTTTTATTTGATCTATAGCAGATTAAATCAAAAGGCTAATCAACAAATGCATAAATGCTCTGGTGGTCAACTTTAGCTAAAGCTCACGTGAAAACGAGCAGAAAGGTGAGATGATCAGTGTGGAACAGGCGCCAAGAAAATGTGTTCATGTATCACTATTGTGAACTGCTGCCGCACCTCTACGTCTCCCTCCAGCGGATTCTGGTGACATTGCGAGCTTTATCGGTGTGGTTAGGCAGATCCACCCCCTCGCTCCGCTATCACACACCTCTTGCTTCTTCCCCCTTCCCTCCACTGTTCCTGAGTTTCGGAAAATCAAGCAGTGCGTTGAATGAAAGGTAACAACAAGTGTAAGTCCAGGGGACCACGACAGGTAGGAACAAGCAGCAAGAGTTTGGGTGGATTGTTTTGAAGCATATGATGCAAGTATCTGAATGATTGAGGTAATCGAACAAAATAATGTTATTGCAGAGCATTTTTGGAATAGTATACGTTCATTTATTTATTCTTATATGATTCATTGTGAAATGCTTGGATTCATTCAGAGGCAATGGAGTTGCATTGATAAACGACCAGTTCAGCCAGTAATGTAGATCAGTTTATAATTTTGTTGTGCTGATAATTGAATGTATAAGGCAATCGCGCCTCTCTCTGTCACCCTCAACAAATCATAGTATGGTTATCGTAGGAAATTATTTAGGTTGAGACCAAAGTTGAGAACAAAATCTTTATGAGTTGCTTAGTTGGATAGAAGTCATGACAATTACAATTTTACAAGCCTTGAGTAGTCATTTATCAAGCTTATCTGTCTATAACTGACTGTCAACCAGATATAACGCAAATATATACTAGTTGGATACAGTATATATAAAATGCACGTGCTACACCTGGTTTAACATGACCAGGGAGGGGTGTGTGCCCATGCAGTTGTTGGTTATTTTGTCAGACAACAGGTTGTAGACATATTGCTGATCAATAATAGGATATGAGAATCTCCTCTCCACATTTTCTTTTTATCTGTAACATTTATAGATCAGCACGCTTATTATTTGCATTTATGTTCCATCATCATATTATATGTCAATGCAATAGATACAAAAATAATTATAAGAACATGGAACCAACTGAACGTTACAAGTGCTTGAGCAGATTGTTTCGAGCTAATTACAACTCTCAGGGGATTATTGGTTGTTTTATAGAAGCCAATAATCTCAAATTGTAATTTATTTTATGAGTCATATCGAGCCGTTAACGTTTGTTCTTATTGTTTCTAACTACCTCATCAAACACTTATGATTGCTGCAAACGGCGCCTGATCTAATGTAACATAATTGCTTTAACCGAGCCTCAACCCTACTGGAGAGCAGCAGCCGAGTGACTGAAGGTCGCTGTCCATTGGCCGTGGTGCTGAAATAGGGCAATGTGGATTCATGCGCCTGGCCAGACTTTGTCAATATTATATATTTTTTACTGAGTAGCAATTCACCTGTTATCATTCAATCACCTTCATAGCCTACCTCATATGCAAACGTCTTCCAGTCTGAACTTGGATTCTGCTAATATTTATTTGGGTACCAGTAATTTGCTCCTTTAAGATTAGGATGATGTTAAGGTTCAATAGCATTTTGTTTGTGGATATATGCTATTTGGCAGATACTTAAAGGCCCAGTGCAGTCAAACACGTGATTTTCCTGTGTTTTATATATATATTCACAATATGAGGTTGGAATAATACTGTGAAATTGTGAAAATGATTATGCCATTTTAGTACAAGAGCTGTTTGAAAAGACTGCCTGAAATGTCAACCTGTTTTGGTGGGATTGAGTTTTGGCCTGCCTGGTGACATCACCAGGTGGTAAATTAGCCCAATAAGAAAGGCAGTTCCAAACCTCTTTGCCAATAACATCTAGTTTTCAGTTTTCCCTATTCAGACCACTCCCAGACAGTCCTAGCAAAAGTCTTGCTTGAGAAATTGCTCTTTGCTAAGAAGCTATTTTTGTTTATTTTTGACCATTTTAATTGAAAACAATCACAGTAATGTACTTAATTGTTACCCAGAAATGATTTGATATTGAGATAAAAATGGCTGCAGTGGACCTTTAATTAGTGTTTTCTTTACATAGATACAGTACCTGTGTGGACTTTGAAGGATGATCGGGAGCATACTCTTTTTTAACCCAGTTGTGATGCTCATGGACAACTTTTTCATGAAGAACACATGAAAACACACTTTGGCTGATCCTGAATCGCAAGTGACTCTCCACAGCTTTCTGGTCATCTAATCAAGACTCCCCAGCCTCCATCCAGCTCGGCCCACCCTGTCTGTTATCTCTGCAGAAATTAAATGACACCTGTCTTCATCTCAAATACAGACCTCTGAGAGAACTCTTTGCCCTTTTGTAACATTCACTAGCAAGTCCAAGGATCCATTATTCTCTTCTATGTATCTAACTCTGTGAGATTTCAGTGCCTCGCCCGGCTTGAATCACTAAGCCATCCCCAGTAGTTCCCATCACTCTGAGCTCTCGGCAGCACCTACCATCTCTTGCTCCTTACTGGTTGGCTCCTCGGATCCTGAGCCAGGATGAATGACATCCAGGATGCTACCTCCCCAGGGGGTGCCCTCGGTGGCCCTGTCGCCTGCGTCTCCAAAGTGGAGCTGCGCGTCGCCTGCAAGGCTCTGCTGGACCGAGACACACTGAACAAGTCTGACCCATGTGTCATACTCATGGTGCAGAACCAGGGACAGTGGACAGAGGTGAGTACCCCCCATCCCCTGTATGTCCCCAACCTACTGGCCTGGTAAAGTCTTAACTAACATTGTTCACTCCATAATGTGCTGATGGTATGAACAATAAGCAATGGATGTTGATGCTAAAACAACTAAGCCAGTGAAACTCAAACCCCAGTAATGAGCTGCATAAGTATCTCTATGATGTTGACATGTAACATTAGGTAGTATGACCCCAGTTTACTCAAATAACAATGATTCCATGTCTGACAGAGTTGGATAGCATGAGGTGAACCAGAGTGAGTGCTTGAATGGAAGGCATTGTCACCCAGCAGGATATGGACGGCACAGTGGGTGGGGCAGCCCTCTCGCCCCGCCCTCTATTTCTCAATATCAAAGCTGAGCCACATAAAAAAAATTATAAAAATCAAAGTATTACCTGGAACAGCAGTGGTGGCTTGAAGACAGGAGTGAGTTTTAAGGAGTGAGCTGTTTGTGTGAACATGTCAGACTGAAGGATGAAATCTTAATCCTGCTCCCATTATCCTAACAGCTGGGCAGTGCCCCAGATCACAGAGAACAAAGTAGAGCCAGGGAGAAGTGGCATATCTGGTGCTGGCTTGGTGGCATTGCTGCTGTCTTCTTTTCTTTTGAAATGGATTCTGATTTATAGAGTAGCTACCTGAAACTTAATTGAAATTCTCAACAGCACTGAGAACATTGTTCATAGGAGGAGGACAGGAAATCGTATTATCTTATTTTCCTTTTCACCTCTCTCTCTCGGAATTACACTGGTACACTATTTGTAATATGAGCTGGGGGTGTGTGAGCTATGAATAGCATATTTCCCATGATGCAGTAGTCCACTATATGACTGATATTCTGTATATCTATAAGGCAGTTTGACTAATTGGTGGTTGCCAAAGAAATCCATCTGTGTTCCTTCAGCCCATTGTATTCCCATATGAGATGGGATGATTTGAGATGGGATTCCAGCCTGGCATTGCTGATACATGTTGATATGAATCCGTGGTAGTAAGCACAGTAGCCTACACTTCCCATTCCCTTGTTAATTAAGCCAGACAATATGTTAACAAAGTGGAAGACCATGAGGGTGTGTGTAATGATATGCAGCGATGCTTGTCGTGAGCGTATACACTGAGTGTACAAAACATTAGGAACACCTGGTCTTTCCATGACATAGCTTTCACCTGGTCAGTCTATGATCCCTTATTGATGTCACTTGTTAAATCCACTTCAATCTGTGTAGATGAAGGGGAGGAGACAGGTTAAAGAATGATTTTTAAGCCTTGAGACAATTGAGACATGGATTGTGTATGTGTGCCATTCAGAGGGTGAATGGGCAAGACAAAAGATTGAAGTGCCATTGAACGGGGTATGGAACTGCAATGCTGCTGGGTTTTTTACGCTCAACATGTGTGTATCAAGAATGGTCCACCACCCAAAGGACATCCAGCCAACTTAACACAACTTTGGGAAGCATTGGAGTCAACATGGGCCAACAGCCCTGTGGAATACTTTCGACACCATGTAGAGTCCATGCCCCGACGAATTGAGGCTGTTCATTCAGTGTATGTTGCAATTATGCCCCAATGTATTCTCCTCTCCTCCAGGCATTGCCAGATAATGATTAACATTGACAATGCCAAATTGCAGTCTGTTGCGATGGGAAGCATTTATAAAGGCCCAGTTAATGGTTATGAATGAGGTAAGGTGAGAAATGTGTTCCGAGGATTTGACAATAATGAAGCTTGGCTGATAGTGTTGAGCATACACTAATCAATTTGTCGCTTTGGTAATGCGATAAAACAACAATGCATGAGGAAATTAACCTGGGTTCTCTGCAAGCTGAGCATTTGAGTAGTTTACATAACTCCCCTAAATGCAGCTAGAGAATTAGGAGGTGATATAATTGATACAACCTAATGCTCCGAATAACCATATCATCCGTGTCAGTGGAGAATGCAATTTGTTACAGCAGAATAAATGCCACTAAACAAGAATTCTGAAATGTGAGTCTGTCAAGCCCAGTCAATACTGAATGTCAGTGTGCAAGAATAATAATTGAGAAATAGGGGAGGAGAGAGAGAGAGAGAGAGAGAGCGAGAGAAAGAGAGCGAGAGAAAGAGAGAGAGAGTGCGAGAGGGAGGGAGAGGGGGGGGAGAAAAAGACTGCATCCCTGCTATCTACTGTTTGCAATGGTCTGTTTTACCCTATACCTAAAAAATATATATAACTCTCACAACAGCTTTGGCTCTCTGTTCTTTGAGGGCTGCCTTTAGTTATTTGTGTTACACACTGTTACAGTAACTGCATTCAAATGAGTTTAATCCCCTGTGTGATAGACATTCATTAGCTGCGCGTCACAGACATACAAATATGCACACACATACGCGCACACTACCACACTTGCACGCACACACACACACACACACACACACACACACACACACACACACACACACACACACACACACACACACACACACACACACACACACACAGTACTTTGTGGTGTCTGTCCATCAGATTTAGGAGATTGGGAAGACGCTTAATTCGCGGAATTGAGGAAGAGGAACAAGACAATATTGTGTTTTATTGTCACTGATATAAGTGGTAGTTCATCAATGTAGTCCATGCAGTGCGTTTAATTAATTACATTCTTTTTTGGCCTGCATCTTCCTGGCAGCATTAAACTCACTGCTACACTATATATACAAAGGTATGTGGACACCCCTTCAAATCAGTGAATTTGGCTATTTCAGCCACACCCGTTACTGACAGGTGTATAAAATCGTGCACACAACCATGCAATCTCCATAGACAAACATTGGCAGTACAATGGCCTTACTGAAGAGCTCAGTGACATTAAATGTGACACCGTCATAGGATGCCACCTTTCCAACAAGTCAGTTCGTCAAATTTCTGCACTGCTATAGCTGCCCCGGTAAGTGCTGTTATTGTGAAGTGGAAACGTCTAGGCGCAACAACTGCTCAGCCACGATTTGGTAGGCCACACAAGCTCACAGAACGGGACCGCCAAGTGCTGAGTGCTAAAAATCGTCTGTCCTCGGTTGCCACACTCACTACCAAGTTCCAAACTGCCTCTGGAAGCAATGTTCGTCGGTAGCTTCTTGAAATGGGTTTCCATGGCTGAGCAGCCGCACACAAGCCTAAGATCACCATGTGCAATGCCAAGCGTAGGCTGGAGTGGTGTAAAGCTCGCTGCCATTGGACTCTGGAGCAGTGGAAACGTGTTCCCTGGAGTGATGAATCACGCTTCACCATCTTGCTGTCCGATGGATGAATCTGGATTTGGTGGATGCCAGGAGAAAGCTACCTGCCCGAATGCATAGTGCCAACTGTAAAGTTTGTGGAGGAGGAATAATGGTCTGGGGCTGTTTTTCATGGTTCAGGCTAGGCCCCTTAGTTCCAGTGAAGGGAAATCTTAACGCTACAGCATACATATGACATTCTAGACGATTCTGTGCTTCCAACTTTGTAGCAACAGTTTGGGGAAGGCCCTTTCCTGTTTCAGCATGACAATGCCCCCGTGCACAAAGCAAGGTCCATACAGAAATGGTTTGTCGAGATCGGTGTGAAAGAACTTGACTAGCCTGCACAGAGCCCTGACCTCAACCCCATCAAACACCTTTGGGATGAATTGGAACGCTGACTGCGAGCCAGGCCTGATCGCCCAACATCAGCGCCCGACCTCACTAATGCTGTTGTGGCTGAATGGAGGCAAGTCCCCGCAGCAATGTTCCAACATCTAGTGGAAAGCCTTCCCAGAAGAGTGGAGGCTGTTATGGCAGCAAAGGAGGTACCAACTCCATATTAATGCCCATGATTTTGGAATGAGATGTTCGACAAGCAGGTGTCCACATACATTTGGGACAATTGAATTGGACATGTAGTGTATCTTAACCAGAAGCGGTGCGTGGGTAAAATCACTGTGGAAGCCAAGCCAACCTATGTGTTGTAATAATTGTGTTGTTTGTGCTATAACCCGTGATATATGCCTAAGAAGGACAAATTCAACCACACCTTTGTTTCCTAAAAAAAACGGAGCACAACCGCTGCCCGGTGAAGTCCACAAAGCACATAGCATGTAACAAACATTGGTCAAGAAAGTTAATGTTTCTGACATTTTCAGATTACTAAACAACTACGATTTAGAACCACAGAGAGTTACTGCAAGTCGCAAAGAAAACAGCTGCCGCCACTATTCCAGCACCATTTCAACATCAACATTTCAACATCATCAAATCACCTATGCATAGTCTAATACAGTGACAACTAAAAGATACCAAAACTATTTAGTCCAATCAATGTAAGCTAAATATGATGTGGCTGTCCATGGTTCTGATTTATTTGTGTGTGTGTGTGTTGGTGCAAGTATAAAAAAACATGTTGACTCACCCTACTTGTAGAGAAACGCCACTGCCACCCTCCTCTCTTTCATGTTGCCGAAACGTCTATGACTGTCATACAGTACACTCTTTAGTTTTTTGTTGTCCTAGGCTACCTGGCTAAAATGCTTGCTCGCTAGCCTAACTTCCTTTCATGGGCAGTTAGCTAGTTAACATTAGCCTTCTACATCTAGCTACATATTGAACTTCCATCCTCTCAGTCCAGGGGCACAATGTATTTTATGGTTGGATCAGAATCGCCTTTATAATCATTGGCCAGTACGGAGAACTAAGTAAAACCACAACTCCAAATCCCTATCTCCATCCATGGCTAATTTAGGAAAGGGACAATTTTATCTAGCCAGCTAGCCACCGGAGGACAACAACACAATGAGATGCAACAATTCAAGTTGTTTCTGTGATAGGACTGAAGCCAAATCCAAACTGGCTTCCCTTTACCCTTTTTTTTTGGTGTGCCAGGACCATTCATAGTTGAGATCAATGCTGATTGGCTATTATTTTATTTTAAAAATGTTATCAAGGGAGGCCAGATGCTCGCTGGCTTCCCTTGCCTTCAATGCTATGGGCGGCAGCAATATCGTACTCTTTATGACCAGACTGCACCAGGTAGATGGCCTACATATACAGAGACAGAGGGGCGCTGTTTCTCTCGCTCTGATGCGTTCTCTGGTGAGATACATTAAGCCTCTTGCAAATTGAAGGACAATTATGAAAACACAGAGAGACTAAAGATACATTATTTTATGTTTTTTTCTTGGTAAATTATTTGGGAAAGCCTGGCTTCCCTTGGCATCCATTAATACATGCCACTGATCTTAACCATACCAGTGCTGTTGATACACAGTGGTTGGAGCATGTTTGTCGATGTAGAAGCCACTTCATGGTTTTACTAAAGATAGAATTCAGCAAAACAGAGAGCTGTGTCAAGATAGTTGGGCTGGGGAAGAGGCCCTTGAATGAACACTCCCTTGTGATATGATGTGTTGTACTGCTCTGTATTTGAGTCTTTGGTGGCCCACTCCTTTGCTCTCAAATCCATCTGAACAGGGAAGCAACATTGTCATGCAAATCATTTGCTCATCATGCCAAAGGCTGAGTGAAAGCGAGTAGCTAAATCCACACACATCTCGCTTCTCTCTCTCCTGCCGAACGAATGCAGCGCATTTTTATTTATTTATTTAATACAATATTCTGCCCATATGAACAAATGTATATACAATATTCTGCCGCCAGCCAGCCGTTGTTCTCCAGCCAACTTCGCACACGTGGTGGGTGTGCAGAAGAAAGAGTCACCAACAAAGGAGCAGTGGCGATTTTAGCATGTAAATCTTGGTGGGGCAAACGTAAAACATTTTTGGGGATGCATGCCAGCAAAGCCACTACACAACACTAAACAATACATTAATTGCACTATAACGGTGACAAACGGTACCCACAAACTGTTAGGGCCTACATAAAGCTGTCCCAACTGCAGAGTCCCAACAGCAGTCCCAACACCTTACCACTGCTACACCTGCCTATCAGCGGAGTCTTGTCTGGCAGCGAAACAGTTAATTCAGCCTCATTTACTGCCTTTGAAAAAAAAACATAGCTGATATTAATGACTTGCTTAAACAAATGTGGTTTCTACTGACAATTGAGATGTACAAACTATGGCATAAGGGGATGAGAAGCAGATAAGAGGCAATCCGTAATTTCAATTAAGACATTAATGAGCGAGCTAGGACAGACGTAGTCAATATAACTATTTGTTCAGCATTTTTTAAATGTACAGCGACTGAATTCAGAACATGAGCCGTTCTTACAGTGTTCTCCCTGTACACCAAGTCAGAACCGTAGGATAAATGAAGGGGGCATATAAGCAGACAATGAAAGCTCTTACAATATTTGATGATTACATTTCTCTAAAACAGGTTATAGAATACATGTGCACCACCAAGTCAGAACAGTAGGCGAAATTAAGAGGGGAAAATAGACCTAATTATTAGGGTAAGGCACATGGGCTACTAACAGCTTACTACACAACATACACTTAGTATTACTTTCCTAGCTACAATATACATATCTACCTGGCATATTACATCATTTATGCAGCAGTGTACAATACATTTTTGGACTCACCTTGTTGTGCTGTGAACAGGAAGGTGGTGCGGCGCTCCTTCGTGGGCAAATTTTGTCATCAAAGTCTGGCATTCTCTGGATTTATGGTGCTTTCAAGACAACTGGGAACTCTGAAAAAAATGATGATGATGATGTCAGTGATCTTCAGGTTGTAGCTCTAGAAAGAGGCCCGAGTTCCCGAATTACAATTCCTAGTTGGATGACCGTTCAAAACGTATTTTGCCAGTTGGAGCTAGTTTTTTCCTGAGTTCCCAGTTGTCTTGAACTCACTGAAGTCAGATTTCCCAGTTCCGAGTTAACAGTTGTTTTGAGCGTGGCAGAAATCATGCTGGCCAATGTTGAATGTTTATCATTTTAAGCTTGGAAAAGAGACCCTTAAACCCAAAATTGGGACCACACACCCACTCCACTGAATAGCAGGCTAGTGATTGCTTTGCAATGCTTGCAGACCACTCATTGTTGAATTTGCGATTTCCAACTTGTTGTGTAATGTTTATGTCCAATGGCCGATGAGCAACGATACGTTTTATCTATAATTTCTCTTAATTATTTATCTTCATATGACAAGCATTAAAAAGGATTTGGCAGTAAATTGTCGACTTGATTCATGATGATGACTTTTAGCTAAGATTTTGAAATCAATCAATCAATCAAATTTGATTTATAAAGCCCTTTTTATATCAGCAGATGTCACAAAGTGCTATACAGAAACCCAGCCTAAAACCCCAAACAGCAAGCAATGCAGATGTAGAAGCACTGTGGCTAGGAAAAACTCCCTAGAAAGGCAGAAACCTAGGAAGAAACCTAGAGAGGAACCAGGCTCTGAGGGGTGGCCAGTCCCCATCTGGCTGTGCCGGGTGGAGATTATAACAATACATGGCCATTAAGGCCAGATTTTTCTGAAATAAGATAAGATCTAAACCAGGCAAGAACTTGTCTGTGTAGACCAATTAAGGTTTCCAATCTCTCCAAAAGAATGTGGTGATCAATGGTGTCAAAAGCAGCACTAAGGTCTAGGAGCACGTGGACAGATGCAGAACCTTGGTCTGACACCATTTAAAGGTCATTTACCACCTTCACGAGTGCAGTCCCAGTGCTATGATGGGGTCTAAAACCAGACTGAAGCGTTTCGTATAAATTTTTTGTCTTCAGGAAGGCAGTGAGTTGCTGCACAACAGCTTTTTCTAAAATGTTTGCGAGGAATGGGAGATTCGATATAA
Source organism: Coregonus lavaretus (assembly GCF_964263955.1). Classification (NCBI taxonomy): domain Eukaryota; kingdom Metazoa; phylum Chordata; class Actinopteri; order Salmoniformes; family Salmonidae; genus Coregonus; species Coregonus lavaretus. The sequence continues at coordinate 13,681,914 of NC_140024.1, forward strand.
CCCGATCGTTTTTTACATTTTCTGGGTCAAGGTTTGGCTTTTTCAAGAGGGGCTTTATTACTGCCACTTTTAGTGAGTTTGGTATACATCCAGTGGATAGGGAGCCATTTATTATGTTCAACATAGGAGGACTAAGCACAGGAAGTAGCTCTTTCAGTAGTTTAGTTGGAATAGGGTCCAGTTTGCAGCTTGAAGGTTTAGAGGCCATGACTATTTTCATGAATGTGTCAAGAGATATAGGATTAAAAAACTTGAGTGTCTCCGTTGATCCTAGGGCCTGGCAGAGTCCATAATTTGCTTTCTAATGATCATGATCTTTTCATCGAAGAAGTTCATGAATTCATCACTGCTGAAGTGAAAGGCATCCTCTCTTGGGGAGCGCTGCTTTTTAGTTAGCTTTGCGACAGTATCAAATAGAAATGTTGGATTGTTCTTATTCTCCTCAATTAGGTTGGAAAAATATTTTATTAACTCAAAGATTTATTTTTGTATATATGTTTTACATTGTTTGCAAAATACCATTTCAAACAGGTAACCCCCACCAAAAAAGTATTATTATAACTTTATTTTTTTGCTAAAAATGTGTGGCTCTGCTCCACCTGCACTAAATGACGGGTCACCACTGCAAAGGAGTTTGCTTCTGCAGCCATCACTGTAAAATATAATGCGTTGCAGCAGTGCTTCGATGGACGCAAGGACAAACCCTCATAACTTTTTTAGTTGACGATGTGATTATACTTATTTTATAAAATTTAGGTATCAATAAATCGACTCACATTTTTCATATCTGAATCCCCCTCCACATGTAGCGGTTTTGCATTCTAGTGTTTGTCACTGATACTACCTTCACTGTATGAAAATTACATAATGAGATTCCTCTGTTCTCTGTTGGGTATCAATGAGTTCACTACCAGAGCCACAGATGCAAAGCCCTGTTTGAAAGGACTGGAGGGAGAATAATAATAATTGATTGGATTTATATAGCTCTTTTATACCAACTGAGGTACTCAAAGCACTTTACATTGTATGGGGAAACTCACCTCCTCCACCACCAATGTGCAGCACCCACCTGGATAATGCACAGCGACCATTTTGTGCCAGAATGCTCACCTCACATCATATACAGTGCCTTGCAAAAGTATTCATCCCCGTTTTTCCTCCTTTGTTGCATCACAACCTGTAATTGAAATGGATTTTTATTTGGATTTCATGTAATGGACATACACAAAATAGTCAAAATTGGTGAAGTGGAATGAAAAAAATTACGGAAAAGTGGTGCGTGCATATGTATTCACCCCCTTTGCTATGAAGCCCCTAAATAAGATCTGGTGCAACCAATTACATTCAGAAGTCACATAATTAGTTAAACAAAGTCCACCTGTGTGCAATCTAAGTGTCACATGATCTGTCACATGATCTCAGTATATATACACCTGTTCTGAAAGGCTCCAGTGTCTGCAACACCACCAAGCAAGGGGCACCACCAAGCAAGAGGCCACATGAAGACCAAGGATCTCTCCAAACAGGTCAGGGACAAAGTTATGGAGAAGTACAGGGTTGGGTTATAAAAAAATATCAGAAACTTTGAACATCCAATGGAGCACCATTAAATCCATTATAAAAAAATTGAAAGAATATGGCACCACAACAAACATGCCAAGAGAGGGCCGCCCACCAAAACTAACGGACCAGGCAAGGAGGGCATTAATCAGAGAGGCAACAAAAACACCAAAGATAACCCTGAAGGAGCTGCAAAGCTCCACAGTGGAGATTGGATTATCTGTCCATAGGACCACTTTAAGCCGTACACTCCACAGAGCTGGGCTTTATGGAAGAGTGGCCAGAAAAAAGCAAACACGATTGGTGTTCGCCAAAAGACATTTGGGAGAATCCCATAACATATGGAAGAGGGTACTCTGGTCAGATGAGACTAAAATTGAGCTTTTTGGCCATCAAGGAAAACGCTATGTCTGGCACAAACCCAACACCTCTCATCACCCCGAGAACACCATCCCCACAGTGAAGCATGGTGGTGGCAGCATCATGCTGGGTGGATGTTTTTCATCGGCAGGGACTGGGAAACTGGTCAGAATTGAAGGAATGATGGATGGCGCTAAATACAGGGAAATTCTTGAGGTGAATACTTTCGCAAGCCACTGTATCAGGTGGAGAGGTGAGGAGTGATATATGCCAATTAGGAATGAGAGGGATGATTAGGTGGCCGTTATGGAATGGAGCCAGGTTGGGAATATAGCCACGACATTGGGGTTAATGGTGCTTTCAAGACAACTGGGAACTCGAGGGGGGGAAAAAACGAGGTCAAATCATGACGTCAGTTATCTTCAGGTCGGAAGGTCGTAGCTTTAGAAAGATGCCTGAGTCTCCGACTTGGAATTCCGAGTTGGATGACCGTTCAAAAAGATTTTTCACAGTTGGAGCTAGTTTTTTTCAGAGTTCCCAGTTGTTTTGAACACACTGAAGTCGGAGAGTTCTGAGTTCCCAGTTGTTTTGAACGCGGCATTACATCCCTACTCTTACGATAAGTGCCATGGGATTTTTAATGGCCACAGAGAGTCAGGACACCCATTTAAAATCCCATCTGAAAGACCCTACGCAGGGAAATGTCCCCTTCACTGCCCTGGGGCATAGAGCCCCACAGTAGAGGTGTCATAATACCCATAAAACCTAGCGGTCAAACAGGGAAATGGTTCCAATCGTTTTTTTCCACCATTCATTTTTCCCATAGGGAACTTTAGAAACATTAAAAATAAGGGCTGTGTTTCGTGTAGGCTTACCCTGGTGTGACTTTTTGATAACCATGTAAATCTCTCTCGGACAAGGTGATTTTTATCAATATATTCGGCTCTATTTACTCTCAGATTCGAAAATGCTAATTAACATCAAAGTAGACATAATGCAAGTACAAATCCCTGCAAGCTCCTGCAAGTCATCTCTAGCTGACACCTTTGCTAACAGGGATTGTGTCAATTTAAAAATTGCACAAAACAGTTCACAGAATTGTCAATTTAAAGAAATTTAGCCAATTTATTTATTCCTAAATTGAGATAACATTAGATAGTTAATCCAGAGATTCTTACATTTACCTCGATTAGGCAGTCTCCTCCAAATCATCATGGCATTTGTAGTTCTTTATGATAGCCACATTAGCAGCTAAGAAGCATTTACTTTTTGGGGGGTAAATACAGGCAAATATATTGATAAAAGTCACCTCGTTCTAAAGAGATTTACATGGTTATCAAAACGTCTCGCCAGGGTAAGCCTACACGAAACACAGCCCTTATTTTAAGTGTTTCTAAAATCCCCTAGGGGAAAAATGAATGGTGGAAAAACTATTGGAACCATTTCCTTGATTGACCACTAGGTTTTATGGGTATTATGACTCATACTGTGGTACTCTATTGGGAGCTCCTTAGGCCAGAGTGCCCCCTACTGGCCCTCCAACCTCACTTCCAGCAGCATCTGGTCTCCCATCCAGGACCGACCCTGCTTAGCTTCAGAGGCAAGCCAGCAGTGGGATGCAGGGTGGTATGCTACTGGCAAGCAGGAGAGAGGGAGGAGAGAGGGAGCTGACTCCCTGGGACCTCAGAGATCCCTCCCTACGTCAGACAGTCACCTCTCTGTAGACTCTCCCTGCCACCCCAGATGAATGGGCATCACAGGGGTAGGCATCACACAGGCACGGCCCTTCCTCTGTGGCTCTGGTAGCTTTCATCACACAGGCAGAGCCCTTCCTCTGTGGCTCTGGTAGCTTTCATCACACAGGCAGAGCCCTTCCTCTGTGGCTCTGGTAGCTTTCATCACACAGGCACGGCCCTTCCTCTGTGGCTCTGGTAGCTTTCATCACACAGGCACGGCCCTTCCTCTGTGGCTCTGGTAGCTTTCATCACACAGGCAGAGCCCTTCCTCTGTGGCTCTGGGTAGCTTTCATCACACAGGCAGAGCCCTTCCTCTGTGGCTCTGGGTAGCTTTCATTACACACGGAAACGAACTTGTCCGTGTTCACAAATCTGTCCAACCAGATAGCACAGAAAGAGATCGAGAGAGAGAAAGACAGCAATAGAAAATGAGAGAGAGAATGAGAGAAACAGCAAGAGAAAGGTCTAATTAAAACATCTTAGCTGTTATCTCCTGAGAAATTAACCACTCTTTGTAATCTCCTGAGAAATGAACCACTCTTTGTACTGTTTGCAAGGTCAATAATGAATAACAAGACAACACACCCCCAATCCTCAGGTCACCTGTATTAGTACACTTAATAACATTGTCTTTAACACTCTTGAGGTGTCTTTGATTAGGACTGGCAGACTAGACACTTTATTCCACAGTAATTGACAGTGAGAAAAGGTGCATACTTGCTCTGTTGCTTCTCCTCAACCATTGTGTGTGTGTGTGTGTGTGTGTGTGTGTGTGTGTGTGTGTGTGTGTGTGTGTGTGTGTTCTCATCAGCTCAAGACCAACAGCATGAGGCAAAGCAGTAGGATTAACTCATGAATATCTGAATGTTAATGTGGAAGTGCATGTGTGTACTGTAGTGTGCCATGTATGTTCGTGGTGTTTGATGTGTGGGGCCCATGTTGACTTTAGAGAGCCTTGACAGAGCTGCTGATCAGGGAACTTCATTCTTGATTTGTGCTCTATGGACGGGTGGGATTTGGCTTTGGTAAAGTTGTTAGTGAGATTGATGGCTAGGCCTGGATTGAGATTGATGGCAATCTCTAGAGTATTTCTTTTTTCAGGTCAAACTACGGAGATTATGTAAAATTGCCTTTTATATTTAACTACCTGTGTTTGATGACTTTCTGACTTTATCTTCTGTTTTACCGTCACAACTTTTTCCTCAAATTCAAAGAAATGGAGGAAAACGAGAGTGAAAGATTTATGGCTTTTTACGTTTCCTTAGCGGATTTAGATTGACAGTTGCCTTAGGCTTGAATTATTTTTTTATATGCCTTTTCAGTAGCTCCATTTGGAAATCCATTGATTCACTTAAACCATGAAACACTTAAACCATGGTTCAAACACAGCTTTTTAGGTCCCTTTAATTTACTGATAGCATCTTTAGTGAACACATGCTTTTGATGATGAGTAGGATCCCCTCAATATTCCTAGTTTGGAGTTAAATTATAAGGAATATATTGGATGCTGGATGCTACTGAATGGGACATCATTTGTCTGGGTGCTAGATGGGTAGACTCTGGCTGGGTTTACATAGGCAGCCAAATTCTGATATTTTGCCCAAATATTGGCAAAAGAGCTGATTTGATTGGTCAAAGATCAGAATTGGGCTGCCTGTGTAAACACAGCCTCTGTGCTCCACTGAAAGCAGGTGGAGATGTGGAGAGTTCAGGCATGAACCAGGTGTATTAGATAAACAGGTGTATGAACGTCCAAGCATGCCAATGGATGAGCTGTGTGTGTGCTGAGCTCTCAGCCCTCAGTCCACTAAAATCATATCTGCTGTCACTCTCTGTAGATTTTGGTCTAATCAACAGGTAAACAAACAAGAACGCCAACAGTGGCTGTAGCAGTGATCCAGGTGCAGACCGGTCTTTGGCTGTACTTCCTGCATTCCCATGTGCCCATGAATGCATCACCATGTCCCATCCATTAATTAGCATTGCAAATGAACTGATACGATGTACATTGCATATAAAACTGCACTTTTGATGTTTAATTGGTAGGAAGCTCTCATTAGAGAGACCTTGAGTTGGAGGTCCGAGTTTCTCCAGTAACATCCAACAACGTGTCCACATCTACATTCTAATACAGTGCCTTTTTCTCCCCTCTTGTCGCTTCAGCTTGACAGGACAGAGGTGATCAAGAGCAACCTGCACCCGGTCTTTGCCAAGGTCTTCACCCTGGACTACTACTTTGAGGAAGTGCAGAAGCTGCGGTTCGAGGTCTACGACATCCATGGCACCCACAGTATTGGTACCCGCGATGACGACTTCCTGGGTGGGGTGGAGTGTACGCTCGGCCAGGTCCTGTACTGAATGTCTGACCCTTCCACTCAGTTATCCAATGTATCATTTCTTATGTCTAATCAAATCACTCACCACACATAAACTGAATGGAACAGAGAGCCACTGTATGATCAGTGTGCCGAGCTGCTGCTTACCAACAACACTTACTTAGTAGAGGTCAGAGGGTAAAGGTTAGAGGTCACCAGTCCTCCTCATACTGCTCTCAAACTGCTTTCATACTAATTGTCCTGTAATACACTGCTTCACTAGTCACCAGTCATTCATAGTTTTCCTGTGTCCACAGATTGTAGCCCAGAAGAAGATGATGAAGCCTTTATTCCTAAAGTACGCAAAGTACGCTGGGAAATCCACCATCACGGTAGGGTTCACCTATTCATCATCCTATTGATCTCACTCCCAGCTCACCATTGGCTCACTGTTGCAGTAACAGTGGCAAGCAAAATCAAATGTAATGACTTGTTAAATCAATTCAAGCAATTAAAGCAAAGTAGCTGATGTGAATCCTGTGATGTAAGGATGCTTCTCTGTACAAAGAATCATGACTCATATACAATATCTGTGATGACAAAGAGAGGGGGACGTTAAAACACAGTGTGTTATTTCTGTTGGATGGTCTCAACACCATCTGCCAGGCCAACATTACATTGCCATACAAAAGGGAACAACACAGAGAAACTGTGTTTAACAAGCCTGCAAATCTGACCTTCAGTGGAGTGGGAGGAAGAGTCAGTGTTCCTCACTGCTCTGTTAAGTCAGAGGTGCAGAGTCTCTCTGATCTCTCAGTGCCTTCTTCTACTGTAGAGATGAGAGGAGAAAAGAGAAGGGGTTTTGCCCAAGCAGTGAATCAGATAATGGGAACAACAGACATTTCGCCTTATTGATACGCATAAATTGTCCTTCGAGAGAAGGGCTGAGAATGACTTGCTTGTGATGGAAATGGTCAAAGTAAAGATGGTATTTGAGGATCTTTCCCTTTGGCTAGTGTTGCCATTATGACCATTGATTGGATGCGATCACGTGATGGCAGCTTGCTGTGAGGCGGTTATGGGGGATATAATGGGTTTGTTTAAGCACAGTCCTGTAGCAGTGTGGGCTTAATGCGTTCTAGTGAATTAGTGATAACCTGTGTCATGGCGTTTCTGAAAATGGCTTTTACTGATATGATAATGGCCCTGGGCTTTGTCAGGTCTGTCTGTGAGATGGATCCCAATGGCATGGCGTCTGCCTGTAATGTGCCTGCAGGCTAATCTGGAAGGTGGCAGAACAACAGACAACTGTTTTGTTTTGTGTGATAAATCGCTCCCCAGTGTTTGTAACACATCTCTCAGATGTCCATCATGCACATGGGGACATGGGATGTGGAGAAAAGTTGATAAAATGGTAGGGATTAAGGTACCATTGTATGCAGTTACTGTGGCTCCCACTGGCAAGCATCAATAGCCAATAGTCTTCGAACTGAAACGTTCATAGCCGGGCCACAATCCAATACACAATACACATTATGCCTACACAACACTCACCAGGACAATGGCACCATGATATGAGATACAATAAATAATTTTCATCCAAGATTCATACTGTACATACAGAAAGCTTGACAAGCTGCTGATACGACACAGGCACCAAGTGTTATAGCTTTACTATGTTGTATTATTGATAAGCTTAGAGACCCATAGAGTTTGTTTCTGGACCATTGCCACACTTTTGTTTGAATTACAGAAACCATATACTTCACTGTAGAACATTTCTTGTTGTTTTGAGTCAACAGATGTTGTTCAGCTTTAATTTATTTAGGCTGTATATCATTATTGTAGCAGTCATGCATTTTAACACAGATAAAGTCCTCTTTTATAGACCGCACTTGATTCACTGGCTTACCGGCGTATAATGACACTTATTTAGGAGGTGAGGGGCTATAAAGGGCCAACACAATTTGTCCTAATGTGCTGAGATGACTTGTAACCTTCTAACTGTTCGACAGGAGGGGTTCTGAAGGTGAGCAGAACTCATTGTAATGGGCTCATTGTAGTGTATCTGGAACTCTTTGGGCCCTGACCACACCAAGTTCCCCTCGCCCCTCTCCCTTCTCCCCAAGTTCCTCTCTCCCCTCTCCCTTCTCCCTAAGTTCCCCTCTCCCTCTCCCCTCTCCCTAAGTTCCCCTCTCCCATCTCCCCTCTCCCTTCTTCCTAAGTTCCTCCCTCCCTAAGTTCCCCTCTCCCCTCTCCCCTCTCCCTTCTCCCTAACTTCCTCTCTCCCTAAGTTCCTCTCTCCCCTCTCCCCTATCCCTTCTCCCTAAGTTCCTCTCTCCCTAAGTTCCCCTCTCCCCTCTCCCTTCTCCCCAAGTTCCTCTCTCCCCTCTCCCTTCTCCCTAAGTTCCCCTCTCCCTCTCCCCTCTCCCTAAGTTTCCCTCTCCCTCTCCCCTCTCCCATCTCCCCTCTCCCCTCTCCCTTCTTCCTAAGTTCCTCTCTCCCTAAGTTCCCCTCTCGCCTCTCCCTTCTCCCTAACTTCCTCTCTCCCTAAGTTCCTCTCTCCCCTCTCCCCCTTCTCCCTAAGTTCCTCTTTCCCTAAGTTCCCCTCTCCCCTCTCCCTTATCCCTAAGTTCCTCTCTCCCCTCTCCCTAAGTTCCTCTCTCCCTAAGTTCCCCTCTCCCCTCTCCCTTCTCCCTATGTTCCTCTCTCCATAAGTTCCCCTCTCCCCTCTCCCTTCTCCCTAACTTCCTCTCTCCCTAAGTTCCTCTCTCCCCTCTCCCCTATCCCTTCTCCCTAAGTTCCTCTCTCCCTAAGTTCCCCTCTCCCCTCTCCCTTCTCCCTAAGTTCCTCTCTCCCCTCTCCCTAAGTTCCTCTCTCCCTAAGTTCCCCTCTCCCCTCTCCCTTCTCCCCAAGTTCCTATCTCCCCTCTCCCTTCTCCCTAAGTTCCCCTCTCCCTCTCCCCTCTCCCCTCTCCCTAAGTTTCCCTCTCCCCTCTCCCCTCTCCCCTCTCCCCTCTCCCTCTATTCAATTCAAAGGGGCTTCATTGGCAGGGAAACAAGTTTACATTGCCAAAGCAAGTGAAATAAACAATAAACAAAAGTGAGAAGACACAAAACAACATCAACCAAAAACTATTAGAATTTAACAGAAAATATTGAACTCAAAACGGTGTTATATTACCAGCTATGTACAGTGTTTTAGCAATGTGCCAATAGTTGTAGTACGAGTAGTAGTGGAAGATAAATAAACAGATATTGGTGGTATTTACAGTGTTGTTTGAGCTCCATTGGTTGCCCTATTTTCATGGCAACGGGCCACAAATCTTGCTGCTGTGATTGCACACTTTAGTATTTTGCCTAACAGATATGGGAGTTTATCAATGTTTGATTTGTTTTCAAATTCTTTGTGGGTCTGTGTGATCTGTGGTAAATATGTATCTCTGATGTGGTCATACGTTTGGCAGAAGGTCAGGAGGTGCAGCTCAGTTTCCACTTCATTTTGTGGGTAGTGGGAACATAGCCTGTCTTCTCTCGAGAGCCAGGTCTGCCTATGGCGGCCTCTCCCAATAGCAAGGCTATGATCACTGAGTCTGTGCATAGTCAAGGATTTTCTTCATTTTGGGTCAGTCACAGTGGACAGGTATTCTGCCAATGTGTACTCTCTGTTAAGGGCCAGATAGCATTCCAATTTGCTCTGTTTTTCGGTTGATTCTTTCCAGTGTATAATGACACTTATGTGTCAAATAGTTATCTTTTTGTTTTCTCATAATTTGGTTGGGTTTAATTGTGTTGCTGTCTTAGGGCTCTGTGGGGTCTGTTTGTGTTTGTGAATAGAGCAACAGAACCAGCTGGCTGAGGGGACTCTTCTCTAGGTTCATCTCTCTGTAGGTGAGGGCTTTGTGGTGGAATGTGTGGGCATTGCTTCCTTTTAGGCGGTTGTAGAATTTAACAGCTCTGCATGCATTGTTTGGGGTTTTGCATTGTACACGAAGTATATGTTTAGCAGAATTCTGTATGTAGAGTCTCAATTGGGTGTTTGTCCTGTTTTGTGAATTATTGGTTGGTGAGTGGACCCCAGACCTCACAACCATAGAGAGCAATTGCTTCTATAACTGATTGAAGTCTTTTTAGCCAGATCCTAATTGGGATGTCGAGTTGTATGTTCCTTTTGATGGCGTAGAAGGCCCTTCTTGCCTTATCTGTTAGATCGTTCACCACCTTGTGGAAGGTACCTAGTCTGTCTTGTTGATGTTTAGGCCGAGGTAGGAATAGTTATTTGTATACTCTAGGGCAAAGGTGTCTAGATAGAATTTGTATTTGTTGTCCTGGTTAAGGGACCTTATTTTTCTCTTTACTGAGATTCACTGTCAGGGCTCAGGTCTCACAGAATCTGTGCAGAAGATCTAGGCGCTGCTGTAGGCCCTGCTTGGTTGGGGACAGAAGCACCAGATCATCTGCAAACAGTAGACATTTGATTTTAGTCCAGAAGGGTGAGTCCGAATGCTGCAGACTGTTCTACTGCCCTTGCCAATTCATTGATATACAGTACACTGAGTGTACAAAACATTTCCACTGACCAGGTGAATCCAGGTGAAATCTATGATCCCTTATTGATGTCACTTCTTAAATCCTTTTCAATCAGTGTAGATGAAGGGGAGAAGAGAGGCTAAAGAAGGATTTTTAAGCCTTAAGACAATTGAGACATCAATTGTGTATGTGTGCCATTCAGAGGGTAAATGGGCAAGACAAAATATTTAAGTGCCTTTGAACGGGATATGGTAGTAAGTGCCAGGCGCACCGGTTTGAGTGTGTCAAGAACTACAACACTGCTGGGTTTTTCATGCTCAACAGTTTCCTGTGTGTATCAAGAATGGTTCAGCCAACTTGACACAACTATGGGAAGCATTGGAGTCAACATGGGCCAGCATCTCTGTGAAATGCTTTCAAATCTATATTAGGAAGGCATTCCTAATGTTTTGTACACTCTGTGTATATGTTGAATAGTGTGGGGCTCAAGCTGCATCCCTGTCTCACCCCACAGCCTTGAGGAAGAAAATCTGTGTTTATTGCCAGTCTTAACTCTCTCTCTCTCTCTCTCTCTCTCTCTCTCTCTCTCTCGCTCTCGCTCTCGCTCTCGCTCTCTCTCTCTCTCTCTCTCTCTCTCTCTCTCTCTCGCGCTCTCTCACACTATCACCTCCATCTCATTCTCTCTTGTACCTCAGACACAAAAAACATGTGTGTTTTTTTAGCAAAACTTAGCTTGTCTGTAATATTCATTTAAATATGCAGAATAATACACTTTTTTGCGATTAGTACATTCCTTTTGGGGGCCAACCAAATGGTCTTGTGGACTAACTTTGGACCCAGATCCCATGCAGTCGTTTGGCCAGCTCTGTATTACAGTAATGGAACCACATTCATTTCTGGGCTTGAGGGAGCTTTCTGTTGAAGTTTAAAAGTAATAACACTCCTCAACATTTTATGTGACATATTTAGATTGGCTTCAAGGTCCTGTCCACATTACATTTACATTTACGTCATTTAGCAGACGCTCTTATCCAGAGCGACTTACAAATTGGTGCATTCACCTTATAGCCAGTGGGATAACCACTTTACAATATGTTATTTTTTATTTTATTTTTGGGGGTGGGGTAAGGGGGGGTAGAAGGATTACTTTATCCTATCCCAGGTATTCCTTAAAGAGGTGGGGTTTCAAGTGTCTCCGGAAGGTGGTGAGTGACTCCGCCGTTCTGGCGTCGTGAGGGAGCTTGTTCCACCATTGGGGTGCCAGAGCAGCGAACAGTTTTGACTGGGCTGAGCGGGAACTGTGCTTCCGCAGAGGTAGGGGGGCCAGCAGGCCAGAGGTGGATGAACGCAATGCCCTCGTTTGGGTGTAGGGACTGATCAGAGCCTGAAGGTACGGAGGTGCCGTTCCCCTCACTGCTCCGTAGGCAAGCACCATGGTCTTGTAGCAGATGCGAGCTTCAACTGGAAGCCAGTGGAGTGTGCGGAGGAGCAGGGTGACGTGAGAGAACTTGGGAAGGTTGAACACCAGACGGGCTGCGGCATTCTGGATGTGTTGTAGGGGTTTAATGGCACAGGCACGGAGCCCAGCCAACAGCGAGTTGCATTAATCCAGACGGGAGATGACAAGTGCCTGGATTAGGACCTGTGCCGCTTCCTGTGTAAGGCAGGGTCGTACTCTCCGAATGTTGTAGAGCATGAACCTACAGGATTGGGTCACCGCCTTGATGTTAGAGGAGAACAACAGGGTGTTGTCCAGGGTCACGCCAAGGCTTTTTGCACTCTGGGAGGAGGACACAACAGAGTTGTCAACCGTGATGGCGAGATCATGGAACGGGCAGTCCTTCCCCGGGAGGAAGAGCAGCTCCGTCTTGCCGAGGTTCATCTTGAGGTGGTGATCCGTCATCCACACTGATATGTCTGCCAGACATGCAGAGATGCGATTCACCACCTGGTTATCAGAAGGGGGAAAGGAGAAGATTAGTTGTGTGTCGTCTGCGTAGCAATGATAGGAGAGGCCATGTGAGGATATGACAGAGCCAAGTGACTTGGTGTATAGCGAGAATAGGAGAGGGCCTAGAACTGAGCCCTGGGGGACACCAGTGGTGAGAGCACGTGGTGCGGAGACAGATTCTCGCCACGCCACTTGGTAGGAGCGACCTGTCAGGTAGGACGCAATCCAAGAGTGAGCCGCGCTGGAGATGCCCAACTCGGAGAGGGTGGAGAGGAGGATCTGATGGTTCACAGTATCAAAGGCAGCAGACAGGTCTAGAAGGACAAGAGCAGAGGAGAGAGAGTTAGCTTTAGCAGTGTGGAGAGCCTCCGTGACACAGAGAAGAGCAGTCTCAGTTGAATGACCAGTCTTGAAACCTGACTGGTTTGGATCAAGAAGGTCATTCTGAGAGAGATAGCAAGAGAGTTGGCTAACGACGGCACGCTCAAGAGATTTGGAGAGAAAAGAAAGAAGGGATACTGGTCTGTAGTTGTTGACATCGGAGGGATCGAGTGTAGGTTTTTTGAGAAGGGGTGCAACTCTCGCTCTCTTGAAGATGGAAGGGACATAGCCAGCGGTCAAGGATGAGTTGATGAGCGAGGTGAGGTAAGGGAGAAGGTCTCTGGAAATGGTTTCAGCAGGGAGGAGAAGGTGGCAAAGAGCTTCCTAGGGTTAGAGGCAGATTCTTGGAATTTAGAGTGGTAGAAAGTGGCTTTAGCAGCAGAAGCAGAGGAAGAAAATGTATAGAGGAGGGAGTGAAAAGATGCCAGGTCCGCAGGGAGTCTAGTTTTCCTCCATTTCCGCCTGGCTGCCCGGAGCCCTGTTCTGTGAGCTCGCAATGAGTTGTCAAGCCACGGAGCAGGAGGGGAGGACCGAGCCGGCCGGGAGGATAGGGGACATAGAGAGTCAAAGGATACAGAAAGGGAGGAGAGGAGGGTTGAGGAGGCAGAATCAGGAGATTGGAGGGAGAAGGATTGATCAGAGGGAAGAGATGATAGGATGGAAGAGGAGAGAGTAGCGGGAGAGAGAGAGCGAAGGTTGCGACGGCGCATTACCATTTGAGTAGGGGCAGAGTGAGTAGTGTTGGAGGAGAGCGAGAGAGAAAAGGATACAAAGTAGTGGTCGGAGACATGGAGGGGAGTTGCAGTGAGATTAGTAGAAGAACAGCATCTAGTAAAGATGAGGTCAAGCGTATTGCCTGCCTTATGAGTAGGGGTGGCGGTGAGAGGGTGAGGTCAAAAGAGGAGAGGAGTGGAAAGGAGGCAGAGAGAAATGCGTGAAGGTAGACGTAGGGAGGTTAAAGTCACCCAGAACTGTGAGGGGTGAGCCATCCTCAGGAAAGGAACTTATCAAGGTGTTAAGCTCATTGATGAACTCTCCAAGGGAACCTGGTGGGCGATAAATGATAAGGATGTTAAGCTTGAATGGGCTAGTGACTGTGACAGCATGGAATTCAAATGAGGAGATAGACAGATGGGTCAGGGGAAAAAGAGAGAATGTCCACTTGGGAGAGATGAGGATTCCACCCCGCTGACCAGATGCTCTCGGGGTATGCGAGAACACATAGTCAGACGAGGAGAGAGCAGTAGGAGTAGCAGTGCTTTCAGTGGTAATCCATGTTTCCGTCAGCGCCAAGAAGTCGAGGGACTGGAGGGTAGCATAGGCCGAGATGAACTTTGCCTTGTTGGCCGCAGAACGGCAGTTCCAGAGGCTGCCGGAGACCTGGAACTCCACGTGGGTCGTAATATCTCTGTCTTTTTCCTTCTCTCCCTCCACATGTCATATGACAGGCTGTCTGCCTCCGGAAAATAACATATTGTCATTGGGCAAAAATGTTACTTACACATTTTTTTTTCTTTCTTTCAGGTACATGCTGAAGAAATTTCTGGCAACAATGGATATGTTGAACTGTTCTTCTGTGCCAAGAAACTGGATGATAAGGTAAGGGATTATGGGCCTTCTCTTGATGGAAATGCCAATATAGATCATGGGTGAATTTGTGTTTGCTGGCTGTTGAACCTCTCTCCTGTGAATATGATTTCAAGATTGTATCTATCTCTTTTTGACATAATCAGTAATTAATCAGACAAGAAAGATTTAAACAATGATGATATAGATTTTCTACACTTACAGTGGGGAGAACAAGTATTTGATACACTGCCGATTTTGCAGGTTTTCCTACTTACAAAGCATGTAGAGCTGTAATTTGTATCATAGGTACACTTCAACTGTGAGAGACGGAATCTAAAACAAAAATCCAGTAATTAATTTGCATTTTATTGCATGACATAAGTATTTGATCACCTACCAACCAGTAAGAATTCCGTCTCTCACAGACCTGTTCGTTTTTCTTTAAGAAGCCCTCCTGTTCTCCACTCATTACCTGTATTAACTGCACCTGTTTGAACTCGTTACCTGTATAAAAGACAACTGCCCACACACTCAATCAAACAGACTCCAACCTTTCCACAATGGCCAAGACCAGAGAGCTGTGTACGGACATCAGGGATAAAATTGTAGACCTGCACAAGGCTGGGATGGGCTACAGCAATAGGCAAGCAGCTTGGTGAGAAGGCAACAACTGTTGGTGCAATTATTAGAAAATGGAAGAAGTTCAAGATGACGGTCAATCACCCTCGGTCTGGGGCTCCATGCAAGATCTCACCTCGTGGGGCATCAATGATCATGAGGAAGGTGAGGGATCAGCCCAGAACTACACGGCAGGACCTGGTCAATGACCTGAAGAGAGCTGGGACCACAGTCTCAAAGAAAACCATTAGTAACACACTACGCCGTCATGGATTAAAATCCTGCAGCGCACTCAATGTCCCCCTGCTCAAGCCAGCGCATGTCCAGGCCCGTCTGAAGTTTGCCAATGACCATCTGGATGATCCAGAGGAGGAATGGGAGAAGGTCATGTGGTCTGATGAGACAAAAATAGATCTTTTTGGTATAAACTCCACTCGCCGTGTTTGGAGGAAGAAGAAGGATGAGTACAACCCCAAGAACACCATCCCAACCGTGAAGCATGGACGTGGAAACATCATTCTTTGGGGATGCTTTTCTGCAAAGGGGACAGGACGACTGCACCGTATTGAGGGGAGGATGGATGGGACCATGTATCGCGAGATCTTGTCCAACAACCTCCTTCCCTCAGTAAGAGCATTGAAGATGGGTCGTGGCTGGGTCTTCCAGCATGACAACGACCCGAAACACACAGCCAGGGCAACTAAGGAGTGGCTCCGTAAGAAGCATCTCAAGGTCCTGGAGTGGCCTAGCCAGTCTCCAGACCTGAACCCAATAGAACATCTTTGGAGGGAGCTGAAAGTCTGTATTGCCCAGGGACAGCCCCGAAACCTGAAGGATTTGGAGAAGGTCTGTATGGAGGAGTGGGCCAAAATCCCTGCTGCAGTGTTTGCAAACCTGGTCAAGACCTACAGCAAACGTATGATCTCAGTAATTGCAAACAAAGGTTTCTGTACCAAATATTACGTTCTGCTTTTCTGATGTATCAAATACTTATGTCATGCAATAAAATGCAAATTAATTACTTAAAAATCATACAATGTGATTTTCTGGATTTTTGTTTTAGATTCCGTCTCTCACAGTTGAAGTGTACCTATGATAAAAATTACAGACCTCTACATGCTTTGTAAGTAGGAAAACCTACAAAATCGGCAGTGTATCAAATACTTGTTCTCCCCACTGTATAAATGCAACATTTATTTAGATCCATATGCTTCACACTGTATTTACTGGAGGCATATGACATAAAGGCATACAATATACATTTCAGCATTTGTTCTATTAAGTCTGAATTGAACTTGGCTTTCTGTAAATGCTGGTTCCCCGTTGAGACAAGCATTGTGAGAATGGTGTGTCATGGACTCTTGACAGAGAGCCAGAGGAATATGAGGGTGAGATCAGTGTGAGGTTTGCTTAGTTCAGTGTGTGTGTTTGTGTGTGTGTGCTTTCGTGCGTGCGTGTGTGTAAGGGGTGTTACTGCGTGGTTCTCTGTTTGCAAACAGCCCCTCCACACAAAGCATCCCACAATGCACCACTGGCCCTGAAGCTCTGCAGGTGTCTGTTCTTCCTACAACAGCAACAAGCCGTACCCGAGCGCCTCTGCGCTTATCCTCCCACTCTCTCTCTCTCTCTCTCTCTCTCTCTCTCTCTCTCTCTCTCTCTCTCTCTCTCTCTCTCTCTCTCTCTCTCTCTCTCTCTCTCTCTCTCTCTCTCTCTCTCTCTCTCGCTCTCTATCTCTCTCTCTCTCGCAAATCTCTCTCCTTGTCTCTCAGCTAATATCTTTGTCTTTTTCCTTCTCTCCCTCCTTTTCTCTGCATATCATGTGTATGTATGTGTGTATATATATATGTATATGTGTTTTGTTTTCTACCATTCCATTTTTGTCTGCCATTTATGAATTTACGCATTTCAAGTAGCCGGGCTCTGAAAGGCTGCCTTGCAATATCCAAAGGACATGATCGACCTGTCCTTTTCAACTCTAAATTCCTGCGCCTTCACACATGATGAGGAAATCAATCCAACATGGGGCTCTCTGTGCAAAGACGGCACAGACAGCGGTAGTTTTTCAATAAATGTATTGACGGAGAAAAGCTATGGACAATGCATGGTGAGCTCAGAAAGAGGGAGTTTGTTGTCGGTAGAGCATTTAGGAGGGTTACGAAAGATATTTGGCACCAGATTTTGGGAGCTGGAGCACTGAGGCACCTACAGCAGAGCTGGCACACCCACACAAGGCTCAAGGCAGAAGGTTCATATCTCAGTCAACAAGACTGGAATAACTCTCTGACATCAATGATTATAGCAGAAATCTTCTTCCTGCCTCTCTATGCTCTCAGAATGCTACCAAGCAAAGGGTGCAATTGGCCTCGGACTCTACGCAGTGTTGGAGAAAGTTAACAGGGAGTGGAGGTAAAGTTCTGCTTAGTGTGTATTCATCAGAGCAGAGCCCAGGCTCGTTTGTAATGCATTTATTAGAATTAGCAATTTACAGTCATTTTGATTGGCTGATTGGACCTAACCCAATAGAAAAAGGGTAATGATGAGCAATTCCATGTGGAAATAAAAACATATTTCTAATTGCACTGTTTGTGATTTAGACACAAATAATATTGCTAATCGAATCTTCAGTGTACATTGGAGGCAGGGAAACTCATCAATGGTGGTATGGTGTGGTTTAAAACATTCTCTTTCCTTGTCTTATTGACATGATTACATTTGAGATGCCCGAGCCTGTCAGCAAACTACTTTAACTCTACACTCTTAGAAAAAGGGTTCCAAAAAGGTTATTCGGCTGTCCCCATAGGAGAACCCTTTTTGTGATCCAGGTAAAAGCACTTTCTGGTCCCTGGTAGAACCATTTGGGGTTTCATGTATAACCCTCTGTGTAAAGGGTTCTACATGGAACCCAAAACGGTTCTACTTGGAACCAAAAGGATTCTACCTGGAATCAAAAAGGGTTATTCAAAGGGTTCTCCTATTGGGAAAGCTGAAGCACCCTTTTAGGGGGGGGGGAGTCAGAGAGGGGGAGATGGAAAGTGGGAGAGAGAGAGGGGGGAGAAACAGAGAGGGAGGGAGAGAGAGCAGGAGGTAGAGAAAGAGAGAGATGTGGGGGGATGGCCACATGCTCAGGCAGATTAATTGCCAGGCTACTATCTTTGTATGGAATCTGTCCGTTCCAATGACTTTGAGGATCCCATTACACTGAGAGATATGACTCTAATAGACTATGCACATGATCTATACCACACAGGCTATAAATACTGCCTGCTTCACAATGGCGATCAGCTGTGCTAAGGCACTTAATATTGTAGTTGATTTACCAGCACAATGGTTGATGGCTCAGACAAAGTACCTTTTCAAAGGTTTGCATTTAAACGTCTTGAATGTTTAACCTGTTGTTTTCAAAGTACTTAAGAAGTGAGATTCGTAGAAATTATATATTTATTGTAGTTGCAAAGAGTTGCTGTGACAACCACAGTATGCCCAACATGGATCAGGCAATGAAATATCCCCCATTTATTTATAATACTGAAATGCTGCCTGAAACGCTATCCAAGGTACTGAACAAACTGTTGGAGGACATTATGGAACTTAGAACATTATTAAACTCAGTAGACCGTGCTGGTCAAAGGTATAGGTATAGGTAACTTAATTAATGGTGCTGATTATATATGTGGTGAGAGCTGTTATTGCTGGACAGGGATTAAATGTTGACAGACAAATGCACTTGCAATGCACGTCAGTCCACAGGGACGCCGCTGGCAAAGGTTGCCTTGACAACGAGATGGGGGAGCTACCTCCCTTGCTTTCCTCCCTGGCTGTCCCTGTGGAGATGTATCAGGCTAATGTGCCCCCCTCTCACTCTCTCTCACACACTCTCTCTCCTTTCCTTCCTTTCTCTAACACTCTCTCACACACAGACACTACACAATGTACAGAAATACTGAAGAATCAATTGACCCAAATAAGCTGTAGATGCTCTCAGCCTTAACTTGCGACTCAATGTCAAATTACTCTTTCACGCCTTTTTCCTGATTTGATTTGTCACGGCAGTGAACAATGCACCACATGCACAGGCAGGGGACAAGCTGTGTCAAATGTAGCACCAGGAGGACCAAGCTGACATGATGGCATCTGTGTACGTGTGATTTCAGGGACCTGTTTGTTGTTTGATTGTTTGAGATAAATGAATTTCTCAACCAGGATTAGTGTTTTATGTTTGACTGGTTTGTATATTTGGCAGGATCTCTTCAGTAAGTCAGACCCCTTTTTGGAAATATATCGAATCAACGATGATGGGACGGAACAGCTCGTTCACAGAACTGAGGTAATAGACCCATTCATTCCTCCTCTCTGTATCTACCTCTCCTTCTCCATGTGTGGTGAAAGTTACTCATGTCTAATGTACTCTTGCTGTTGCAGGTGATCAAAAACAACCTGAACCCCGTGTGGGAGCCCTTTAAAGTGTCTCTCATCTCTCTGTGTAGCTGTGATGAGGACAGGAAGCTCAAGGTAAGAAACACAGGAAGTCATAGTGTGATGGTTTTACATTGCTGCTGTGGTAGTGATGAATGAATGAACGAACTGGTGAATGAACTAACTTACTGGTGAATGAACAGTAAATATTAGAGGGTTCTGTCTGTCACTGTCTGGTTGTGTCACAGTGTCTAGTTTGGGATTACGACTCCAGGGGAAAACACGACTTCATCGGAGAGTTTTATGCCACCTTCCGAGAAATGCAGAAAATTGGCGGTGGAAGCAAGGTCAGTCGAAAGGAGAGAGAGTGCTGTCAGTCACTGTTGAATGTTTGATGTGTGTCACTGATGTGCCACTTAGTGCATTCGGAAAGTATTTAGGCCCCTTGACTTTTTGCACATTGTTACGTTACAGCCTTATTCTAAAATGGATTAAATATGTACAAAGCGAAAACAGGTTTTTAGAAATGTTGGCAAAGGTGCATCCTGTTTCCATTGATCATCCTTGAGATGTTTCTACAACTAGTTTGGAGTCCACCTGTGGTAAATTCAATTGATTGGACATGATTTGGAAAAGCACACACCTGTCTATATAAGGTCCCACAGTTGACAGTGCATGTCAGAGCAAAAACCAAGCCATGAGGTCGAAGGAATTGTCCGTAGAGCTCCGAGATAGGATTGTGTTTAGGCACAGATCTGGGGAACGGTATCAAAAAATGTCTGCAGCATTGAAGGTCCCCAAGAACACAGTGGCCTCCATCATTCTTAAATGGAAGAAGTTTGGAACCACCAAGACTCTTCCTAGAGCTGGCCGCCCGGCCAAACTGAGCAATCGGGGGAGAAGGGCCTTGGTCAGGGAGGTGACCAAGGACCCGATGGTCAGTCTGACAGAGCTCCATAGTTTCTCTGTGGAGATGGGAGAACCTTCCAGAAGGACAACCATCTCTGCAGCACTCCACCAATCAGGCCTTTATGGTAGATTGGCCAGATGGAAGCCACTCCTCAGTAAAAGGCACATGACAGCCCGCTTGGAGTTGGCCATAAGGCACCTAAAGGATTCTCAGACCATGAGAAACAAGATTATCTGGTCTGATGAAACCAAGATTGAACTCCTTGGCCTGAATGCCAAGCGTCACGTCTGGAGGAAACCTGGCACCATCCCTACAGTGAAGCATGGTGGTGGTAGCATCATGCTGTGGCGATGTTTTTCAGTGGCAGGGACTGGGAGACTAGTCAGGATCGAGGGAAAGATGAACGGAGCAAAGTACAGAGAGATCCTTGATGAAAACCTGCTCCAGAGCGCTCAGGACCTCAGACTGGGGCGAAGGTTCACCTTCCAACAGGACAACGACCCTAAGCACACAGCCAAGAAAACGCAGGAGTGACTTCGGGACAAGTCTCTGAATGTCCTTGAGTGGCCCAGCCAGAGCCCGGACTTGAACCCGATCGAACATCTCTGGTGAGACCTGACAGAGCTTGAGAGGATCTGCAGAGAAGAATGGGAGAAACTCCCCAAATACAGGTGTGCCAAGCCTGTAGCGTCATACCCAAGAAGACTCAAGGCTGTAATCGCTGCCAAACATGCTTCAACAAAGTACTGAGTAAAGGGTCTGAATACTTATGTAAATGTGATATTTCCGTTTCTTTCATAACTCATAACTATGTTTCTGTATGATCTGTCTACCTCTTGTATTGAAGGTCACATGGGATTGCATGAATCCAAAGTACAAACTGAAGAAGAAGAACTACAAAAACTCTGGGGTGGTCATCCTCAGTGATCTCAAGGTTAGAGCCAACCGTTTCAGCTCCTGCTCAGCAACTCTCCACTATCTAATACATAGAGAATCATCCCCATCTCTGTGCTATTCTGTTGTACTCTCTCACAACATGTACACATAGTGCTAATTCGTAATTAATTTGTACTGCTCATTTTAGAAATGTGTTCATACTCAGTTTACTGTCCACCCCCCGCTACCCAATTCTGTAAATGACTACATCTGTGGATGGCTGTCACCATTCTTTCCCCCTATGTTTTTAGTTCACAGGTCTTTTAAAAATGAAACGTTTTTTATTGGTATAGCTGTTTTTGTGTCTCTTGGGCCTACTGTTTAGGCAGTTTATCATTTAGATTATTTTATTTGGATTCATTAGTTTACTGGGGCCCAGCTCATTTGATTGCCGCTGTCTCAGTTTGAATCCCCTGTCGCCACCACTGGGTGTGTGATCTCTAACGGGCATGCAGATCACACACTGCACATCACAGAGCTGCTGCCTTCAGACTAAATTAAATCATCACCATTCTCCATTTTCATGCTTACTACATAATGTTTGTTTAACAGTAGTTGCTACTGAGTAGTGGTTTAATAACAGTTTTAAAATACATGTTCTTTTGTAAATGGAACAGCCATTGGTTAAAACTGGAATCCATCTAAAAACATTGAGTACTCCACCAAATCCGAACCCCCACCCTCTGGGGTTTAGTTTAAAAGCTTCCTCTCTGTTCTGCAGCTTCACAGAGTGTATTCCTTCCTGGACTACATCATGGGAGGATGCCAAATCCACTTTACAGTAAGTTGAGCAGCCAATGCGTGCACTAGCATGTCATCATCACTTAGCAGCGTGGTACAATGCTATGCTAACCTTCAAAGGTGTACGATCCACTGACTGCCTACACATTCAGTACATATTAATGGTTGCTTGCCTTCGTTAAGGTGTTGGAATAGACAATAGGCCTAGTATTTTAACCTGCCTGTGAAATTTAAATCAGTGTTCCGTTTTTTAGGGCGGCAGGTAGCTTAGTGGGTAAGAGCGTTGTGCCAGTAACCGCAAGGTCGCTGGTTCTAATCCCCGAGCCGACTAGGTGAAATATCTGTCGAGGTGCCCTTGAGCAAGGCACTTAACCCTAATTGCTCCTGTAAGTCGCTCTGGATAAGAGCGTCTGCTAAATGACCTAAATAAATAAATTTCCAGGCTACGTGCTGTGATCAAGGCCAGTGTTTTGATTAAATGCTACATTCTCTATGTGTGAAACATTACATTCTGCATTTTTTAACTAATGAAACATTACCCTGCTGACTGGCATTTTCCGGTGTACCCGGATACTTTTCTCACTGGAGGCTAGCTCCTTAGAAGGATAACTGAGGCAATAATTCATATTAATTTAGGGGAACTGCTATGTTAGGAGCACTGCTTCATTGTTGCATAGACATCCTTTGGTATCACTTACCACAGATATAGAACACTATAGAAGTCCTTTGATAATGCACTAATGATTTTAAAAAAAATACCTGCAGAATATTTGTTTGATCATTTCCCTTGTTGAGAAGTTCTGCAGTTCTCCCTGTGCTCGTATCTTTAGCACTGCTGACGTCAAAGAAGTGAAATATCTATGTCCTTTGCCACTCCTTCTTACATGCCCTCAATGTATCCTGCACATATGTTGGTCGTATAAATTGCTCTGAGAACATCTGTTCAATGACTGGACATTAAAATGGAAATTTAACAGACGGCTTCAGCAATGTTCATTTACATATCTTAGATATCTCAGTTTTCACCATATATTATACAGATTCATTTGCGTAAGCAGTTATACAATTATGCTTGAGGACATGAAAGCGATGATGTTACAGTATTTAAGACTTTATGAGGCTGCTCCCGGGTTGCAAAGTCAAGTCACTCAATGACGCAGGCTCCAGACACTTACACAATGGAAGTCAGTTGACATGTCATAATCTTCCTCTATAGAAACACAAGTTTGACAGAGAACTGTACAGAATAGCCTGCTTCAACACAACCTGCATTGACAGGTAGACCCTAGGTCTAGTGTTTATGGTGTTTGGTTTTACTTGCAATGTTTAGTGTCTTCTATGAATCTGTCATTGCTCTAGGTGGCCATTGACTTCACGGCCTCCAACGGAGACCCTCGGAATAGCTGCTCCCTACACTACATCAACCCGTACCAGCCCAACGAGTATCTGAAGGCTTTGATAGCAGTGGGGGAGATCTGTCAGGATTATGACAGGTTAGTCAGCACCACGGCTCTCTGCCCAGCCTTAGCCGGATCTCTATCCTGTGGGGCTGCTCTCTGTATGTCTACCAATGGGAAATTGAACTTTTTACATTTGGTAGATGTCTCATAATGTACCGAGCCAGTGGCTCTACTTCATCTAATTCCAAGCCATGAGGATGTAATGGAAATCGTGGAATAGAATTCTGAGGATTCTTTCTACTACTCACTGAAGCATGAGTTGGAAAATGAATGATAGAGTTGAACAATTATTACAATGATAAGGCCTTGATTCAATCAGATCGAGTGATAACTCACCTTGTTTTGGCGGTGTTGAAGGTGTAACTGCGGTATCAGCTGGCAAATCAGTGAGTGGCTGTTCTTGTGTGTTAAAAATCACTCCCTTCCTATTATCCCTACCGCGTTAGAAGTTCAAAACGGCGATAGAAAGGGTGCATGTTTTCATGTTAATTTGGATTGGGATGGGCTATCAGTCTAATGGGGGTGTAGACAATATAACATCACGCATTCGAGTGTCTGAACTTGTAATGCGGCTGCATGGGATTTGTCAGATATAAAGTCGGGTGTGGTTTTGCTGCAGCCAATGGCAGTGTCCGAGATAAGGTAAGGAGCAGCTCTAATGCAGTTCCACCTCTGACACCGCCAAAACAACCGCTATGCGGATGTCGGCTAGCATGGATCTGATAGAATCTAACCCTAAGTCAGTCACTTGATGTCATACATTTCCTCCATGAAATCTAAGACTTCTGCCAGATAATACGAAACTGCAAAAAAATAAAAAAAACATCCCAAAAAATAGAAACAATAATTTTTACGCATTAATTAAATTATGGTCCATCTGCAATTCTCATGCCCACTGCCAACAGGAGGAAATTAGAGCAAACAAATTGCTTTACACAGACATTAGCAATGCATGAGGAGGCCCTGGGGAAATCTCAGATGAAGTTGCTTGGAGGCAGAATCAGTGTTTGAGATGAGGCTGGTCTGCTTAGATTTACTGCTGCCGCTGCTTTCTGCTGCTGTTGTTGGAATGGACACAGCAGATTTTGTTCCACCCGTGGCAGCGGATGCAGCATGTCCTCTGTCCTGTGGTGCTCACTGCACCCTGTGATATCCTATTCTGTCTCTGAGCCTGGCAAAGACTGCCTGTGCCTGACGGAGCAGCCAAATCCCCCTCCATGGCTGGCAGGGGATCATTAACCCGATCCAGAGGAGAGGACACCCAACCTAGCGCAGTCACAGCAGCATGGGCAGAGGCAGGGAGGGACAGTAGCAGGATGGGCAGAGGCAGGGGTAGGGAGGGACAGAGGAAAGTGCAGAGGAGAGGCAACAGCAGAGCCATGGGCAGCAGTGGAGAGAAGGCAGAAGAAGGATGCACAGGGCTCTCAAGGGTTTGGGGAGATAATGGTTTCAATGGCTGGGGAGAGTTGGAGCGACAGGCTGTATATTATAATTTGTGTGTGTGTCACATTACTTTCTGTATGTAGTATTTGTTAAGGATACAGTGGGGACTCCAGTGTACTCCTGAGTGGCGCAGTGGTCTAAGGCACTGCATCGCAGTGCTAACTGTGCCACTAGAGATCCTGGTTCGAATCCAGGCTCTGTCACAGCCGGCCGCGACCGGGAGACTCATGGGCGGCGCGCAATTGGCCCAGCGTCGTCCAGGGTAGGGGAGGGAATGGCCGGCAGGGATGTAGCTCAGTTGATAGAGCATGGCGTTTGCAACGCTAGGGTTGTGGGTTCAATTCCCACGGGGGGCCAGTATAAAAAAAATATGTATTCACTAACTGTAAGTCGCTCTGGATAAGAGCGTCTGCTAAAATGACGAAAATGTAAAAAAAATGGGAAAAAAAGAATTTAGTCAGCCACCAATTGTGCAAGTTCTCCCACTTAAAAAGATGAGAGAGGCCTGTAATTCTCATCATAGGTACATGTCAACTATGACAGACAAACTGAGAAAAAAAAATCCAGAAAATCACATTGTAGGATTTTTTATGAATTTATTTGCAAATTATGGTGGAAAATAAGTATTTGGTCAATAACAAAAGTTTCTCAATACTTTGTTATATACCCTTTGTTGGCAATGACACAGGTCAAACGTTTTCTGTAAGTCTTCACAAGGTTTTCACACACTGTTGCTGGTATTTTGGCCCATTCCTCCATGCAGATCTCCTCTAGAGCAGTGATGTTTTGGGGCTGTCGCTGGGCAACACAGACTTTCAACTCCCTCCAAAGATTTTCTATGGGGTTGAGATCTGGAGACTGGCTAAGGCACTCCAGGACCTTGAAATGCTTCTTACGAAGCCACTCCTTTGTTGCCCGGGCGGTGTGTTTGGGATCATTGTCATACTGAAAGACCCAGCCACGTTTCATCTTCAATGCCCTTGCTGATGGAAGGAGGTTTTCACTCAAAATCTCACGATACATGGCCCCATTCATTCTTTCCTTTACACGGATCAGTCGTCCTGGTCCCTTTGCAGAAAAACAGCCCCAAAGCATGATGTTTCCACCCCCATGCTTCACAGTAGGTATGGTGTTCTTTGGATGCAACTCAGCATTCTTTGTCCTCCAAACACGACGAGTTGAGTTTTTACCAAAAAGTTCTATTTTGGTTTCATCTGACCATATGACATTCTCCCAATCCTCTTCTGGATCATCCAAATGCACTCTAGCAAACTTCAGACGGGCCTGGACATGTACTGGCTTAAGCAGGGGGACACGTCTGGCACTGCAGGATTTGAGTCCCTGGTGGCGTAGTGTGTTACTGATGGTAGGCTTTGTTACTTTGGTCCCAGCTCTCTGCAGGTCATTCACTAGGTCCCCCCGTGTGGTTCTGGGATTTTTGCTCACCGTTCTTGTGATCATTTTGACCCCACGGGGTGAGATCTTGCGTGGAGCCCCAGATCGAGGGAGATTATCAGTGGTCTTGTATGTCTTCCATTTCCTAATAATTGCTCCCACAGTTGATTTATTCAAACCAAGCTGCTTACCTATTGCAGATTCAGTCTTCCCAGCCTGGTGCAGGTCTACAATTTTGTTTCTGGTGTCCTTTGACAGCTCTTTGGTCTTGGCCATAGTGGAGTTTGGAGTGTGACTGTTTGAGGTTGTGGACAGGTGACTTTTATACTGATAACAAGTTCAAACAGGTGCCATTAATACAGGTAACGAGTGGAGGACAGAGGAGCCTCTTAAAGAAGAAGTTACAGGTCTGTGAGAGCCAGAAATCTTGCTTGTTTGTAGGTGACCAAATACTTATTTTCCACCATAATTTGCAAATAAATTCATAAAAAATCCTACAATGTGATTTTCTGGATTTCTTTTTCTCATTTTGTCTGTCATAGTTGACGTTTACCTATGAGGAAAATTACAGGCCTCTCTCATCTTTTTAAGTGGGAGAACTTGCACAATTGGTGGCTGACTAAATACTTTTTTTCCCCACTGTATGGAATTGACTGGTATTATATTATAGTTACATTCCTCATTTCTAAATCACTAATTCAATATTTATTATCGGAGGCAGTCTTGTCAGACACTGGTTAATTAGAAACTAATTATTTTGAATTTGGTCTATTTTTGAGGAAAGATCATCTTGTCTGTCGGCACAGAGCCAAATGAGGATTTACACTGTGAATCATGCCAGTGTTGGCTCCTCCTGTTGAATGTGTGGAGAACGCTGGCTGCCTAATTAAAGAATACAAGAGATAACTCTAGAACAGCAGAAGACGTGTTGGAGAGACACAAACTCTAGCTACCTGGAAAAGAGATGTGTAGGTAGCTAACTCAGTTTGGTGTTGGGTGTCACGTACATGCCTTTAGGTGATGCGCCTACGTTACGTATTGTGGGTTATTTCTTCCCACATCAGGCTGTTATTAAGGTGCACAACGTGGGCTTGCAGGCCTCTTGTGGTGAATATCAGGTGATGTGTGATCCCATTTACAGAGTAGCAGCTGGATTAGGAGCCGGGCACCTTTTGCTCTGAGTGGGAAGTGGCTGCGTTCTCCTACTGAGAGGGGAACGGGGCTCAGTGAAGACCCCCGCCTGCAAGATCCGCTCTCACATCATGTCACGTGGAAGTGAAAAAGAGGTGCCACCGTGGAGCCCACACGTTGGTGCCATCCTCATTAACAGGCCTGGGAACAGCATCACATCTGGCTCTCCCACTCTCCTTACTGGTGTCACGTTGAAATATGGCTGTCTACCGGTTTGGCAGTCCTCCAGAGCATGGCAGTCTGAAACATAATTAGTTCTCTACTTGGGACTTATCACTTAGTATACACATGTACTGCTTAAGAATACACTTTAGGAAACTAGACACAGAGGTAGACCACTACGCCACACACACTGAACCAACATGTAGGTTGGGGCGGCAGGTAGCTTAGTAGTTAAGAGCGTTGTGCCAGTAACCGAAAGGTCGCTGGTTCTAATCCCCAAGCCGACTAGGTGGAAAATCTGTCAATGTGCCCTTGAGCAAGGCACTTACAGTGGGGAAAAAAAGTATTTAGTCAGCCACCAATTGTGCAAGTTCTCCCACTTAAAAAGATGAGAGAGGCCTGTAATTTTCATCATAGGTACACGTCAACTATGACAGACAAAATGAGATTTTTTTTCTCCAGAAAATCACATTGTAGGATTTTTTATGAATTTATTTGCAAATTATGGTGGAAAATAAGTATTTGGTCACCTACAAACAAGCAAGATTTCTGGCTCTCACAGACCTGTAACTTCTTCTTTAAGAGGCTCCTCTGTCCTCCACTCGTTACCTGTATTAATGGCACCTGTTTGAACTTGTTATCAGTATAAAAGACACCTGTCCACAACCTCAAACAGTCACACTCCAAACTCCACTATGGCCAAGACCAAAGAGCTGTAAAAGGACACCAGAAACAAAACTGTAGACCTGCACCAGGCTGGGAAGACTGAATCTGCAATAGGTAAGCAGCTTGGTTTGAAGAAATCAACTGTGGGAGCAATTATTAGGAAATGGAAGACATACAAGAACACTGATAATCTCCCTCGATCTGGGGCTCCATGCAAGATCTCACCCCGTGGGGTCAAAATGATCAAAAGAACGGTGAGCAAAAATCCCAGAACCACACGGGGGGACCTAGTGAATGACCTGCAGAGAGCTGGGACCAAAGTAACAAAGCCTACCATCAGTAACACACTACGCCGCCAGGGACTCAAATCCTGCAGTGCCAGATGTGTCCCCCTGCTTAAGCCAGTACATGTCCAAGCCCGTCTGAAGTTTGCTAGAGTGCATTTGGATGATCCAGAAGAGGATTGGGAGAATGTCATATGGTCAGATGAAACCAAAATATAACTTTTTGGTAAAAACTCAACTTGTCGTGTTTGGAGGACAAAGAATGCTGAGTTGCATCCAAAGAACACCATACCTACTGTGAAGCATGGGGGTGGAAACATCATGCTTTGGGGCTGTTTTTCTGCAAAGGGACCAGGACGACTGATCCGTGTAAAGGAAAGAATGAATGGGGCCATGTATCGTGAGATTTTGAGTGAAAACCTCCTTCCATCAGCAAGGGCATTGAAGATGAAACGTGGCTGGGTCTTTCAGCATGACAATGATCCCAAACACACCGCCCGGGCAACGAAGGAGTGGCTTCGTAAGAAGCTCTAGAGGAGATCTGCATGGAGGAATGGGCCAAAATACCAGCAACAGTGTGTGAAAACCTTGTGAAGACTTACAGAAAACGTTTGACCTGTGTCATTGCCAACAAAGGGTATATAACAAAGTATTGAGAAACTTTTGTTATTGACCAAATACTTATTTTCCACCATAATTTGCAAATAAATTCATTAAAAATCCTACAATGTGATTTTCTGGAGAAAAAAAATCTCGTTTTGTCTGTCATAGTTGACGTGTACCTATGATGAAAATTACAGGCCTCTCTCATCTTTTTAAGTGGGAGAACTTGCACAATTGGTGGCTGACTAAATACTTTTTTTCCCCACTGTAACCCTAATTGCTCCTGTAAGTCGCTCTGGATAAGAGCGTCTGCTAAATGACTAAAAATGTAAAATGTCAATGTTGTGATGTTTAATCCAGGCTCAATTGGAAAAGGCATGAGAATCCTAAAACGTTGAGCACAATCAAAGAGAATATGTATGTAACTTCACAGAAAGGCCACTTCCCAGAGAATGTCTACTTTATCTGAGGAAACCATAGACAGACTTGAAAGCCAGTTTCTTTCACTCTGTGTATGTGCTCGGTACCTGTGGCACCTCTACATTTTCTCAAACACCAGGTTCTATTCCCACAAAGTATTAAAAGCACTCACTGATAGAACAGAGAACCGCCAAGCATCAGAACTAAGTATTAGTAGCTCCAGTGGAAGCATTTGTACAGCCTCTTCTCTTGATACATCAGGAGCTTTGGAACATATTGACAGCATTTGCGTCAGAGGAGAAAAGTAAGATAAATCGCTGAGGCAACATTGAGAAGTTGTTTCAGGTCGATCTCGCTGTTATGTTAAAATTATAAGTCTGATGTATTGTAATGAGCTTTCTGTTTTGACAAAACACCACGGACTAGATAGAACAGAAAGATACGAGACAAATAAACAACAAGCACCAACAGCAATATGTAAAAGATAGCTATTCAAGGCAGAGATATCAGACATCAGTGGTTGAGTGGTTTGAATTGTATTAGAGAACTTGAAACTGGCTTCTCCGTATGTTGAAGGCCCATTTCTCATTCGCCCATGGTGATGGATCTCCCTTACATTACAGACAATAATTAACAAACCTGACCCTGCATGCAGTTTATTCACTCATTTCTAATTAATTGCTGTCTGTCACGCCCTGACTCAGGGGACTCTTATATGTTGAGTCAGGGTGTGTATATTCTTTGTTGTGTATGTGCTACGATCTAGTATGTATGGTTCTATGTTGGCCGGTGTGGTTCCCAATCAGAGGCAGCTGTCGTTCGTTGTCTCTGATTGGGGACCATACTTAGGCAGCCTATTGGCACTAGTGGGTTGTGGGATCTTGTTCCGTGTAAGGTATGTTGTTTGTGTCTACCTTGGACTTCACGTTTCATTTAGTTTGTTGTTTGGTCGTTGTGTTTATTCGTTATAATAAACATGTTTGCATATCACGCTGCGCCTTGGTCCGTCCCGTCATTGAACGAACGTGACAGAAGATCCCACCAGACCTGGACCAAGCAATGTGCCGAGGAGGAGCAGAGAGGATGGACTTGGCAGGAGATAAGAGAGGATCTGGCATGAAAGATGGAGGCCCTGAAAGGGATCAGGGTGGAGAGGCAACCCCAATAAAATGTTGGGTGGGGGCACACGGTGTGGACGACGAGGCAGCAGGAGGCCGCGATAGGGCGGATCTGCTGGTTAGGAGAGGAGGCCACCAGATTACGGGGGCTATTGGTTCAGAGGGAGCAGGAGGTATTCGGTCAGAGGGAGGCGCTACAGGAGGCTAGAAGGGAGAAGGAAGGTGTAGAGGCACGGCGAGAGGAGCTGGTTAGGCAGCAGAAGGAGCAGGGGTTAATAAAGGAACCCTGTCCTGCTCCTCGCACCAAGAAAGTGGTGCGTGTCGCCAGTCCGGTCCGGCCCGTTCCTGCTCCCCGCACCAAGCCAGTGATGCGCGTCGCCAGCCCGGCCCGGCCTGTTCCTGCTCCCCGCACCAAGCCAGTGGTGCGCGTCGCCAGCCCGGCCCGGCCTGTTCCTGCTCCTCGCACCAAGCCAGTGGTGCGCGTCGCCAGCCCGGCCCGACCTGTTCCTGCTCCTCGCAGCAAGCCAGTGGTGCGCGTCGCCAGTCCGGCCCGGCCCGTTCCTGCCCCTCGCACCAAGCCAGTGGTGCGTGTTCCTAGTCAGGTCCGGCCCGTGCCTGCTCCTCGCACCAGACCAGTGGTGCGTTTGTCCAGTACGGCACGGCCCGTGCCCGTTCCACCGGTGCCTGGTCCGGCACCGGTCAGCTGCTCCACTCCGGAGCCAGAGGAGTCCGCTCCACCGGTGCCTGATCTAGTTCCGGTCAGCTGCGCCACTCCGGAGCCAGAGCAGTCCGGTCCACCGGTGCCTGATCTAGTTCCGGTCAGCTGCGCCACTCCGGAGCCAGAGCAGTCCGGTCCACCGGTGCCTGATCTAGTTCCGGTCAGCTGCGCCACTCCGGAGCCAGAGCAGTCCGCTCCACCGGGGTCCAGTCCAGCTCCGGTCAGCGGCTCCACTCCGGAGCCAGAGCAGTCCGCTCCACCGTTGCCTGATCCAGCTCCGGTCAGCGGCTCCACTCCGGAGCCAGAGCAGTCCGCTCCACCGGTGCC
Source organism: Coregonus lavaretus (assembly GCF_964263955.1). Lineage (NCBI taxonomy): Eukaryota > Metazoa > Chordata > Actinopteri > Salmoniformes > Salmonidae > Coregonus > Coregonus lavaretus. The sequence continues at coordinate 13,713,720 of NC_140024.1, forward strand.
AAGTCCAGCTCCGGTCAGTGGCTCCAGTCCAGACCATGACGTCAGCCCCTCTCCAGGTTCGGGGTCTCCCACACCAGGGTCCAGACAGGGCCTGGCGTATCGTGGGAGGAAGGAGAGGGGAAATAGCGCGCCGAGGTCCAGACCAGACCAGGGGCGCAACAGGGAGGCGGAGAGTGAGAGGTCGTCACGCCCCGAGCCGGATCCGCCTCCGAGGCGGAATGCCCACCCGGCCCCTACCCTGTTATGTTTATGTTGTGCGGTCGGAGTCCGCACCTTTGGGGGGGGGGGGTAATGTCACGCCCTGACTCAGGGGACTCTTATATGTTGAGTCAGGGTGTGTATATTCTTTGTGGTGTATGTGCTACGATCTAGTATGTATGGTTCTATGTTGGCCGGTGTGGTTCCCAATCAGAGGCAGCTGTCGTTCGTTGTCTCTGATTGGGAACCATACTTAGGCAGCCTATTGGCACTAGTGGGTTGTGGGATCTTGTTCCGTGTAAGGTATGTTGTTTGTGTCTACCTTGGACTTAGTTTGTTGTTTGGTCATTGTGTTTATTCGTTATAATAAACATGTATGCATATCACGCTGCGCCTTGGTCCGTCCCGTCCTTCAACGAACCTGACACTGTCAGAGAAAATGTGTTTTCGGTGCGTTGTGTTGCAGCCAATTTTGTTCTCGTACACCTCCGTTGCTCCTACAGGTTATTCCTGTCCTTTCTCCTGTATAGCGCTGTCCTGTGGGATTCATTAAAAGCAGGATTAGCCATTTACAGCATCTCTGTAAATCTCCCCATGCAGGGTGGTGGTAGAGAGGAGGTCCACTTTCCCCTCTTTCTTCAGCTGAGGATGAAGGAGTTGAGGATTAAGGAGATTAAGGACCAAAGTCTTAATGGAGGGAACAAAAAGAGAGCATTTCTATAACTCACCTGGGGGCAGAGAGAGAGAAATCACGTCTGCTGCTTTCCTTAATTGATCCAAGCTTTTCTACCAGCTCTCTTTTCCATGGGTTGATAGAGAGATGGGGCCTTGAGTTTCTGTGCCTGGAGGGCTGTCTGAGCATCTTCCTCTAATCTGTGATAATGGACAGAACGGAGTCTGTGTCTGTGTGTGTCTGTGCGTGCCCTCGTGCGTTACTAGGCCTGCTAGAGCAATGCACTATGGTTTTGGGGATGACATTCCAGATGTGTTGTACTGGACATCCACAGAGCCCAATTTGAATTGAAAAAAGAAATACCATTTTGATTAGCTTGCGTGTTAGACACTCCCCTGTCAGTCTTTATATAGAAAATAATGAGCAGCTATAAGCAAACTGTGAATATCGGGGATGGCAGCAGCCTTTGCACATTTGGAAAGCAGTTGCCTTGGTTGTGCGCACAGCTTCTCTCTTTCTCATGGCTGAGATGTTTCTGCTCATCTATAGGTGCCATGCTAGAGAGCGGCATCCTGAGAGAGTTTACCATCTCCTGAGACAAAGGAAGCCCAATTGAAGATTACTATGTTTAGCACAGAGTTGATCATTCTTAATTCCCAAGGGTGGAGGATGAGACCAGAAGGGTTTTATTATCTGTTTTTCCATTACTTTGCCTTTAATGTGCTGGAGAATGTATCTATCAGCCAGCGATGGGCAATTAAAGTTTAGAGTAAAGGGAAAGCTTTAGTTGTCTCTAATGAGGGCTTACAGCCAAATCTTCAATTGAATGCTTATTACTTCCTGCTTTAGTGTTCCCAGCCAATGTCATCACTCTCTCCCCTTCCTGCTGCAGTAAATAAATTAAAACAGCTCCTTTCAAATGTTGCTAACTGAAACCAAGATGTTATTATGGAGATGTTCATTCAGATTGTCACGGTGCTCGAGAATTCACTTTTTTTCTGCATGAAAGAAATGCCCTGATAGCAGAGACAAAATCATGTATTTAGGCACAAGTACTAATGTGATTGAAAAGAAGCTAACACAGCCCAGCACACATGTTCACAGTGCCATGGATTGGAGAGTGATAGATACACATATTTCCTGTCAGAGAGAGAGCTGTAACTCACTAATCATTCCATATCACATTTTAATCCTGTTTTCTTTCAAACCCCTCTTTTTGCCATTGCACTATGAGGACTCGTGTTTTGTTTCTTGTCCTAGCTCGCACACTGCTCAGTGAGCCCCACAACTCACTGTGTCATCAGATGTACTGTATGTCTAGTGGTATTTCCCAGCAGGCATTGCTTCTGTCCTACTGTGTCTTACACTCTCATTCTCCCCCACTGTTCCTGCTTTCATTCCTCTAGTGCTGTGCTCTACTGCCCTCCTGACAAAGAGTAATGCATTCAATATGGCAGAGCATATTATACTACATCAGCTCATCAAATTAAAATGATACCGATAATGATGTGGAGAATACAACAATTGCGACAGCACAATTACCACTTAGTGCCGGAGAGTAACAGAATCTCACCCCATAGATGCAAAATGACAGCTGGCACATAGAAGCAATTCTTAAATTGTCATTTAATGAGTGTCCTAACTGGTTGAATTGTAAACAAGTCTTAAAAGGACGGATTTGCAGTGTAGTTTTTCATGAGTGGAAGAGATAAATTACAATAATGTTCTCGACAAGTATCGACAAGTATCTTCCATTTGATCAGTGACAGTGTATTCTCCATTGTAACAGCAACAACAGTTTTATTGTATGATTGATTTACTCTACTTTACATTTTAGTGACAAAAGATTTTCCGCCTTGGGATTTGGTGCCAGAATTCCACCCAATTATGAGGTGAGTGTTATCTTGTTTAGTTGTTATAATCTTTTCCCCCACTGCTTATTTTCCCTCCATCCTCCCTCCTCTTGGTATTTGCCCATGCCCTGAGTCTATATATTGAACGGGCTGATTGCCCTATTTCCTGACACCATTTGTCACTCTGTCAAAATCTCACATTTCAGATTCATAATTGAGTTTATTTTTATTCATCAGCCCCTTCTCTGGAAATGCCAACCTGTCCACGAGAAAATAACATGTTCTGAGGAAGTTAGAATAATTACAAGCGGGCAGTGTGGAGCAAGGTTCCTTGGTGTTGATGGCCACTTGTCAGAAGGTTTCAGGAGCGAGAGAGGGGCGTTTCTTTAAGCAGATTTGGCCTGGAGAACAGAGACCCGGCTGTTGTTTTAACTAGCACCCTGGGGAGAGGGTTTGAAGTGACACACACACACACACATCGCTTTCAGACACACAGACTGCTTCCAGAGATGGAGAGTCACATTACAGGCACACTGGAAGTACTGGCAGGTCAACAGACAGAGAAAAGATAAAAGAAGGCTATCAGGATCTGCTTCTGTTCTGTTCTGTGCATTGGCTTATAAATAGTCTTGACTACTGTACGTTCTGTAATTATGGCTTAATGACATCTGTCTTGTCAAAGGTACACACATTGGACAGAAAATACTGTTGTTTTGATAGGATAGAAAAATGCCACGTCTGAACTATTTCTGTACCCCAGGCCGCTAAAATGCTACAAATCCAAATCACTAAATTCAGCATTGTTGCAGTCACTTACAATAGACCAAGAGCCCAAAGCTGTTGTATTTACCCAAAATAGTAAAAGATGTCAAAAGGCTGTGTGTCTGTGGCTTTGTATAATAAGATAACTGGACCACTTCGTATCAGGAACAGGGTAATTCTCATACTCAAAGTAAGCTTTATGTGGACTTGTCATATACTTTCATTTATTCCAGCGCTACTCCAGACTTTCAAAAGATCGTAAAATGTGGACTGAAATAAATGTGTCCTTGTATATCGAATGAGGCATAGGGATTTTGTGTCTACACTAATATTCCAGTACAACAATGTCTGACCTCGTTTTTTCCCCCCAACAAACAGGTGTCCCATGACTTTGCCATCAATTTCAACCCAGAGGACGATGAATGTGAAGGTAAGAGAGATGAAGCCTCCTCTGGGTACCTTATACTTCTGAACCTCTCAGCAGCTCTGCCCGACCCTCCATCAATCTCTACCGCTGACATTTTACAATGAAAAACGAGCATACTGGATAGCATGTGGAGCCTGAGAGTGCTTTTCCCGCTCTCAGAATCCATCTTTAATGAACACAGAGCCCTACAAATTCACATTTCCAGTAATACTTTGATCCCTAGTTATTTATGCTCCAGCCCACCTGTCTCCCTCCCTCCCTCCCTCGGTCCCTCAATGTGCTACTTCAAGGTGTGTACCCACAGTAGAACGTGTGTGTGTGTGTGTGTGTGTGTGTGTGTGTGTGTGTGCGTGTGTGATCAGAGATCCAGGGGGTGGTGGAGGCCTACCAGAACTGCCTGCCTAAGATCCAGCTGTACGGCCCCACCAACGTCACTCCCATAATCAGCAGGATAGCCAAGCTGTCAGCAGGAGAGGAGACCATCAAAGATGCCTCAGTAAGTGTCCTTTACTGCTGTAATGGAGCGATGTACAGTACAGGCCTGCATGATATGGATTAAAAAAAATTCTCCATAACTCTGATATCCCACCCATTGAGCCTCCCTGGATGAGCTGTCCCAGGCTCAGCTCAGCTTTTACACAATTAATACCAGTCAGCCAAGACAGACCATGTAGGTGTATGATTGAGTGTAGAAATGAAAAACGTGATAGTGATGTCATTCACTATTAAATGTGTTTGTCTACTTAAGTGATAATGCCCAAGAAGCCGGTGTTTGGAGGATATTGGCACGGTGTTGTTAGTCTCGGGCCAGCAAACCGTGCCAATATATCCTCCAAACACCGTATTTGAGGGAATTATCACTTTTATACAATGGGTTACCAACAAATTCAAATAATGATTGACATATTTCCATTAAAAGTTATTTTGATTAATTTATTCATACTATTTTGTCCTTTCACAAGATATAGTCCCGGCACAAATCTAGGATTGCTACCCAAGCCGGCTGGTTCGGTTGCCAGAGACACGACCCAGTCGTTAAGTCTTTTTATTCTATATCTATGGACGTTCATTCTAAATGTTCCGTTGTCATGCTGGCTGGCAACGTTCTTATCCCCTTATTGCTAGCTAGCCAACTTGGGCTAACACAGTCATATCAAACAGTGCAGCCAGAATAACAGAAAAGTAGCTGCATTTGTGTTTGTTTAAGCTCTTTTCTAGTGACATTGAGCTAATGATGAGCGATTTTGCCTGGCATAGAACATTTGGTCTCTCACCAGGACACTGTTTGGAGGAGCTAGCCAACGGCACAGCTAACACAATTACTTCAAACTGAAGCTCGAAAGACAGCAAACTAGCTGCATTTCGTTTCGTTTGACCTGTTTTTCTATGGACATTTCTTTGTGTATATATCCATCAAAATTATGCTGATTTATGATTTCAACTGGCTGAGAAAAGCTGCCTGCCTGTCTGTCTCGTCCTGACTCCCAAGTCCCAACACGTTGATTACTATCAGACAGCTGGAAATCAAATTTCAATATTGAAACAATGTTGCAAATATCAGAGAGACAGACAGCAAGGTTTATATAAATCTCTGCTGTTGAAAACCAAATACTAGTCTAAAAGAAAGGGGAGATAATGTCTAGATGCTTTTTTACAGTGGAGATCAAGTTTATAAATTGCCTGCTTGGGCTGATGAGACAGTGGATTGCGCAGTGAGATGGAACAGTAAATAGGCATTTCATAGCCTTAGCCGGTGGTAACTTGTGGAATAGACACCGGCTGGAACTCGGTTTTAACCAATCAGCATCCAGGATTAGACTCACCCATTGTATAAATCTGTAATAATTTCTTGAGGTTCTGCATAAGAACCTTTAAAATCTCTCAATTAAATGCGGTAAGGTTTGAGTTAACAAGAATGCCCAAGGCCATTAATATCAATGTGTTCCTACATTAGTTTGCCCTCTGGCTATTCCCATTACATTTTAAACACTTTTCCATTACTCTGGCCATTTCTTCTGCTTCGTCCTTGTACTGATCTTCATTTATTATTCAATCATCCCTTCTTCTTCTGATCAATAAATGAGACCAAAGGATCAATGCAAAGAGAATTCAGGACGAGTTAAAACTGCAGCCGGGGCACTTTCATCACTAGGGACTCATGGGACATCTGAGAGCAGAATACATAGGAATACACTCATAGACCTCATATGTAAAATCCACTGATTCCGACTTTTGCAAATGTAGGATATCTGTAGATGTTGAGGATTTTCTCATTCATATTGATATCCTGCAGGGAGAGAGAGAGGTGTTGATGAGACTAGAGATTAATACAGGATGAAGTTTCTCAGTGTTTCTCAGTGGGAGCAATCAGATTTCAGAGGATAATGTGTTACACACAGACAAGCCAAGGGCACTGAAGTGTGTGGTGACAAAGGTTAACACGCAACCGCAACCCTCTCCTCTCCTCTTTCCTCTCTCCTCCAGCGTTACCACATCCTGCTGATCCTCACGGACGGCGTGGTGACAGACATGGCGGACACACGCGAGGCCATCGTACGCGCCTCCTACCAGCCCCTGTCCATCATCATCGTTGGCGTGGGCAATGCAGACTTCACAGACATGCAGATCCTGGACGGGGATGACGGGGTGCTGCGCTCACCCAAAGGAGAGCCCGTCCTCAGGGACATTGTGCAGTTTGTGCCCTTCAGAGACTTCAAAACGGTCAGTATTCCCCTCCTTCCCTTCCTCTTTCTATACCTCCATCACTCCAACTCTCCTTCCTTCCCTACCTCCCTCTACACTCTGCTATGCCACAGTCATATTCCAACCAAGGCAAAAGAACAGAGAGGTGTGGGTCTCCAAGGTCTCAGAAACTGAAGTACTTTTTATAATAGCGATGCTGGCGGCCATTAAGTCTCCCAGTGTGACCTCCAAAGCCCCTTCAGTAATAGCATTACCCTCCAATGGGGCTTTGAAGACAAGCTAACAGCCAGGCAGCCTCTCATCTGCTGGCTTCAGAAATACCTCCTAAGAAGAAAAAAAAAATGTCACCAGCAAAGAAAATCCATTAATTTAGAAAAGTTACGATGAAAAATGCAGAAAATACCTCCAAAAGCTTGATGCGATTTGTCTGTGTGCTCCCCAAAGCCCTCTTTCCTTTTGACCGCTGCCCAAACAACGGAAAACACAAATCACTCGTTCCATTCTTCCTTTGTTAGATTAAAAAACAATTTGCCTGGAGTTTCATTGGATTTGGGTGCCACTGAAAATGATTGCTTTAACCCTTTGGGGTCTTGTGTCAGAACTGTCCAGACTACAGTTGTGTTCTGTTTTTCACAGGCCTCGCCAGCTGCCTTGGCCAAATGTGTCCTGGCGGAGGTGCCCAACCAGGTGGTGGAGTACTACAGTCACAAGGCCATCTGCCCCATGCCGCCCGTCCCATCATGTGACTCTCCCACCTCCCTTGCCAACACCCCTACAGAATGACTGCCAGCAGTGGGGACCACGGCCTGACCACATCTCAGTCCAGCAGAGAGAGAGAGAGAGGGTGCAGATTGCTGCTCTGGACCAAGAACCATGGTCATTGATATTAGTGTTGTTATCATTCCTTTTTCATTCGTACATCGTTTACACACAGACTGAAACCTTTGGATTGTTTTCTCTCTCCGTTCGGATCATGTCCCTCTGCCTGGCTGTGCATGCATCTGCCTGTTCAGCATGATGCTGGAGCCTTCATCCTCTTCCTCCTGTTTTGGGGATGCATGCAGGTGAATCCCTCCCAGAGTTGATCAACTATGATCACAGGCTCTCTGTTCCCTTCTGCCCTGATACTGGCACCTCGGCCCTCAACTGGTTTTCTATTACTTTCAAGACTCTCCAAGGCTTCAGTCTGCTTCTCCTCTGTGTCCATTTTGCTCTGCTAAGTCTTACTGCCCATTACTGGTATTGTGTGAAGAGCCTGCCAACTGAAGGATTGGGGGAGGGGGGGATCTAAACATATCAAACCACATGAGTCTTTCAATGTTGAGGAAAGAGATTTAGGTAACACTTTATTTTACTATTCCGGCATGATGCCTGCACAGATAAGGTAGTCATATACATGCAAACTTGACATTTTGTAACATGACTCACACTAATATTACGTTACAGTACAAAGTTTTGAAGCCTACTGATTTATTACAGATTTAGCGATGTGACATAAATACATGTTATGTCAATCTCAGGTTTATAATAACATTATGCAGGCATTATGGCAGAGCATTCAAATAAAATGTTACCGAAGTATATAAAGAATAAATAAGTCAACAAATATAAACAAACATATGTACAGTATAAATGAAAGATAAAGATCTACATCAAGATTAAATCAGATATTTTTCAACTATTGTGCCCATTACCTCCCTATGAAACATACCTTAGGGATTTATCTTTTTCTAAACCTGACCTATCTGGAGCTTTAGTCAGTTACTTTTCTTAACTGAATTAATGAGGAACATTTTAAATAGGGCTCTTCATGGTGTTTATATCACAAGGCTGTACGATATTGTAGGTCTTCTTTTATCTTATTCAAGGGAGATAACCTTGCATCTCATTACTCATGTGAAAGACCTCACTGCACTGTCTGGTAAAGAATCTAAATACGGTGGAATTTACATGATTTATATTGTTTGAAGAGTGCAAATGTCACAGGAGTACACATTGACATTAATGAGAAAATACCAGAGAGGGGGTGCATGGCCTTGTATTCATATTGACTTGTTTGGATGAGATGCTGCTGACTTATGATAAGCAGCTTTCCATGCACATCCCTCCATGATTAATATGTACTGTAACAATTTTCTCCCTCCAGGAACTACTCTGTTCCCTCTGTTGACACTTTGACTTGATGATTGTATAAATCATGGGTAAGAAGTCTTGCACATAGTTCCATAAACTTCTTCTGCTAAAAATTCTACTGACATAGTTGAGGTTCATTAGGTATCTACGTCAGATATGATGCAAACAGAGGTAACCTGAATCACTGAAATGGTATAGATGGTTATGAGTCAATTAGCATAATATGGGTTTCTAGATGTTGATGCCAGTCCGTGCCATTGCCTCTCTCCTTTGTTAATGCAACTTTGTAATTATCAAGTTCACTTTGGCTTGTCACTCAATACTTCTACCAGATGGCCCATGTGCCCTTATGTACATAACTGCGGCTAAACTCCCCCGGTACGGTGCTCCTGTGTGCTGTGCTCTGCGCTCCTTTGAAGAACAGTGAGTGTGTATCTGTCACTAAGGACCACAAGCTGGGGCCCATTGATTCAGGAGGCCCAGATCTGGAGTCCTACTTGATCAGCTGAATGTAAATAACCCTGGATGGACTTTCATCTCCACACTGGGGCTCTGCAGTGTGTGACGTGTAGGTTGGGGAAATGGAGGTACATTGCATTTGGAAAGTATTCAGACCCCTTCCCTTTTCCACATTTTGTTACGTTACAGCCTTATTCTAAAATTGATTAAATAAAAAAATGTCCTCATCAATCTACACACAATACTCCATAATGACAAAGTGAAAACAGGTTTTTAGACATTTTTGCAAATGTATAAAAAATAAAATAACAATAATACCTTATTTATATAAGTATTCAAACCCTTTGCTATGAGACTCAAATTGAGCTCTGGTGCATCCTGTTTCCATTGATCATCCTTGAGATGTTTCTACAACTTGATTGGAGTCCACCTGTGGTAAATTCAATTGATTGGACATGATTTGGAAAGGCACACACCTGTCTATATAAGGTCCCACAGTTGACAGTGCTTGTCAGAGCAAACACCAAGCCATGAGATCGAAGGAATTGTCCTTAGAGCTCCGAGATAGGATTGTGTCGAGGCACAGATCTGGGGAAGGGTACCAAAAAATGTCTGCAGCATTGAAGGTCCCCAAGAACACAGTGGCCTCCATCATTCTTAGATGGAAGAAGTTTGGAACCACCAAGACTTTTCTTAGAATTAGCAATCGGGGGAGAAGGGCCTTGGTCAGGGAGTTGATCAAGAACCCGATGGTCACTCTGACAGAGCTCCAGAGTTCCTCTGTGGGGATGGGAGAACCTTCCAGATGGACAAACATCTCTGCAGCACTCCACCAATCAGGCCTTTATGGTAGAGTGGTCAGATGGAAGCCACTCCCAAGTAAAAGGCACATGAAAGCCCGCTTGGAGTTTGCCAAAAGGCACCTAAAGGACTCTCAGACCATGAGAAACAAGATTCTCTGGTCTGATGAAACCAAGATTGAACTCCTTGGCCTGAATGCCAAGCGTCACGTCTGGAGGAAACCTGGCACCATCCCTATGGTGAAGCATGGTGGTGGTAGCATCATGCTGTGGGGATCTTTTTCAGCGGCAGGGACTGGGAGACTAGTCAGGATCGAGGGAAAGATTAAATGAGCAAAGTACAGAGAGATCCTTGATGAAAACCTGCTCCATAGTGCTCATGACCTCAGACTGGGGCGAAGGTTCACCTTCCAACAGGACAATGACCCTAAGCACACACAGCCAAGACAATGCAGGAGTGGCTTCGGGACAAGTCTCTGAATGTCCTTGAGTGGCCCAGCCAGAGCCCGGACTTGAACCCGATCGAACATCTCTGGAGAGACCTGGAAATAGCTCTGCAGCAACGCTCCCCATCCAACCTGACAGAGCTTGAGAGGATCTGCAGAGAAGAATGGGAGAAACTCCCCAAATACAGGTGTGCCAAGATTGTAGTGTCATACCCAAGAAGACGCGAGGCTGTAATCGCTTCAACAAAGTACTGAGTAAAGGGTCTGAATACTTTTTATTTATTTTTATGTACATTTGCAAAAATGTAGAAAAAACTGTTTTTGCTTTGTCATTATGGGGTATTGTGTGTAGATTGCTGAGGGGGAAAAAAAAACAATTTAATCCAGTTTAGAATAAGGCTATAACGTAACAAAATGTGGAAAAAGTCAAGGGGTCTGAATACTTTCCGAATGCGCTGTAGAACATTTGCCAATATTCTGTTGGACTGAGTTCCAACATCAATGGTAATATATTGAAGTACTCTACATTATATTTATTACATTAATTGTTTGTTTTTATTTGGATATCTACTATGTGTTTGTTTGAATATGATGACACCATTTCTCATGATGGCATACTGCCATGGATTTATTTATCACATGAATGGATATCTCATTCTTAGGATTACTGTTGTGCAATGGCACAAAACCTTATCAGATCTATATTGAGAAATGTATGAATCATTGGCAAGATGATGGGGTACACTGTTATCCGTTACAGCCCCTTGGTCCATATCTTTATAAGCTAAAACAGTGTGCATTTTCATAAAATTGGCTTGTGCGCACCCCAACATATGCGCACACTAAGACCATACATGCATTACACACTCCGAGCAACAGCAAGTGATATCATGCTGATATGAATCAGTATTCCTGTTCCTGACGGGGAACGGGATGTGAATATCATATGCTCAAGGCATAAGTATCAGCACCTTTCTGATGTATCTTTGCTGTACTGTACTGTTGTTCCAACAAGACCCACCCTGGACAACATGGCTCATCATTTAATGTTGCCCTCAGGCACAAGCCAAAGCACACTCCATCAACTCAAATCCTCCATTGCTTAGTTCATCTTAAGAATAAACCCTTTAGAGCAAAAGCACAGTCAGTTGCAGGTATTGCTAACCCTGATGAATACTGTGTCTAGCAGTATTGATTTGGATGGTGAATGTCTCCTTTAAAATATTTATGCAGGGAGAATGACTGTTTTTAAATGAGCACTGCAAAGAGTGCATAATCTGAGGTATTTCTTTTGCATTCACCACTGACAAACATGGGCTCTGAACACTACTGCACAATGGGTGGAAGGTAATACAGGCCAGTCTATTGCCCTGCGGTGTATTCCCTGAACCACTGGATGATCTTGAGGTCATAGATTATATTTTATTTCTAAAAAGGGAATTTATTGCATGCTTACTTCTGTTAAGATGTGTTGTACATTCCTTTGAGTACGAAATGCTGATAGGCAAGCCTGCATTTGCACAAACCTCTGTTCATGTTGTGGATGCTCTCTTTATCTTGCATTTAGGCCAATAAATCCAGTCAACTGCATGATAGTGTCTGTGATGTTTCATCCTTGTGAAAAATGTGGAAATAGTCGCCTCTATTCTTCTTCCATGGTTTTTAAGTGGAAAAACAAAATAAAGATTTAGTATTTATTGCCATTTGATTTGATCATTCTTCTTCTCTCATTCGATTCAGGTTGTGGGAATTTACAGAGTACCTTTTGGGGGTGGTAAGACAATATGGGATAATATGTTGCTACAATATGAATTTATCACAGATTTCCATTACATCGGCCCCTGTGACTCCCACATCTGACTCAAAGCACCTACTGATACCATTAAACCACCCGAGAGATGGAGTGACATCCCCTGTTCATTTTCTGTGACCTATAACATGGTTTTTGCCTTGTGGTTCAATTTAAATGGGAAAGAGGAATACAATTGAAAGAGGAATGCAGCAGTCTTTTGAGAGACTCAATCTCTGCTCTCGTATGATTTCCCCCGGTGTGGTGGAAGCTTTGGACGTGATACTCCATGCACATGCTCACCGTGGCCGGGTCAGCGATGATGAGGCTGTATAGCATCAGTACATGTAATGGGGGGGAAGACTGCTCCTTCAGACAGTTCCTTTTATTTAACGGCTATTGTGCGAGAGCGCTGAATAACGGCTGTTTCCATGGTGACGGAGACTTGTGTGAATACCTACGTTCTGAGAAAACCAGGGACAAAGGTGGGGGGAGGTGGAGTGGTGGAGGGCTCGGTGCGGAATAGAGTGAAGTTTTCCTTTAAATACTTTAATTTTTTTAACAGGGGCCTTGACTGTGTTGTTCAGTGCCCTCACAAGGCCAGATATAATCCACAAGCCACACCAGCTGAGCTCTGTGCTCGAGGCTAAAGCTTTGCTGGATAAAGATGCCTCTTAAAGTCTTACAGTAAAAATCCTGCTCCTTCCATCACATGTAAAGAAGTGTATTTTTAAACTTCACAACGGCAGGTCAAAGTGGTGGTAACATTGATACAAATTATGTTGGGGTGAAGTGATATCCTGGAAAACTGATATCCCACAATCCTGATGCTGCTCTTCCCACCATTGAGAGGTATTGGATTCCTCCAGCAGGCATGGCTGTAGGGAAGAGTGGGGTAAGTTGAGCAATTCTTTACATTCTGCATCACTCCGTCAAGGGAAATATAATATTATTTCTAACAAAGATATCTAAATATATTTCAGGATCTTGTGTTCCCTACGGAAAGTAATATAGTGCATTCGGAAAGTATTCAGACCCTTTGACTTTTTCCACATTTTGTTACGTTACAGTCTTATTCTAAAATTGATTAAATTGTTTTTTTCTCTCATCAATCTGCACACAATACCCCATAATGACAAAGCAAAAACTGGTTTTTAACAGCACTTACAGTTGACCGGGGCAGTTCTAGCAGGGCAGAAATTTGACGAAGTGACTTGTTGGAACGGAGGCATCCTATGACGGTGCCACGTTGAAAGTCACTGAGTGTATGGGGTAAGTTGAGCCGTGGGACAGGATAAGTTAAGCCACCTACCTGACAGCCTACCTAACAAACACTTTTAACATAGGCCAGGCCCTGTTGTTACCTCATATCCCAGCGATAATGCCTTGCATTACGCCTGGGAAGAAAACACTTCAATTTGCTCAAATTGCCATTTGCTCAAACATTGGCTCAACTTACACCAAGGCAAACAATTTGACTATATTAGCCCAGACAGCTACGAGGATGCACTTTCATAATAGGTTTAGGACCTCATATTGAAGCTTATAGAGACCCCACCTCATGTATAGAACAATCTTAAAATGATCTACTTTGGTTTAGATACAAGCATCATGAAACCTCTAGCACAATAAATTCATTTTACTTGGTTAACGTTTTTTTGTTTTTTTACCTAACTTATATACTACTTTTCCCATGTGGTTTCTACCTTCACAGACTCCTTGAAATGATGACCTCTTCCTAAATATTTGGTCAAATTATACATTTTGTGTATGGTTTCCTAGAAACAAGGGTGGCTGAACTGACCCGTTTGGCTCAACTTACCACACTCTCCATTACTGTTCTCCTGTCTATATTAGCATGAAGCTGAGTGGACCCATTCCTCTGTAAAGGGGAAACACTCTCTCCTCTCTGCAGCCCCTTTGTGACCTGATTTACAGCCACAATTAAAGAGCGCTCAGCACAGCCAAACAGTAATCGGAAATAGAACAACAGAGTCGCGCCCTGAGACAAGGTGGTGTTTAGTGGGAAACAGCTCATCAACGAGTTATAGATTGACTTTAATGCAGGGAGGCCCAGCTGGGTTCCCACTCGCCGGCAGGGCAGCCAGGCAGCCATACAGGCAGGGCAGAGAGGCAGGCAAGGCAGGGCGGGATATTGATTGGTGTGCGTTACAGTGCTGGGCAGCAGGGTCTAATGAGGAAATTAATGATTCAAGGTGGAGTTAGGGAGCTGGTCAGGAGTAATTAGGCCATCTCCTCTGATGTTCTCTGACAGTCAGTGAGCTCCAAAAGTATTGGGACAGTGAAACATTCTTTGTTGTTTTGGTTCTGCACTCCAGCACTTTAGATTTTAAATGATACAATGACTATGAGTTAAAGTGCAGACTGGCAACTTTAATTTGAGGGTATTTCATCCATATCGGGTGAACCGTTTAGAAATTACAGCACTTGTTGTATATAGTCCCCCCATTTTAGGGGACCAAAAGTATTGGGACAAATTCATTTATATCAAATCCAATTTTATTTGTCACATGCGCCAAATACAACAATACTGTGAAATGCTTACGAGCCCTTAACCAACAATGCAGAGTTTTTTAAAGTAAGTAAGAAAAATTTGCTAAACAAACAAAAGGAAAAATAGTAACGCAATAAAATAACAATAACAAGGCTATGTACAAGGGGTACCGGTATCGAGTCAATGTGCAGGGGTACGGGGTAGTCGAGGTAATTGAGGTAATATGTACATGTAGGTAGGGGTAAAGTGACTATGCATAGATAATAAACAGAGAGTACCAGCAGCGTATGTGAAGAGTCTGAAGGAATGTGAATGTATGTGTCAGTGTGTGTGTGAGCCTCTACAAGAGAGTCAGTGCATAAAGTAAGGGGGTCAATGCAAATAGTCCAGGTAGCCATTTGATTAACTGTTCAGCAGTCTTATGGCTTGGGGGTAGACACTGTTAAGGAGCCTTTTGGTCCCAGACTTAGCGCTTCGGTACCGCTTGCCATGCAGTAGCAGAAGGAACAGTCTATGACTTGGGTGGCTGGAGTCTTTGACAATTTTTAGGGCCTTCCTCTGACACCGCCTGGTATAGAGGTCCTGGATGGCAGGGAGCTCGTACTGGGCTGTACGCACTACCCTTTGTAGGGCCTTGTGGTCGGATGCCGAGCAGTTGCCATACCAAGCGGTGATGCAACCAGTCAAGATGCTCTAAATGGTGCAGCTGTAGAACCTTTTGAGGATCTGAGGGCCCATGCCAAATCTTTTCAGCCTCCTGAGGGAGAAGAGGCATTGTCGTGCTCTCTTCAACACTGTGTTGTTGTGTTTGGATCATGATACAGTGAGGGAAAAAAGTATTTGATCCCCTGCTGATTTTGTACGTTTGCCCACTGACAAAGACATGATCAGTCTATAATTTTAATGGTAGGTTTATTTGAACAGTGAGAGAAAGAATACAACAAAAAAATCCAGAAAAACGCATGTCAAAAATTGTATAAATTGATTTGCATTTTAATGAGGGAAATAAGTATTCGACCCCTCTGCAAAACATGACTTAGTACTTGGTGGCAAAGCCCTTGTTGGCAATCACAGAGGTCAGACGTTTCTTGTAGTTGGCCACCAGGTTTGCACACATCTCAGGAGGGATTTTGTCCCACTCCTCTTTGCAGATCTTCTCCAAGTCATAAAGGTTTCAAAGCTGATGTTTGGCAACTCGAACCTTCAGCTCCCTCCACAGATTTCCTATGGGATTAAGGTCTGGAGACTGGCTAGGCCACTCCAGGACCTTCATGTGCTTCTTCTTGAGCCACTCCTTTGTTGCCTTGGCCGTGTGTTTTGGTTAATTGTCATGCTGGAATACCCATCCACGACCCATTTTCAATGCCCTGGCTGAGGGAAGTAGGTTCTCACCCAAGATTTGACGGTACATGGCCCCGTCCATCGTCCCTTTGATGCGGTGAAGTTGTCCTGTCCCCTTAGCAGAAAAACACCCCCAAAGCATAATGTTTCCACCTCCATGTTTGACGGTGGGGATGGTGTTCTTGGTGTCATAGGCAGCATTCCTCCTCCTCCAAACACGGCGAGTTGAGTTGATGCCAAAGAGCTCGATTTTGGTCTCATCTGACCACAACACTTTCACCCAGTTCTCCTCTGAATCATTCAGATGTTCATTGGCAAACTTCAGACGGGCATGCACAGTGGGGAGAACAAGTATTTGATACACTGCCGATTTTGCAGGTTTTCCTACTTACAATGCATGTAGAGGTCTGTAATTTTTATCATAGGTACCCTTCAACTGTGAGAGACGGAATCTAAAAAAAAATCCAGAAAATCACATTGTATGATTTTTAAGTAATTTAAGTAATTTGCATTTTATTGCATGACATAAGTATTTGATACATCAGAAAAGCAGAACTTAATATTTGGTACAGAAACCTTTGTTTGCAATTACAGAGATCATACGTTTCCTGTAGGTCTTGACCAGATTTGCACACACTGCAGCAGGGATTTTGGCCCACTCCTCCATACAGACCTTCTCCAGATCCTTCAGGTTTCAGGGCTCCAAAGATGTTCTATTGGGTTCAGGTCTGGAGACTGGCTAGGCCACTCCAGGACCTTGAGATGCTTCTTACGGAGCCTCTCCTTAGTTGCCCTGGCTGTGTGTTTCAGGTCGTTGTCATGCTGGAAGACCCAGTCACGACCCATCTTCAATGCTATTACTGAGGGAAGGAGGTTGTTGGCCAAGATCTCGCGATACATGGCCCCATCCATCCTCCCCTCAATACGGTGCAGTCGTCCTGTCCCCTTTGCAGAAAAGCATCCCCAAAGAATGATGTTTCCACTTCCATGCTTCACGGTTGGGATGGTGTTCTTGGGGTTGTACTCATCCTTCTTCTTCCTCCAAACACGGCGAGTGGAGTTTAGACCAAAAAGCTATATTTTTGTCTCATCAGACCACATTACCTTCTCCCATTCCTCCTCTGGATCATCCAGATGGTCATTGGCAAACTTCAGACGGGCCTGGACATGCGCTGGCTTGAGCAGGGGGACCTTGCGTGCGCTGCAGGATTTTAATCCATGATGGCGTAGTGTGTTACTAATGGTTTTCTTTGTGACTGTGGTCCCAGGTCTCTTCAGGTCATTGACCAGGTCCTGCCGTGTTGTTCTGGGCTGATCCTTCACCTTCCTCATGATCATTGATGCCCCACGAGGTGAGATCTTGCATGGAGCCCCAGACCGATGGTGATTGACCATCATCTTGAACTTCTTCCATTTTCTAATAATTGCGCCAACAGTTGTTGCCTTCTCACCAAGCTGCTTGCCTATTGTCCTGTAGCCCATCGCAGCCTTGTGCAGGTCTACAATTTTATCCCTGATGTCCTTATACAGCTCTCTGGTCTTGGCCATTGTGGAGAGGTTGGAGTCTGTTTGATTGAGTGTGTGGACAGGTGTCTTTTATACAGGTAACGAGTTCAAACAGGTGCAGTTAATACAGGTAATGAGTGGAGAACAGGAGGGCTTCTTAAAGAAAAACTAACAGGTCTGTGAGAGCCGGAATTCTTACTGGTTGGTAGGTGATCAAATACTTATATCATGCAATAAAATGCAAATTAATTACTTAAAAATCATACAATGTGATTTTCTGGATTTTTGTTTTAGATTCCGTCTCTCACAGTTGAAGTGTACCTATGATAAAAAATTACAGACCTCTGTTACGCCCCTGAAAAAGGGGAGAAATAATCACGAAAGTGACGCAGTTATATTTCCTCACTGAAAACTTTAGTGTAATCCTTTTACAAAAATACCACCTTTTACAGAACAACAGATCTACAGGAACCAGAGTTTTGTAGGGTACAAAGCTTATTCAAGTCACAACAGCATAAACTGTAATTCACTAAAACATACAAATGTTTCAATATAACTGTCAAACACAAAGTAGCTTTAGCTCAGTAACCCATAACTACATTTATCAACCATGTCAACAAAGTATTCGAAACACATTATACAAATAACCCCAAAATATATTATTAACAGCGCACATGTTCATTCACAATTAGCATAAAATGGCAGCTACTCTCAATACGAAGCTATTTCGCTGCAACCAAGCAGGTTTCACTCACACACGCACCTAGTACTCCCTTCAACTTAACTCTAACTTACTCAAGATGTTACTAACACATACCTTAAACTCTCTTGACATGTTAGCAAGTTATTACATTCAAATTAACTCGTTTTATATCAATAACGTACCTGAAAAAGGGGAGAAATAATCACGAAAGTGACGCAGTTGTTTCCTCACTGAAAACTTTAGTGTAATGAGAAAAAGACCGCGATTTCCCCAGAAAGTTGGGTGGAGACCAGAGCAATCGATCTCAGGCTCATAGATTAAGAGCATTTAGTAGATCACAGATTAACACTTTTACCCTTAAATTAGGCACCACAAAATAAAGTAGTCAATATAACGTTTACACATTCCTCTTACAATATATATACACTTGACGGATTTTAACACATTTATGAATTTTATCAATCTCTATGAACTAGTACTGGATGCATGATCTTTTTAACCTTAGATATTTTAAGATCCTTACATACCATGAACTTACTAATACTTTTTAGTGTATAACAGGCTATGAATATGTCCTTTAACCTGTCACACTCTCCCCGACAAAATAAATGTTGTCCCAACATTACCAATATTGTCTTCTTAAACAGTCTATAAACACTGGACGTAGAAAATCCTCTTCTGTAAGCTAGTCCTTGAGCAGAGGTCAAAGTTCACAGTTCAAATAGAACCAAGAAGTTATATTCACAGTCCATATCTGTTGACCAGCTGTATAAACAGTCCATAAGCAGTCTTTTCTCATACTATTGTCAACAGTCCATCAGTTTTAATGATCTATATGCATAGTCTGCTAATTGTCTCGTGAAAGTCTGTGAAATCAGTCAGTAGTCCATGGTCAAACATGTCAACTCTGTCTGTGGCCTCAAGTTTGCTGAAGTCCATACATGTAGGGTGGCTGAAGGTAATATCGCTGTAGTGATGGCAGCCATGGAACCAGTCCTGGTGTAGGGTAGACAGGGAACAACTGTGGCTGTGGCTGGATACTGTAGCAGGAAGGGATATCAAGCTGATCATAGGTGGTACGTCTTGGAGGGTGTCTCTCTCTTTGTGGCAGCTGGTAAGCTGGTTCCTCAGGTTCAGCAGCAGCAGTTAATGAAGGAAAGGCACTTAGTGGACGATCATCAGGCACATTTTCAGCAGGCAAGTTCATCTCCTCAGCAGGCAGTTCTTTAACTGTTGTTTTCTCCTCCAGCTGATTTTCAACAAGAGGCTGTGCTGGTAGCGTATCAGGAACTGGCACCGCAACTGTCTGTTTCACTGGTGGGGGCCTGTTTTCCGACTCTCTCGCTGGTTCAGCATACCTCTCAGGTACTGTAGGAGATGTGGGGACCTGTAGCGGCTCATGATGAAGGTCATATTCATCCCCGCTGTCTTCATCAGAATCTAGAGGCTGTGATCCAGGCTGATGTCTCTTTTTCTTACTTTTGTCATCTTTAGTCATTTCTGGTTGTCTCTCAAAAGGTAAGTGGTCACAGGACATGAGCAGGTTTCTGTGCAGGACCCTGGAGCGTCCCCTACCCTTTTCTGGTCTCAACTCATAAATCGGCAGGTCTGAACCCATTTGTCTCACTACTGTGTGAATTTGATCTTCCCAATAGTTACGGAGTTTGCCTGGTCCTCCTCTTGGTGTCAGGTTTTTAATCAGAACTCGCTCGCCAGGCTGTAGCACTGAACTCCTAACTTTAGTGTCATAGTACTTCTTACTTCTTTCAGCAGCTTTCTGAGCATTTTCATTTGCAATGGCGTATGCTTCTTCCATTCCTCGTTTCCAGTTCTCCACGTAGTCTCGCTGGTTACTGGAACCTGCCTCTGTGCACAATCCAAAGAACATATCAACTGGAAGCCTGGGTGATCTCCCAAACAGAAGATAAAATGGTGAATAGCCAGTCACTTCGCAACGGGTGCAGTTATAGGCATAAACCAGTTTGTTTAGAGACTCCTTCCAGTTTGACTTTTGTGTCTCAGTTAGTGTCTTTAGCATTTGCAACAATGTTCTGTTCATTCGTTCCACTTGACCGTTCCCCATCGGGTGGTAGGGTGTTGTTCTGGACCCCGCCATGCCACTGAGTTTCTTTAACTGATGGAACAACTGATTTTCGAATTCTCCCCCTTGGTCATGGTGGATGCGGGAGGGGAACCCAAACTTCAGGGCAAAGTCATTGAAGATGAGATTTGCAGCAGTTTTTCCTGACTTTGATGTGGTGGCGTAGGCCTGAGTGAAACGTGTAAAATGATCAACAATCACGAGGATGTACTCATATCCCCCTTTGCATCTGTCGAGATGGAGGAAATCTATACATACCAGTTCAAATGGCTGTGTTGTCACAATGTTTGTCAGAGGAGCTCTTGTTTCATGGCCTGGCTTTTTCTGCTTGACACAGCTACAAGTTTTAGTCACATAGTGCTCGATGTCAGATTGCATATAAGGCCAGAAGAAGCGGTCACGTACTAGTGATACAGTGCGGTCAGTACCTTGGTGTCCCATGTTATTGTGCAACTCTTCCATCACTTTACCTTTGTACTGCTCTGGTAGAACTAACTGCTTGCGGGCTGTAGTGATTCTGTAAAGAATACCATCACTGTCGATTGTCAATTTGTCCCATTCTCTGAATAGGCATTTTGTCTTTGGACTGAATTCCTTTTGCTCTTTAACTGGCGGTTTGGAACCAGACAGCTTGAAATCGAGCACAGGACGGATGACCGGATCAGACTCTTGTGCCTCTCTTATCCCCTCTTTTGGGATCGAGCTGATTGTTGCTGTAGTTGTCTCACCTTCAGCTGATACTGACATAGATGCAGCTGAAATTGACCAAGGCACAAAAGGCTCTTTCTGTACCTCTACTGCTTGTATCGTGGCGGCAATGGTGTCTGGTGGAAGCTCCTCAGAACATTCTCTCATCAGTGACTCTACATCCAGTGGCATCCTCGACAAAGCATCTGCATCACCGTTCTCTCTGCCTGGCCTGTACTTTATTGTAAAGTGGAAATCAGCCAATTCTGCAACCCACCTGGAAGTGGTTGCGTTCAGTTTTGCAGTAGACAGAATGTAGCTGAGCGGGTTGTTATCACTGTATACAGTGAAGGTCGGAGCATAGTACAAATAATCATGGAACTTATCAGTGATTGCCCATTTTAGAGCTAGAAATTCTAGCTTGCCAGAGTGGTAGTGATAGTTCTTCTCAGCTGCTGTTAAGGTTCGAGAGCCATAAGCAATGACCCTAAGCTTCCCATCTTGCTCTTGATAAAGAACTGCTCCCAAGCCTTGGTGTGACGCATCAGTGTGTACAACAAATGGCTGAGTGAAGTCAGGGAAACCTAAGACTGGTGGGTGAAGCAGACACTCAATCAGCTGTTCAAGTGCCTGTTGATGCTGGTCAGTCCACAGGATTGGCTTGTTTGAGGGCACCACATGACTTACTTTCTTTGTTTTTGCTTTCCGTGGGTGGTCAGGTAATTTCTCTGAATCTGCTTTCAGGAGGTCATACAGACAGCTGGCCCTCCTAGAAAAGTATTTGATGTACTGTCTGTAGTAAGTGAGTAAACCAAGCATTTTTCTGAGCTGGCCCACAGTCTGTGGTCTGATCTCTTTCAATGCTCTTACTGCTTCAAAATCGGCTGGGTCAACTTTGCTGCCGTCTGCAGACACTATTCTGCCCAAATAACGGACCTGGGGTTTAAAGAGATCACACTTCCTTGGCTTGAGTTTGATGCCATACTCTCTGAGACGCTGCAAAACCTTTTGCACATCATTCACATGGCTGTCGAAAGTTTGACTGAAAACTAGCGTGTCGTCCAGATAAGGAATGCAGATGTTGTCCCGGAGCCCTTCCAAACATTCCTCCATACAACGCTGAAAAGCTGCAGGAGCGTTCATGAGGCCGAATGGCATACGTAACCACTCATAGAGTCCCCATGGGGTCACAAATGCTGTCAGTGATCTGCTTTCTTCAGAGATGAACCCTTGGTGATATGCTTTTCCCTGATCTAAAAGGGAGAACCAGGAATTACCACCTAAACTGTCCATGATGTCCTGGACCCGAGGGATGGGCTGGCGGTCGGGATGTGTCTTTCTGTTCAGGTCTCTGTAATCTATACACAACCGGAGGGTCCCGTCCTTCTTCCTAACGCACACGACAGGTGAAGAATATGAAGAGTTTGACTTCCTAACCCAACCCTGGGCTATGAGGTCATGAAGGTAACCCTTCATCTCCTGATACAGTGGCCTGGGCACTGACATGTATGTGCGCTTGACTGGTTCAGAGTCCTTTAGAGAAATAGTCATTTTCAATCGTTCAATGCAGCCAATGTCATTGTCTGATCTGGAGAAGGAGTGACACTCTTCTCTAAGCATTTTCCTAACAACCTCTCTCTGTTCTTCGGTTAGGTGACTTAAACCTACTGGTGGATCCCACTGTTCAGTAGCAGTACATGGGGTTTGAACACTGGTGTGATTCACTGTGGCTGGGGTGACAGCTTTTTCAAAGACTTGGGCAGGTAACACAGTCATAATGGTTTGTACTGTACCGATTATGGTGCGTCCTAGCAGGGCAATGTCGTGGTCAGTGGGGTTAGAGACATCAAGCATGACAACTGGAAAAACACCTTTCTTAACTCTGACTAGTGTGTCAAAGAACTCAAGTTCATCTGGCCACTGCGGGTTCAGGTCTGGCTGGAAAAGCATTGTCATGTCATCTTTGAAAGGCTGGGAAGCTACCCGGCACTCAATCTGAATGCTACTGTGTTTTGGTACAGCAACCTTCTCTTTCTTGGTTTTCACTGCGTATTCATCTGTCTGTTCTGCGCTAACAGCCTGTATAAAAGCCCTCACCTTATTTCTTTTGAGGCTTGGGAAAGCTTTTTTCACTGTACTGTACCGTTTAGTCTTTTCGGTCCTTGTCAGGATGTGCTCAATAACATTGAAACCTATGATGGGATGAGATAGGTGACAGCCTTTCATTACCAGCACTGGGATGATCAGTTCCTTCGTTTGGTCAGTTTCAGAGGCTAGCCGAAAAGTTGTTTCGATCCATCCCAGGTACGGCATTTCAGTCCCATTTGCTGCCGTCAATCTTAGATCATCAGGTGAGTCCAGAATTTCTGAAACATCCCTCAGCCTTGCGTTTGGGAGAGATTCCGCTTTCCATCGTTCGTCAATGACCGATACCTGAGAGCCTGTGTCCCATAGAGCTTGGAGGTGGTGGCGATTCAGGTGACACTCAACAAGGCACTGTCTACCGACTAGCGAGGTGACCTTATGGGGGTGGCAACCTTGAGCTAGGGATGGTAAAGAGTGGGCATTTTCTTCTGTACAGGAAAGCTTTTCACAGGTAGAGTCAATTTTCAGGTGAGTGCATTTTTCCTTATGTTTAGTCCAATGTTGGTTTTGACATCCTTTGGAACAGTACAGTGTCTCTTTACATGATGAACATTGTTTCAGGTTCTCAAATGAATCTTCTCTGGCACAATTTGCACATTTCTGGGACTTTTTGGTAGCTACGGTTAACACTTGTCCCTCAGCGGTAACCCTTCCCCGTTTAAAGGGGCCTCTTTGGATGGTCTGACTCCCCGGATTTTACATCCAGCTTGGAAATGTTCTCCACTCCCACATCGGAAGCAGTGTGTGCAGCGTGCATCTGTTCTGGCCTGCTGGCAGACAAAACACCTCTTGGAGCTTGAGCAGAGCGGTTGGTATACAGGTTAGGTGCATATTGATACTGCGCAGGGTCAGGTGCTTGGGGCTGACTGTAGTTGCTGTAATACTGCTGCTGGGAAACAGGTGGCTGGGGGTCCCTATCTGGCCTCCTAACTGGAAGTGGGGCATGGGCATAAGGCGATGACTGAAACATAGGCTGCTGTAATGTCTCCTTAATCTGAGCAATCTCTGCACTGAGACCTTTTAGGGAAGCTACACCTGTCTTAAGTTCAGCTAACTCTGTTAACAGTTCTGCGGGTATCTTAGCCTTTGCTTCCTTCACAGGACACTTTGCAGATGGCGTATCTTCTAACTGGACTACACTTACAGTTGTAGCAGGCTGTGGGGCATTAAAACGCTTTTTGTTTCGTCTTTCTATCTCATTAGCACAAGCAATGTTAAGCTTCTCTAGCAAAACCTCATCTGATGTTTCGCTATCAAGCAGGAGAGGCTGCATGTCTATCCTGATACTGTCACTCTGGAGACCTGTAAGGACTGTGTGTAAACACATGCGCTGGACTAGAGCAGGGTCATACTTAAGCCCTGATTCTGACTCCTGGGACGCAAATAGTACTTTCTGCCTCAAATCTAAGACGCGCATCAGGAAGCTTTGAGGGGTCTCCTTGCTATGCTGTGCTTCTGAAGCTAGCTGTTTGTAAAGCTCTGTTGCACTCTTCTCTTGGAAGTGGGAACGCAGGATGCATCTAAGTGTGGGAAGAGTTAGCTGGGGTTTACCTTCCAAGTAGCTGCGTAGCTGTGAGCCTGGAGAAATAGCCCTGATTACTGCGTCTACTATTTCTACCTCAGGATAGCCTCTGTTAAGTCCATTCTCAATCTGATGGGCAAGGCTGGAAAAAGTCAGTTTATCTTTCTGGCCCGGTTCACCTATCTGACCAGAAATTTTTAACTCTTTGCGCCAGTATGAGCCGGGCTGTGCACTGGGTGAGAGCTGCATGCTCCTCTGAAGATGGGCAGGGGGTTGGGGCTGGCGCAGAGAATCACTGGCTTTGTCTGCAGTACTCTGCTCAGTTCCCACCCCTTGTTGTGGGGTTACAGTTCTCAGTCCCTCTATTCTGTGATGTGTTCTGGCTGTTTCAATATCATGGTCAGTTTGCCCTGTCTTGCTATCTATGCCACTGATCATCTCTGTCATTTTGTCTTTAAGTAGCAATAATTCCGACATGCCGCCATCTTCTAACTCTGCAACTTCCTCTCTTTCAAGGAACATCATAATGTGAGTCATCAGTGATATGCGGGATTTGTCTTGAATAACTCTTCTCTGTTCGCCTGATATGTCAAGGAAATCACATACGTCTAGTAACTTGTCTTTAGTCAGGGTGTGCAATTCTCCTACTACCTCTTCCTGTAGTTCTTCCAAGGCGGTTGTCATGTTGACAGGACAGGAGGAACCTTTACTGTGCAGGAGTTGACTCTGAATTAGATGGTCCTTACTGTCTCTGATGGTCTCTCAACGGCCTCAGGTGACACGTACTTAACCCCCAACTTCCAGCTCCCCTCGAACAGCAACACTTTCCTCACTGCAGCCTGCCTGGGTTGTTATGTAGGGATTTAGCTGGCTCAGAATTCAGCGACCAGGATGTGGAAGCCGGACATCTGAGCAGCAATCTCAGCGGTGCCTCCAAAATGTTACGCCCCTGAAAAAGGGGAGAAATAATCACGAAAGTGACGCAGTTATATTTCCTCACTGAAAACTTTAGTGTAATCCTTTTACAAAAATACCACCTTTTACAGAACAACAGATCTACAGGAACCAGAGTTTTGTAGGGTACAAAGCTTATTCAAGTCACAACAGCATAAACTGTAATTCACTAAAACATACAAATGTTTCAATATAACTGTCAAACACAAAGTAGCTTTAGCTCAGTAACCCATAACTACATTTATCAACCATGTCAACAAAGTATTCGAAACACATTATACAAATAACCCCAAAATATATTATTAACAGCGCACATGTTCATTCACAATTAGCATAAAATGGCAGCTACTCTCAATACGAAGCTATTTCGCTGCAACCAAGCAGGTTTCACTCACACACGCACCTAGTACTCCCTTCAACTTAACTCTAACTTACTCAAGATGTTACTAACACATACCTTAAACTCTCTTGACATGTTAGCAAGTTATTACATTCAAATTAACTCGTTTTATATCAATAACGTACCTGAAAAAGGGGAGAAATAATCACGAAAGTGACGCAGTTGTTTCCTCACTGAAAACTTTAGTGTAATGAGAAAAAGACCGCGATTTCCCCAGAAAGTTGGGTGGAGACCAGAGCAATCGATCTCAGGCTCATAGATTAAGAGCATTTAGTAGATCACAGATTAACACTTTTACCCTTAAATTAGGCACCACAAAATAAAGTAGTCAATATAACGTTTACACATTCCTCTTACAATATTTACCCTTTTACAATTGACGGATTTTAACACATTTATGAATTTTATCAATCTCTATGAACTAGTACTGGATGCATGATCTTTTTAACCTTAGATATTTTAAGATCCTTACATACCATGAACTTACTAATACTTTTTAGTGTATAACAGGCTATGAATATGTCCTTTAACCTGTCACACCTCTACGTGCTTTGTAAGTAGGAAAACCTGCAAAATCGGCAGTGTATCAAATACTTGTTCTCCCCACTGTATATGTGCTTTCTTGAGCAGGGGGACCTTGCGGGCGCTACAGGATTTCAGTCCTTCACGGCGTAGTGTGTTACCAATTGCTTTCTTGGTGACTATGGTCTCAACTGCCTTGAGATCATTGACAAGATCCTCCCGTGTAGTTCTGGGCTGATTCCTCACCGTTCTCATGATCATTGCAACCCCACCAGGTGAGATCTTGCATGGAGCCCCAGGCCGAGGGAGATTGACAGTCTTTTGTGTTTATTCCATTTGCGAATAATCGCACAAACTGTTGTCACCTTCTCACTAAGCTGCTTGACGATGGTCTTGTAGCCCATTCCAGCCTTGTGTAGGTCTACAATCTTGTCCCTGACATCCTTGGAGAGCTCTTTGGTCTTGGCCATGGTGGAGAGTTTGGAATCTGATTGATTGATTGCTTCTGTGGACAGGTGTCTTTTATACAGGTAACAAACTCAGATTAGGAGCACTCCCTTTAAGAGTGTGCTCCTAATCTCAGCTCGTTACCTGTATAAAAGACACCTGGGAGCCAGAAATCTTTCTGATTGAGAGGGGGTCAAATACTTATTTCCCTCATTAAAATGCAAATCAATTTATAAAATTTTTGACATGCGTTTTTCTGAATTGTTTTGTTGTTATTCTGTCTCTCACTGTTCAAATAAACCTACCATTAAAATTATAGACTGATCATTTCTTTGTCAGTGGGCAAACGTACAAAATCAGCAGGGGATCAAATACTTTTTTCCCTCACTGTAGGTCCTTAGTGATGTAGACACAGAGGAACTTGAAGCTCTCGACCGTCTCCACTACAGCCCCATCGATGTGAATGGGGGTGTGCTCGGCCCTCTGTTTCCTGTAGGCCACAATCAGCTCCTTTATTTTGCTGACGTTGAGGGAGAGGTTGTTGCCCTGGCACCACACTGCCAAGTCTCTGACCTCCTCCCTGTAGGCTGTCTCACCGTCGTTGGTGATCAGGCCTACCACCGTCGTGTTGTCAGCAAACGTAATGATGGTGTTGGAGTCGTGTGAGGCCACACACTCGTGGGTGAACAGGGAGTACAGGAAGGGGCTAAGCACGCACTCCTGAGGGGCCCATGTGTTGAGGGTCATCATGGCGGATGTGTTGTTGCCTACCCTCACCATCTGTGGGCGGCCCGTCAGAAAGTCTGGTAACCAATTGCAGAGGGATGTATTTAATCCCAGGGTCCTTAGTTTAGGGATGAGCTTGGAGGGCACTATGGTGTTGAACGCTGAGCTGTAGTCAATGAACAGCATTCTCACGTAGGTGTTCCTTTTGTCCAGGTGGGAAAGGGCATTGTTGAGTGCAATAGAGATTGTGTCATCTGTGGATCTGTTGGGGCGGTATGCGAATTGGAGTGCGTCCAGGGTGTCTGGGATGATGGTATTGATGTGAGCTATGACCAGCCTTTCAAAGCATTTCATGGCTACAGATGTGAGTGCTACGGAGCGATAGTCATTTAGAAAGGTTACCTTGGCGTTCTTGGGCACGGGGACTATGGTGGTCTGCTTGAAACGTGGGTATTACAGACTGGGTCAGAGAGAGGTTGAAAATGTCAGTGAATACACTTGCCAGCTGGTCAGACCATGATCTGAGTATGCGTCCTGGTAATCCGTCTGGCCCTGCGGCCTTGTGGATGTTAACCTGTTTTAAGGTCTTACTCACATTGGCTATGGAGAGCGTGATCAGACAGTCGTCCGGAACAGCTGGTGCTCTCATGCATGGTTCAGTGTTGCTTGCTTCGAAGCGAGCTTAGAAGGCATTTAGCTCGTCTGGAACGCTCGCGTCACTGGGCAGCTCGTGGCTGGGTTTCCCTTTATAATCCATGATAGTTTGCAAGCCCTGCCACATCCGACGAGCGTCAGAGCCGGTGTAGTAGGATTCAATCTTAGTCCTGTATTGATGCTTTGCCTGTTTGATGGTTCGTCGGAGGGCGTAGCGGGATTTCTTATAAGCATCCGGATTAGTGTTCCGCTCCTTGAAAGCAGCAGCTCTAGCCTTTAGCGGATGTTAGTGCGGATGTTGCCTGTAATCCATGGCTTCTGGTTGGGATATGTACGTACGGTCACTGTGGGGATCGTGAATGCACTTATTAATGAAGCCGTGACTGATTTGGTATACTCCTTAATGCCATCAGATGAATCCCAGAACATATTCCAGTCTGTGCTAGCGAAACAGTCCTGTAGCTTAGCATCCGCTTCATCGGACCACTTCCGTATTGAGCGCGTCACTGGTACTTCCTGTTTGAGTTTTTGCTTGTAAGCAGGAATCAGGAGGATACAGTTAAGGTCAAATTTGCCAAATGGAGGGCTTTGTATGCGTCTCTGTGTGTGAAGTAAAGGTAACCTAGAGTTTTTTCCCTTTAGTTGCACGTGACATGCTGGTAGAAATGAGGTAAAACAGATTTCAGTTTTCGTGCATTAAAGTCCCTGGCTACTAGGAGCTATTTTCTTGTTTGCTTATGGCCTTATACAGCTTGTTGAGTGCGGTCTTAGTGCCAGCATCGGTAAAACGGCAGCCATCCCCTCCAGCGCCATTCTATCCATGTGTATTAAAGTAGTAAAAAGTTAAGTATTTGGTCCCATATTCATAGCACGCAATGACTCACCAAGACCTCACTGTATGTACAGAGAACTAATATCACTCTCTCCCTATCTTTTTCACACACACACACACCTCCAATATCGTCCCTTTGATGGTTATCAAGACTTGCTGAGATTGCCTCTCAAAGGTATAGTAGATTGGATATGTTGGGAGTGAAGATATACAGCATCTCTATAATATAGACCCTATGTTTTATTTTCTCCTTCCAATGCATACTATAGTCATTTTACATTATAGTGACAAATGGTACTGGCAGTATTCCAAAACGTTATCTGTCATCTGAAAGGGGCAGCAATTGCATGCTATATAACTTTGACTGCCAACAGTCTTTGGCAGACCATTTCTGTTAGTCAGTTGGCAGTCATCAAAGCAGAGCGATGAGAGAAAATAGTTTACAGAGAGCAGACAACTCCACGCGAACAACCCTGATGTTTGTTTCCTGTCTAACGGATGGCTATGTGGCACATAGACTTTTAGTTGAGGCAAATAGACCCACAGGAATATAAAGCATTGTCAAAATATACTGTCTGAATTCTCTCCATATCTCCCTCCCTCTCGCTCTCTCTCTTTTCAAGCAGACCACCATAGTCCCCGACCCGTGCCCAAGATTGCCAAGGTAACCTGACTAAATGACTATGGCCCGATGCACTCACATCTATAGCCATGAAAGGCTTCGAAAGGCTGGTCATGGCTCACATCTTTTGTAGGTAGAGCGTGGCGCTTGTAACGCCAGTGTAGTGCGTTCGATTCCCGGGACCAGCCATGAGTAAAATGTATGCACGCATGACTGTAAGTCACTTTGTATAAAAGTGTCCGCTGAACGGCATATATTATATCATCCCAGACACCCTGGACCCACTCCAATTAGCATACCGCCCCAACAGATCTACAGATGATGCAATCTCTATTGCACTTTACGCTTCCCTCAACCACCTGGACAAAAGGAATACCTATGTAAGAATGCTGTTCATTGACTACAGCTCATTATTCAACACCATAGTCCCCACCAAGGTCAGGATCCTGGGACTGAACACCTCCCTCTGCAACTGGATCCTGTAATCCCTGTTCACCCACGACTGAGTGGCTGCTCAGGACTCCAACACCATCATCAAGTTTGCTGACGACACGACAGCGGTAGGACTGATCCCCTTTCCCTCAACATCAGCAAGACAAAGGAGCTGATCGTGGACTACAGGAAACGGAGGGGCGAGCACGCACCCATCCACATTGATGGGGCTGTTGTGGAGCGGGTCGAGAGCTTCAAGTTCCTCGGTGTCCACATCACTAAGGAATTAACATGGTCCACACACACCCACACAGTTGTGAAGAGGGCACGACAGCACCTCTTACCCCTCAGGAGACTGAAAAGATTTAACATGGGCCCTCAGATCCTCAAAAGGTTCTACAGCTTGGTACGGCAACTGCAAGGCACCCGACTGCAAGCCGCTACAGAGGGTGGTGACTGGTGAGTACGGTCCAGTACATCACTGGGGTCAAGCTCCCTGCCATCCAGGACACATATACCAGGCGGTGTCAGAGGAAGGCCCCAAAAAAAACGGACTCCAGCCACCCAAGCCATAGACTGTTCTCTCTGCTACCGCATGGCAAGCGGTACCAGTGCCATAAATCTGGGACCAACAGGACCCTGAACATCTTGCACTGACTCTATGCACACACACCGCACATTACACATAGTTACACTGACACCCCAACACACACATACACACACTTTCACAATCATCACATACGCTGCTGCTACTGTCTATTATCTAACCTGTTGCCTGGTCACATTACCCTTACCTATATGTACCCCTGCACATCGACCTGGTACTGGTACACCTAGCCATGTTATTTTTACTCTGCATTGTTTTGCACTGTGTATTTTTATTGTATCTTTGTTTGAAAAGGACCCGTAAGTAAACTTTTCCTTGTTAGTCTACACCTGTTGTTCATGAAGCATGTGACAAATAAAATTGTGTTTAAATTATTATTGTTATTGTTATTATTATATTATCAGACCGGGCTTCTGTCACTTCTTGTGGAAAATGTATGGAACGATGCACTTTCATCTGAGTGAGTCTTCAATATGAGATCTCCCCCTAAAATGGGTGTGTCGATATTTCTTTATAAGGAGAAAATAAGAAACATTGCAAAGATAATAGGGTCACATTACAAAAGATCTCACAATAACTTGTCTTTTCTTCTGTAACTGTTACTTATTCAGGAGATCTCTCTGTAAAACCTTTTTAGGAAGCACATGCGTATAATGCTTTATAATGCGTTATAAAACTGACTATAATAACCATAATAACTCATAAGCGGTTATAAAACGGACTATAATAACCATAATAACTCATAAGCGGTTATAAAACTGACTATAATAACCATAATAACTCATAAGTGGTTATAAAACTGACTATAATAACCATAATAACTCATAAGCGGTTATAAAACTCTTTACTCTATTTAACTTTTTTTGTTAAATAGAGTAACATCACAGCCCTCATGAATCCAACTCCAGGTCATGTGAAGGAATATGCTTACTGTAATTGTGACAGCGAGGCCTTCTGTATGTACACTATAAATCTACAACAACAAAGCGTCAGAGACACATTTTAGTGACTGTATGCATCAGCGTATTAAAGCACCACTAATGTGTTGGGGAATTATTCAGATATGGATCATGTTTCAATATTGTGGATTAGTGTATTTGCCTTTTGCCATGTCTAGACCCAAGTTTGCCCTCTACACTGTGTTTCTGAGTTGTATATTGTCTTATCAGAAAATTGTATTCTGTTGGCTATTGGGTCATTGTGGATGTTTTACAAAAAGTGTATAGATCTGATAAACTCACAATATTAAAACTAATTTAAATTCATATTTGACATTTCAGGAGCAGGCGTATTTGACCCCCCCCCCCAAAAAAAAATATATGGTGGCGCATTTTTATTGCTTTATCTTCTGAAGTGACTTAACCTTCCCTTTCAAATGCCAGCGCAGCAATAAGCCATGGAAAAGATAGAAAGACATATTAGTGTGGGGACTTAGATAAGCGCTTTGAAAGGTTAATTTTATTTCCCATCTTAAAAGTTCAGGGTATTCATTTCTTAATCAGGGGGCTGAATCCCAGGACATATAATTGGCCCTATTAACCAAGCCAACCAGCTAGGGCTTCAATAGAAGTCACTGACTACAGTGCTGTGGAGGTTGGTTATCAGACCATCACTAGATAGCAGTGTTCAAAGAGAGAAAGAGCAAATCATAGAGTGTGTTGTCGTTGTTGCTAAAACTGAGCAAACTGGTGCCATAGACTGGTTCTATTCCAATCAGTAAAAGCACCTGCTGAATTCATAAGGTTGTAAATACAGTACACTTGGCTGACCTCTCTCCATCGATCTCATTCGTGCCCGGAGCTCAATACTGGCAATCATTATATACTGAACAAAAATATAAACGCAACATGTAAAGTGTTGGTCCCATGTTTCATGAGCTGAAATAAAATATCTCTGAAATGTTCAATTTTGTGCACAAATTTGTCAACATCACTGTTAGTGAGCATTTCTCATTTGCCAAGATAATCCATCCACCTGACAGGTGTGGCATATCAAGAAGATGATTAAACAGTATGATCATTACATATGTACACCTTGTGCTGGGGACAATAAAACACTAAAATGTGCAGTTTTGTCACACAACGCAAAGTTTTGAAGGAGCGTGCAATTGGAATGCTGACTGCATGAATGTCCACCAGAGCTGTTGCCAGAGAATTGAATGTTCATTTATCTACCATAAGCCGCCTCCAATGTCGTTTCAGAGAATTGCAGACCACGTGTAACCACGCCAGCCCAGGATCTCCACATCCGGCTTCTTCACCTAAGGGATCGTCTGAGACCAGCCACCCGGACAGCTGATGAAACTGAGGAGTATTTCTGTCTGTAATAAAGCCCTTTTGTGGGGAAAAACTCATTCTGATTGGCTGGGCCTGGCTCCCCAGTGGGTGGGCCTGGCTCCCAAATGGGTGGGCCTATGCCCTCCCAGGCCCACTCATGGCTGCGGCTCTGCCCAGTCATGTGAAATCCATAGATTAGGGCCTAATTTATTTATTTCAATTGACTGATTTCCTTATATGAACTGTGACTCAGTAAAATTGTTGAAATTGTTGCATGTTGCGTTTATATTCTTGTTCAGTATATTTGTTCAGTAGCAAATACAGACCTTTCTGTGGTCTGCAGAGTTAGGTGGGATTGAGGGCTGGTCGTGGGTTAGACAGATGGATTTTTCTTCCTTTTTTGGACTAGTCATTACAGCTATTGCATTCGTGTGGCTGTAAATAGTGTATCTTGAGAAGAAAAATGGAGCGTATACTTTTCCCACAGCACACAGTGCATTAGGGAGAGAGATGAACCGGTCACAAGAAAGTACTAATGTGTTGTAACGCAGCCATTCTGTATTTTTGTGAATAAATAATCTAATTGAGGTACCAATTGAGATTCCCCTCCAATGGCTTTCTGTCTCTGTTGGTGATAAATGGGCTTAATTTCCTCACCAAGATGACTAACACTACTGGATACGTAATGTGGGCAGGCATTGGAAAAATAATGAGTTGTAATCAACAATGAACAATAGGTAACTTGAGACACAACGTTCTGAGCTTCTTGTTGGTCCCTCACCATAGATAGTTGTCATACTGTAGTAAATAGTAGGAGAAAAACTGACCTTTCACTCAAATTAATGAATATAATTCAAGATTGCTGTTGCTGTTGGTTTGTTACATGGTAAGCAATTTACAATCAGAAAAAGAAAGCCCCTTTAAGGTGGATTTATAGTCTACAGTAACTGTATGTATAGTATGCATGTAGGCTTGTATGTATGTATGATTGGACAGGTCCCTCCTAATAGGCCACTCCCTGGGGACTGATCTGATTGATAGAATTATAGTAACTGGGTCTTGGCTTGTGTGATGGACACATAGGATAAATCTTTCTCTCAGTTGACTCACAACATGCCTCTGATATTCATTGATTTGCAACTGCAACACAATGCTCCCTGTTTTCAATACATGTTCACTATTTAACAATGATTAAGCAATATACATTCTACCTGCTGAGTAGACAGTGCATGGTTATATGCCTGCTGGAATTGGTTGACTTACAGTATACTGTGGAAGGCTACATGTGATGTGTAGACCAGTATTATCAGTGTGCATCTCCCTTGGATTGCAGAAAAGCCCTGACCAGTAGCAGAGCCCTCCCTGAAGAGACAACATTAATCAATGGCCATATAACCTGAGCCAATTACACAGTCTCACCTCTGTCCTCAGACTAGCCTCATCCCCTCCATCAGCTCTTACTGAGAGCTAAATGAAGGCCAATCCTGACCTGTGACAGAATTTTAAATGAAGGTACGGCACTCACATTAAAATGAAAATTTCTGGTTGGATACAATATGCTGCAGTATGTGTAGTAATGCAACCCAGAATAAGCCAAGGTTTCACTATGCTTAGTTGGGAGGAGGTATTACATATTTTTTGTTGAACACTCCTATCATGATCAACTGATTAGAGTATTGAGCAAATGTAGGTAGTCCCAGCAGGTAATCCATGATGTCCACATGACAGCATTCAATGTGATCTTTTTCTCTGAGTCAAATGTGTTTTGTGCCAAAGGGAACAAAATGGGGAATAGTCATAGTCATTGCAGCAAACAGATCCTGTGGCAGTGATAAAGCGTTAGGCGAATATCCCTAAATGTCAGGCACATCATGAGACGTGGGGGTGGAGGTCTGTTGGAACCAGAGGGAGGCAGCCTTGCTGCGATAAGCCTGAGGGGCTGCCATTCTGACTACTGTGAGTGACATCAAACTGCCTTTTAACACTCAGGCTTGGCCTGGCTTCTCATAAAAGGAGACAGAGTGGACTGGAGAGAAGTACAAATAGAATTTAGTAAACGGCAAGAATGTCCCTCAGAAGCTAGGAGGTTATTGTTCCTCAGAACTTCAGAGGCATATGCTGTAGGAGTTACAATTCCTTTATTGTTTGATATTGAGACCATTTTCAAGTGTCCCCACAAATCCCATTACCGTCTGTACTGTTGATGACGGTTTACATTCAAATGATGTACGGTATCATTCTGCATGTCCTTTATTGTTTTTTATGAGTAGTAGAAAGATTCAAATAAATGGCAACATGCAGTAGGCAAGGACACCTTTTGTGTGCCTAAACTTGATATTATGACCAATCTGTCTTTCAATTGTCACCTGACAGGAGTTATGAATAATGTAATCCTCATTTGGTCCGTTCTCTCTCTATTTACTTTCTTATATCATTTAAAACAAAATATCTTTTAATGGTAAATCCCTTTGTCTAAAAAGAAAGTATTTGAGAAACTTCCCAAAGTGAAAGCCTTATTATTCACAGAGGGAGGTAGCAACAGTATGAGCATTTTGTGCTATTTTCGACAATCGCCCGACAGTCCCCAGCTGGCTGCCTCCATGTCACTCCTGACCCCTTCCTTGACCCCCACACAGGCTACCTGTCAGAACAAACTGCACTGAGGTATACAGTTGAGCACACAAGAGAACAGTCCTGCTGGCTTCACGTCCCAAAGAAGACTGCCAATGGAGAACTTATTTTCTTGTTATGATACTATCTTCTCCTGAATTCCACTCCCTTGAACTGTTCCTCTTTTTTCTGTCTTGTTTTAACCACTTTACCTACTAAACAGAACTACGTTCTAATGCTTGATACAGGTTTGTACTTTTTTTTTGTCATTTAGCAGACGCTCATATCCAGAGCAACTTACGGTAGTGATTTTTTTTATTCACATGCTGTATTTCTGCCACTATTCTACATTGTTGTTTTTGTTGACACAGTGGTCCTTTATCTTGTGTTCTGTATTCATGACATACCCCAGACACTTATACACACAGATCAGATTCAGGATTCACCTTTAACGCATCATTGCATTGTCCTCAAGTGGCTGCTGTCAAACGGCAGACAGGCCCTCAGGTACTGGGACACAAGCATTCCAGTGTTAATACTAATTGTAATTATTTTTGCACTATAGCCTATTTATTGCCTTACCTCCATAACTTGCTACATTTGCACACACTGTATATATATTTTCTGTTGTATTTTTTTTGACTTTATGTTTTTTATTTTACCCCATATGTAACTCTGTGTTGTTGTTTTTATCGCACTACTTTGCTTTATCTTGGCAGGTCGCAGTTGTAAATGAGAACTTGTTCTCAACTGGCTTACCTGGTTAAATAAAGGTGAAATAAAAAAATAAAATAAAAACAAGTGAACTATTCAGGAGTCAATTTGACCCTGCAAAACAATTAGCACTGTTATTATGTTGTGTTCTGTGTGACGAAGTGGCTTCAAGCCCAAGCAATCTGTAGAATGTACTCCCAAGCTGGCCCTTGTTTTCAAGATTGACGCCCAGGCAGTGAGCCGTGGAGGGAGGCGATTGACTTACTGAGACCGTGGAGGTAACTGGGCTGCTTAAGCACTGGCATAGAAACCATGTTCTCCAGCCAGAGCAATCACAATGCTTCTGCTCCAAATCACCTGTTTTGTGGATTGTTACCTTTGTGAAGCTGTATGACCTGCAGGCCGACTCTCGCCGGTCCACTGGAGTCGCAATCATTCGCTTTACCCCTGTGCTGAATATTCCCCCAGCAGCCCAGAAGGTACTTAGAGACTGACGGTGTAGAAAAGCCATCCAACGACCAATAATGAAAGTCATCTTTCTCTCTCATTCTCTGCCTGTGTATCTATGTATGCACATGTGGGTATGTGCGTACGGATGTGTTTGTGTGTGTCTAAAATAAAGGTAAATTATTTGCTTCTCAAGTGTTGCTCATTGATAATTGCCCCCTCCCCATTCATGTTATGTTTCAGAATATTGTTGATATGTTTGCAAATATCTTAACAATATTACAAAGCTAACTGTGTGTATGGTAGATTAGAATATCCTACCAGACAACTCCATATGGCTGTGGTTCTTCCTCACTTTCACAGAAGCCAGGAATTTCAAGGCTGTTTGTCCACTAACCTTGAAACAATCTGCAGGCCTGTGGTCAATGTAGCAGGCCGATAGTGTCGTAGAAATATTTGACTCAAAAAGTAGTCAACTTAAAAATATTTCTCAAGAGACTGGAACTTGTGAATTTAGACTTTTATTATTTGCATAACAAAGCCGAGCTTGCTCCATGGAGCAACTGCTTGCCCTGAACCGGAGCGCTCCTTTTATACAGTCACACTGATACAACTGATAGTTACTCCTCCCTATGTGAATGAATAACATCTTTCAGTATCACATGTTGGCTACTCACGAGGGCTACTTGCGCTTCTCTAAGTGGGGCCTCTGTATCTTATTAGTGGCATGACTCAAAAAAGTATGTACAAACGTACGTTAAAGAACAATCACACTCTGTATTGACTATATTCACTATCCAGGCATGCATCTGGAGTACAAAGTATCAATCATGTTCATTCTGTTTCACCTTTATCATTTCATAACACATTATAAAACATATAAATTAATACTTAAACATGGTTTAAACATGTCATCCATAACCCATTCTCAACCACATACATTTAAGCACTTATCATTTACCATCCTTCCTGGCCCTTGAGATTATGTGCATGTGGCCATGTGTCAGGTCATAAGGTCATAAGCACAAACAAATGATAACACTAGTTCCATTGTTACTCCAATCTCCACATAGCCATCACGAGGAGTTGTATCTCCATCACATGTCATTGACATACCCAGACCAGCTGCAGGGAGTTTATGAAAAACACATAAATGTCTCTGCTCTGTATTAACCCTTCAACTGGTTCTCAATCCATAAACATTTTAAGGCATATAGGTGTTTAATTCTACGACATATGTACTTGAAAATCATCTATATATTTCCCCCCTTTGGGACTTTCTAAGTCCCAACCAATAAAACAAAAGATAACATAAAATGAGTGTAAGCATGTGCATATACTTATTCTTAGCCTTGCCATCTGTGGTTACATTTTATAAGAATATATATTCAGACCAATGTATCTTCTTCATTGTCTGACCCATCCTGATGAGGACAAGGAGCCCAGTCAGGTATTGGTTACAAGTCTTGAAGGTTTCCCTCTAAGCTAACCTCCAATTGTTGCTGTTGAGCTTTGTAACCATTGCTCCCCTTTTTGTTTTGTTGTATTTCCAATATACGTGGTAGTATCCTAACACATCAAAATATATAAGAAATAAATGCAACTTTGTTTTAACCATAATATCTAGGACATGTTAAGAATAGTGTCAACATCTTTAGCTTACCTTTTTTACCCATATCACAATTATTATAACAATCAAAAGAATCAATATCAATATCTAATCCATTAATTGCAATGTCAACATCATTAGTTATTAACATATTAATAACTTATTCAAATCAATCAGTCACCTTATAATTCATAGTCATTATCAGATTAATTACCCAAAACAAATTTAGAATGACAATTCTTAGTTATTCACTTTGGTTCCATCATTCAAAGCTAAATCTCTCACCTTGGCACATATTGACACTGGCAGAATGTATATTTATACTATCATAATTCTAGCATTAACTTCCTCATAACGAGAATTACAACAGATCATTATCTTAATACATTCCTAGTCTAAATTACTATAAATTTAGCAGTGTATAATACCTCCTTAATCAACATACTACCTTAACTAACACTCCCTTACTCTACCGGCACTCAATCTTCTGGCGTCTTCATTATGTTCTTCAGATAGCTTCATAGTTCATCTTGGATTGCCCATGGCAATGTCCCAATTCCAATGTCACACCTGAGCCGCCCCACCTCCACCATCATTCTGTTTTGTCAATTTGCAAACCAGTATACCCTATGAAGAACGTTGCATTTGCATAGACCTCTCTCTTCCTGCTCACTCCACATGGACTCCTGTCACATTCCTGAGAGAAAAGGCACAAAAGAGAAGGCAATTGATTGCCTTGATTTGATGCTGGATTCAGGTCTCCTGGCAGAGGTGGTGTCGGACCGGAACGTCTTTGTTGTTCCTCTTCAGCCGGGTAGAGGGTTTTTGGTTTTTATTGAGGTTCACACCGCTCTGGACCGAATTATTTATACTATGCATTACAACACCATCTGTAATAACATCTTGAATGTCTGGAATCTCTCGGTGGTCTGGAAGGTCTTGGAAGTCTCTGTGGTGGTCTCCTAGTCATCAGTTCCCTCACTCTGGTACAATGGTTTAGATGACACCCGATCACGCTCCCCTCTAACCGTACCGCTGTTGGTGTAACCTGGACGATGATGTATGGACACCTTTAGCTGCTAACCTTCTCCCATCACTAGGGTCTCCGGATCAGCCAGAGTCCCTCTCAATCTATCGACATCGGTCTGCGATGAGTGTCCTTCTATCAGCCTACCCATAGGGAAGCTCGGAGTTACTGCTGCAAAGACACAAGCACAGACACACACAAAAGACAACAATGCTACCCAATGGCTGAGGTTGGAACACTCCTATAGTGGGAAACATGGATCTAAGCATCTGTCTCCACCACTTTTACCATCATTAAGGTAGCCAACAACACCTGGTACAGGCCCCTCCACATAGGGTCTTTCCAGTTCTTTCTTCTGTAGTCTTTTGCCATCACATAGTCTCCAAGGCACAGAAAATACTCAGATTCTCCTACTCAGTTGGGCAGAGTTATCTTCACCCATGAAAAGAAAATCTTAAGAACATTGTTAGGTTAGGTGAGACACAGCATGCTACTTATGTCCTCTCATCCGTTGTTAGAAATTGCGTAATTCAAATCTGGTATTGGAATAAGAATCAAGAGATCTTCAATCCAAGCTTAATTTATTATATGCAAAATGTATGTATGATAAGTATGAAGGTTCGTATATACGGGTCCACTGAAATGCCACGCAGGGCACTCAGTTAACTAGAATTATTGTTTACAGATTCTTTCTCAAATACTCTGACAGAAAGCCTTCACCTCTTCTGTTGGCCAACCAGAGCAAAGGACTGAGTGTGGTCCAGACTCCATTCAGCCAATCCGTTGGCGCAGGGGCCGGTCCCAACTCCTCGGCACTCCATTTGTTGCCAGGCATAGTTGCTATGATAATAACCTGCGGAGTCAGCACCGAAAAGACACCATTCCACTGTACTCCATGTTCAAGGACAGCTTCACAGACTACAAAGAGAGAGTGTTCACATCTGCAAGAAACACAAGTCTTATCTGTCCTACCCCCAACGTTCCCCACATGAATAACAGCCTGCTACGTGAAACAATCCATATCAGCACAGTTCATTAATGCATTCCTTCCAAGCTATCCATCACATACAGATCCAATTATGAGAAAAATAAAACCCAACAATTCCCCCTTTTGACACCCTCTAGGGTGTCACTCATTAAAATACAATACAAACAAAAATAAACACTTTTATTAATAGACAATTTGATAATAAAAGTCCTTCAGTCCCTCCATCTACACCCAACTTTGCAAACGGTTGGCCACAAGTCACCCAGGCACTTCAAACCTTCACATAAGGAAAGACAAACATTCTCAATGGTTAACTTGATTAATAAAGCATAAAACACAGGATTAATAGAACACAAAACATAAGATTCTTAAAACATAAAACACCAACAGGGAAGTACATTTTGGCCCCCTTTAGACACCCTCTAGAGTGTCACTCCACCAAGCCTGGTAGGTCATATCCTTCATTCCTTAGGTCGGAGTCCGGGATTGGGCCGTATCTCACCATCTGTTTGGAAACCACCTTCTCCATCTCCTTTTCTCACCAAACCTCAGACACAGGAAATAAGACAACATCCACAAAGAACAAGTATACCCATAGAAGCTATAACTTCACCCAGAATAGTCACAACAATAGTTTTCCATTTTACCAAATATGTTATCAAACCAACCATTTATGGAGCTATCAATACCAGAGTTCTCAACCAGTTCGTTCGCCAGCGTGGTGATGGTCACTCAAGCGCTTTGGTCACGGGCCCGTCCGGTGCTATATTGTTGGAGATGAAAGTACAGCACATATATCCAAACAGAACACAAACCCCGTCCCGGTCAGCCAAAAGCATATCTAAAGCTATTCTATTCTGCCATGTCATTAAGCTAGTTGCCGCTGTCTGCTCAGCTAATCCCTTTATTGCATCACGAGTGTGGTTTATAAATCTTTTGCTGGTTATATTAAATATAATTTATCCAATCTACATTTTTATTAATTGTTGACCACCAGAAAATACTTGATTCAAACCCAGCTGCGATCTGATTGTGGATCCCATCAATATATATGCTTTCATCAAAGGATCCCGGGAGGAGGTCCTACTTTCTATGTGACAACTCACCAGTCTCTGACACGTTTGATTGTTTGCGTATGTAGGTGAGTTCACAATCAGTTATCACCACACATCCATCAGATGTCAGCACGGGCCTGGTTTTGGTTCCTAAAATCCTCTGGCTGCAACAAAGAGGAGAGATTAGTCATGGTCTCTTTTAGTTGTGATATTCTCTGTGTGGGAGCAGGAGCTAAGAGGCCCTACCCTGTATCCTATCTTATTAGTCCTAGAAAAACAATAAGAATCCCCTGTGACTTCAAACTGAGGCAACCCAGGTCGGGATGACTTTGCTATCGGGGGAAACAGATAGTGCAAGTTACCATAAGACTCTTTCACCACATCCCCAGGTGGCTTGCATGGAGGATAAACCTGACAGAGAGTCAAAGCCTGTCAAGGGGAACGGAGTAGTTGTTAACCTTGGTTTGGCTGTCCTACAGGCATAACAGTCCTCTTTAGACCGTATACTGAATCCATTCCAACCACAGGTTAAAATCTATTTACTCCGTCTCCATCTGTACTACTTCCTTCAGGTCTATAGTTTGCACTGTCTCACTACCTCCCTCAGAGAGGTTTACTCTATAGGGTGCCCCAGTTGATGAAGATATCTCACCTGTCAGGTCTGTAATCTGTTTTAGCATAATTCAGACTTTCAGACAGTACCTACCCTTATATGGGTCGCACTGCCATTTCTGATAATTCCCTACTTTCACAACCCTAAACTGTGTATGGAGATTGGTGATGTCCTTCCCTAAAGTCCCTAGTATTTCCCCTTTTCCCTACGTCTAGCTGTCTCCTATGCCTTTTCAACTTGTGTTAGGTTAACTACCACTTCTGGCTGAAACAGGAGGGTCCGTGTGTGTTAGGAATATGGCCCCCACAATCAGACAGCTACCTACCGTCGGGAGACCTGTGAATCCCCACCCTCGCCCTGAGAACATGTCAGACGCCAGAGGCCAACCCATTGCTTCACCTTCTATCGAACTCACACAGGGATGATCAGACAGGGTAAGGGAATCTTCGTTAAGGAGCCAACCCCCGAGCCCTTGTGGTGATCGGATCTTTCTCCTAACTCTGTGTTTGTTCGTCAGGTGTAGTTGGGTTTACCTTTTTGCAGTGAGTGACATGCACCCAGATGGATCTCTCAGCTATTCTGCTGGCAAAGGCAGTACTTGGTAGGGCCCTTCCCGCCAGGCCTGATTCAGTCTCCTGGTTAGATAGAGTGGGTCACCTTCTCCTTTAGTTCACCTGTGGGGCACAAAACCTCTGACATACAGGTGTGGTTAATACACTTTTTTATTTTTTTTATTTTTTTAAAGTATTTTGTCCTCTCCTTCGTATATATTTAATATTTAATCCAACCATCCCCCTTTTTGACACATGA
Source organism: Coregonus lavaretus (assembly GCF_964263955.1). Classification (NCBI taxonomy): domain Eukaryota; kingdom Metazoa; phylum Chordata; class Actinopteri; order Salmoniformes; family Salmonidae; genus Coregonus; species Coregonus lavaretus. Next base: position 13,756,828 of record NC_140024.1, read on the forward strand.
TTTGGCCATGTGTCAATATTACCACCTACCTAAACAATCACTTTAGTTAATATTGGTAATTCATTATCCAATTGCCATTCCTCCACTCTCTCTTCTGTTATTTTATGGTTCAAATTAAATATATTATTACCAAATTATAATCTTCTTCACAATTTGCACAGTATTACAAATTACCCTCAACTTAGTAAAATAAACTATCTTAAAGTCCTCCTCTCATGCCTTTAGAATTTACTAGTGTGGATGATTAAAATAACACCAGAATGTTAAAACAGAGTTCAGAGGCAATTGAAATCATTTAACGAACTGTTTAATCCCATAGTATACTAAACATTACCATTATTCTAAATACTTCATAAATGTTAGTTATCCCAAGTGTTCATTAAGTCCTCATGACATTCATTCTCATAAGAAATCATATATACCCCAAACTCAGCAAAAAGCTAAAAAACTCCATAAAATTCACTGTGTGCTCCTCTAAGACCTATCACCCTTGACCTGCTGAAACCCCCCCAAAATTGAAACAACAAGGCTTTATAAACATCATACTAGGTGTGTTGTTTTTTGTTTGAAAAACCAATTTGAAAAACAACAACCACAAATAGCTTCCTCCAATTAAACATAACACTACCGGTTCTAACCCTGGTGGAAATGAGTAGATGTTGGTGGTGTGGTTAGATTGGGTTTCTTGGCAGCTTCATTGGGGGTCCTGGTTGGGGTGTTGCATTCCCATCCATGACATACTTGGCAGCATTTCAGGGTTGGGTAGTTGCTGTGGCTGGATATTTGACCCTCCAGGATATTGGGGTGCTGGTTGTGGTTGGAATTGTTGGGCGCCTTGCCAGGTTGGCCTTTGACCTGGGTATCTGGGCCCACCCCCTTCTTGCTGTCCTCCATAACCTCGTCCTCTTGGTCGTTTGAAGTTTGAGGGTTGTGACCAACAGTCTCTAGCCATGTGTCCGTTCTTGCCACAGTTGAAACACCTCCTGTGACGGGGTACGTAGCCAGGATGTTGGGGTAAATCTGGTTCTGTGTACATCCCGACAGAGAAATACCCATTTGGCCCCACAGGAGCCATCATCTGGGGTGCCATCATCCCAGCCATTGCCTGTACTACTGCAGCAGCCGCGGCTGCAGCTGGATCAATACCTGGCACACCCTGTGGATTCGGGGTACTGGTCACAACCATCTGTTTGCCTGTTTTGTCTTCAGCTAGTTGTTTTTTCAAAACTTTCTTCTGTAGCTGCTTTAGTTCATCTTCCTCCTTCCTCTTGCCTTCCCTCCATCGCTCCACATGATGTTGGGCTATCTCTGTGAACTCTGGGATGGATTTTGCTGTGAGTGCCACAACCTTTTCACACTCTACCCGGGCCTGGTCTGGGAGTGCCCCCAGGCAGTTTGCAAGGAAGAGGTGACTCATTGTATTTTTGGTGGGCTCTTCATTCCATGCTTGTCTCCAGAGGCACTTTGCCCTCTTCATGTAGGCTGGTATGGTTTCATCATCATTCAGCGTCAGTGTTCTCATGAGATCTGGCCTTGCCTGAGTGGGATACTTCCTTCTAACTGCATCCCATATGACAGTTCAGTATCGATCAAAACCAGTTGCTGCTCCTACTATTCCTCTCAGGCCTGCTTGTATGAGTATCTCTTTGCATTCATGATCTCCCATGCACCTGTTCATTACTGCTACCATATCCCCTATGGTGAGTTCATCTGCTGCAGTAAGGCTCTCAAAAGCCTTCACCCACCTGTGTCCTGATTCTTCAGGCTGGGGTAAACTGTCAACCAGAGTTTGCACATCCCTGTGTGGCCAGGGCTTGTATACTGAAGCTCCCCCTGTTGTTTCTCTCAGAGGGTACTGACCCCCACAGTTACCCCCTCTCCCTTGAGTTTTGGCCCGTGTGCGTTGTGCAGGCCCTTCCTCATCCCAAATATCTCCTTGAAAAGCTCCATAGAGCATTTTTGTCTGCTTTACGTCTTCATACTCTTCCTCTTCTTCTCCCAAATCAATACAATGGCCCCCCCTTCGCTCTGGTGTTCTTTGAAGTGATGTGAGTGCCAGCTCCTTTCTGTCTTCTCTCACCTGCTTTTCCAGTACTTTCAGTTCCTTTCTTAATTCGGCATTGTTGTCATAAATGGTTGAACTGGCTGTGCTTCTACCTCCTATTTCCTCATTCTCTCTCTCACTTGCTCCGGTTCGACACAAGTCCCGGTACTCTGTACTTCTCTCTGAGTCTTCTCCCTCTTTATCCAGTCTACTCAGCTGAGAAATCTGTTCTTTCAGTTCTCGTGCAGTTTTCAACATCTGTTTGATATCACCTCTTCGTCTATTCACCTCTTCTTCACCCACCCATGTATCCTGCAGCACGCCGTCTTTCTGCTGATACTGTACCTGCCCAGTCAGTTCCAACACTGGTGCCATTGTTTTTGGAGGGTTTTCATACGGTGGTGGGGCCGATGGCAGGGCTGGATACAACCGATTTGTTATCTTGGGTGGTGCTTTGTCTTCCCACATTTTCTTCAGTTTCTCCAACATAGCCAAACCAATCCGCTCCTTTAACCTGGCTTTCTCCATCGCGTCTTTGGACTTCCCTTTGAGGGGCTCTCCTTCCTCTTTCCACTCACTTACTGCCTTCTCTGTTCTCTTCTTCAGGGCTGTCAGTATTGTCCTCGGTTCTCCTTCCCCTGGGATTCCATTCATTGCCATTATCCATCCATCTGCTATCCATTCTTTGTATAACTTTTCTCCTCTCCTCTTCCATTCCTTCCCGTCTTTTCCCCCATTTATCTCGAGGGTGGATTTCAACACTTTAATTACTTTATCTGTCATTTTTGCCAATGTTGTTGTATCTATACTTTTGTTTTAAGAACTTTATTATTTATTCTTGATTTAAAACCTTACTGACTTCAATATTTTGTATAAAAAGTGATTTTAATGTTATTGGTCTAATATTTTTAGTTTAAAACGCAAATGGGTAAAGGTAATATTATTAGACCACTGAATTTAACTCAATGACCAAAAATACAAATATAAATACTCTCTACTTTATCTATCTAAAGATGGTAGTACACATAAAACAAAATACAGATATCCCCAGCCCTAACCCATCAATAATTGTTTGTATCAATCTAAATCACCCCCCTTCTCTCTCTCTCCTGACTCTTCAAAAGCCACACTCTCGCTGTCTCCAGCCCCTCCCCTCGCAACTCTCTCTTCAGCTTTCGGTGAGAGCAGGCTCTTTTGAAGAGCTGTTTTTCGTTTTAGTGTTCCAAATATTCTGCCGTTATTTAAAGTATTTTAATCTATTTATTTAAATCAAATCAATCCCACCTAATTAGTTAAAGTTGGTGCATGTTTATATTGAAACGATAAACCAAATTATTTCAGTCTAATTGTTTAACCAGTATTTTGCAGGGTCAAACGCCACAGTTCAATCATATCAGCTCAAACGTTTCAGTTCAGTCACACTAGTCATTCATCACTTTAGCTTTATGTTCCTAATTGTTATTAACGGGTTATATGGTTTAAGCAACCACAAACCCAACAGTTATCCCCAAATTTATACAGTTTGGACAGGCACAGACGTCTTTGATTCCCAATTAGTTTTCTATCAAGGTATACAGGTTTATCATTCACACTCTCATGCATACGTCACCCCTGTCTTAAAGATGGTCCAGACTCCATTCAGCCAATCCGTTGGCGCAGGGGCCGGTCCCAACTCCTCGGCACTCCATTTGTTGCCAGGCATAGTTGCTATGATAATAACCTGCGGAGTCAGCACCGAAAAGACACCATTCCACTGTACTCCATGTTCAAGGACAGCTTCACAGACTACAAAGAGAGAGTGTTCACATCTGCAAGAAACACAAGTCTTATCTGTCCTACCCCCAACGTTCCCCACATGAATAACAGCCTGCTACGTGAAACAATCCATATCAGCACAGTTCATTAATGCATTCCTTCCAAGCTATCCATCACATACAGATCCAATTATGAGAAAAATAAAACCCAACAATTCCCCCTTTTGACACCCTCTAGGGTGTCACTCATTAAAATACAATACAAACAAAAATAAACACTTTTATTAATAGACAATTTGATAATAAAAGTCCTTCAGTCCCTCCATCTACACCCAACTTTGCAAACGGTTGGCCACAAGTCACCCAGGCACTTCAAACCTTCACATAAGGAAAGACAAACATTCTCAATGGTTAACTTGATTAATAAAGCATAAAACACAGGATTAATAGAACACAAAACATAAGATTCTTAAAACATAAAACACCAACAGGGAAGTACATTTTGGCCCCCTTTAGACACCCTCTAGAGTGTCACTCCACCAAGCCTGGTAGGTCATATCCTTCATTCCTTAGGTCGGAGTCCGGGATTGGGCCGTATCTCACCATCTGTTTGGAAACCACCTTCTCCATCTCCTTTTCTCACCAAACCTCAGACACAGGAAATAAGACAACATCCACAAAGAACAAGTATACCCATAGAAGCTATAACTTCACCCAGAATAGTCACAACAATAGTTTTCCATTTTACCAAATATGTTATCAAACCAACCATTTATGGAGCTATCAATACCAGAGTTCTCAACCAGTTCGTTCGCCAGCGTGGTGATGGTCACTCAAGCGCTTTGGTCACGGGCCCGTCCGGTGCTATATTGTTGGAGATGAAAGTACAGCACATATATCCAAACAGAACACAAACCCCGTCCCGGTCAGCCAAAAGCATATCTAAAGCTATTCTATTCTGCCATGTCATTAAGCTAGTTGCCGCTGTCTGCTCAGCTAATCCCTTTATTGCATCACGAGTGTGGTTTATAAATCTTTTGCTGGTTATATTAAATATAATTTATCCAATCTACATTTTTATTAATTGTTGACCACCAGAAAATACTTGATTCAAACCCAGCTGCGATCTGATTGTGGATCCCATCAATATATATGCTTTCATCAAAGGATCCCGGGAGGAGGTCCTACTTTCTATGTGACAACTCACCAGTCTCTGACACGTTTGATTGTTTGCGTATGTAGGTGAGTTCACAATCAGTTATCACCACACATCCATCAGATGTCAGCACGGGCCTGGTTTTGGTTCCTAAAATCCTCTGGCTGCAACAAAGAGGAGAGATTAGTCATGGTCTCTTTTAGTTGTGATATTCTCTGTGTGGGAGCAGGAGCTAAGAGGCCCTACCCTGTATCCTATCTTATTAGTCCTAGAAAAACAATAAGAATCCCCTGTGACTTCAAACTGAGGCAACCCAGGTCGGGATGACTTTGCTATCGGGGGAAACAGATAGTGCAAGTTACCATAAGACTCTTTCACCACATCCCCAGGTGGCTTGCATGGAGGATAAACCTGACAGAGAGTCAAAGCCTGTCAAGGGGAACGGAGTAGTTGTTAACCTTGGTTTGGCTGTCCTACAGGCATAACAGTCCTCTTTAGACCGTATACTGAATCCATTCCAACCACAGGTTAAAATCTATTTACTCCGTCTCCATCTGTACTACTTCCTTCAGGTCTATAGTTTGCACTGTCTCACTACCTCCCTCAGAGAGGTTTACTCTATAGGGTGCCCCAGTTGATGAAGATATCTCACCTGTCAGGTCTGTAATCTGTTTTAGCATAATTCAGACTTTCAGACAGTACCTACCCTTATATGGGTCGCACTGCCATTTCTGATAATTCCCTACTTTCACAACCCTAAACTGTGTATGGAGATTGGTGATGTCCTTCCCTAAAGTCCCTAGTATTTCCCCTTTTCCCTACGTCTAGCTGTCTCCTATGCCTTTTCAACTTGTGTTAGGTTAACTACCACTTCTGGCTGAAACAGGAGGGTCCGTGTGTGTTAGGAATATGGCCCCCACAATCAGACAGCTACCTACCGTCGGGAGACCTGTGAATCCCCACCCTCGCCCTGAGAACATGTCAGACGCCAGAGGCCAACCCATTGCTTCACCTTCTATCGAACTCACACAGGGATGATCAGACAGGGTAAGGGAATCTTCGTTAAGGAGCCAACCCCCGAGCCCTTGTGGTGATCGGATCTTTCTCCTAACTCTGTGTTTGTTCGTCAGGTGTAGTTGGGTTTACCTTTTTGCAGTGAGTGACATGCACCCAGATGGATCTCTCAGCTATTCTGCTGGCAAAGGCAGTACTTGGTAGGGCCCTTCCCGCCAGGCCTGATTCAGTCTCCTGGTTAGATAGAGGTGGTCACCTTCTCCTTTAGTTCACCTGTGGGGCACAAAACCTCTGACATACAGGTGTGGTTAATACACTTTTTTATTTTTTTTATTTTTTTAAAGTATTTTGTCCTCTCCTTCGTATATATTTAATATTTAATCCAACCATCCCCCTTTTTGACACATGATTTGGCCATGTGTCAATATTACCACCTACCTAAACAATCACTTTAGTTAATATTGGTAATTCATTATCCAATTGCCATTCCTCCACTCTCTCTTCTGTTATTTTATGGTTCAAATTAAATATATTATTACCAAATTATAATCTTCTTCACAATTTGCACAGTATTACAAATTACCCTCAACTTAGTAAAATAAACTATCTTAAAGTCCTCCTCTCATGCCTTTAGAATTTACTAGTGTGGATGATTAAAATAACACCAGAATGTTAAAACAGAGTTCAGAGGCAATTGAAATCATTTAACGAACTGTTTAATCCCATAGTATACTAAACATTACCATTATTCTAAATACTTCATAAATGTTAGTTATCCCAAGTGTTCATTAAGTCCTCATGACATTCATTCTCATAAGAAATCATATATACCCCAAACTCAGCAAAAAGCTAAAAAACTCCATAAAATTCACTGTGTGCTCCTCTAAGACCTATCACCCTTGACCTGCTGAAACCCCCCCAAAATTGAAACAACAAGGCTTTATAAACATCATACTAGGTGTGTTGTTTTTTGTTTGAAAAACCAATTTGAAAAACAACAACCACAAATAGCTTCCTCCAATTAAACATAACACTACCGGTTCTAACCCTGGTGGAAATGAGTAGATGTTGGTGGTGTGGTTAGATTGGGTTTCTTGGCAGCTTCATTGGGGGTCCTGGTTGGGGTGTTGCATTCCCATCCATGACATACTTGGCAGCATTTCAGGGTTGGGTAGTTGCTGTGGCTGGATATTTGACCCTCCAGGATATTGGGGTGCTGGTTGTGGTTGGAATTGTTGGGCGCCTTGCCAGGTTGGCCTTTGACCTGGGTATCTGGGCCCACCCCCTTCTTGCTGTCCTCCATAACCTCGTCCTCTTGGTCGTTTGAAGTTTGAGGGTTGTGACCAACAGTCTCTAGCCATGTGTCCGTTCTTGCCACAGTTGAAACACCTCCTGTGACGGGGTACGTAGCCAGGATGTTGGGGTAAATCTGGTTCTGTGTACATCCCGACAGAGAAATACCCATTTGGCCCCACAGGAGCCATCATCTGGGGTGCCATCATCCCAGCCATTGCCTGTACTACTGCAGCAGCCGCGGCTGCAGCTGGATCAATACCTGGCACACCCTGTGGATTCGGGGTACTGGTCACAACCATCTGTTTGCCTGTTTTGTCTTCAGCTAGTTGTTTTTTCAAAACTTTCTTCTGTAGCTGCTTTAGTTCATCTTCCTCCTTCCTCTTGCCTTCCCTCCATCGCTCCACATGATGTTGGGCTATCTCTGTGAACTCTGGGATGGATTTTGCTGTGAGTGCCACAACCTTTTCACACTCTACCCGGGCCTGGTCTGGGAGTGCCCCCAGGCAGTTTGCAAGGAAGAGGTGACTCATTGTATTTTTGGTGGGCTCTTCATTCCATGCTTGTCTCCAGAGGCACTTTGCCCTCTTCATGTAGGCTGGTATGGTTTCATCATCATTCAGCGTCAGTGTTCTCATGAGATCTGGCCTTGCCTGAGTGGGATACTTCCTTCTAACTGCATCCCATATGACAGTTCAGTATCGATCAAAACCAGTTGCTGCTCCTACTATTCCTCTCAGGCCTGCTTGTATGAGTATCTCTTTGCATTCATGATCTCCCATGCACCTGTTCATTACTGCTACCATATCCCCTATGGTGAGTTCATCTGCTGCAGTAAGGCTCTCAAAAGCCTTCACCCACCTGTGTCCTGATTCTTCAGGCTGGGGTAAACTGTCAACCAGAGTTTGCACATCCCTGTGTGGCCAGGGCTTGTATACTGAAGCTCCCCCTGTTGTTTCTCTCAGAGGGTACTGACCCCCACAGTTACCCCCTCTCCCTTGAGTTTTGGCCCGTGTGCGTTGTGCAGGCCCTTCCTCATCCCAAATATCTCCTTGAAAAGCTCCATAGAGCATTTTTGTCTGCTTTACGTCTTCATACTCTTCCTCTTCTTCTCCCAAATCAATACAATGGCCCCCCCTTCGCTCTGGTGTTCTTTGAAGTGATGTGAGTGCCAGCTCCTTTCTGTCTTCTCTCACCTGCTTTTCCAGTACTTTCAGTTCCTTTCTTAATTCGGCATTGTTGTCATAAATGGTTGAACTGGCTGTGCTTCTACCTCCTATTTCCTCATTCTCTCTCTCACTTGCTCCGGTTCGACACAAGTCCCGGTACTCTGTACTTCTCTCTGAGTCTTCTCCCTCTTTATCCAGTCTACTCAGCTGAGAAATCTGTTCTTTCAGTTCTCGTGCAGTTTTCAACATCTGTTTGATATCACCTCTTCGTCTATTCACCTCTTCTTCACCCACCCATGTATCCTGCAGCACGCCGTCTTTCTGCTGATACTGTACCTGCCCAGTCAGTTCCAACACTGGTGCCATTGTTTTTGGAGGGTTTTCATACGGTGGTGGGGCCGATGGCAGGGCTGGATACAACCGATTTGTTATCTTGGGTGGTGCTTTGTCTTCCCACATTTTCTTCAGTTTCTCCAACATAGCCAAACCAATCCGCTCCTTTAACCTGGCTTTCTCCATCGCGTCTTTGGACTTCCCTTTGAGGGGCTCTCCTTCCTCTTTCCACTCACTTACTGCCTTCTCTGTTCTCTTCTTCAGGGCTGTCAGTATTGTCCTCGGTTCTCCTTCCCCTGGGATTCCATTCATTGCCATTATCCATCCATCTGCTATCCATTCTTTGTATAACTTTTCTCCTCTCCTCTTCCATTCCTTCCCGTCTTTTCCCCCATTTATCTCGAGGGTGGATTTCAACACTTTAATTACTTTATCTGTCATTTTTGCCAATGTTGTTGTATCTATACTTTTGTTTTAAGAACTTTATTATTTATTCTTGATTTAAAACCTTACTGACTTCAATATTTTGTATAAAAAGTGATTTTAATGTTATTGGTCTAATATTTTTAGTTTAAAACGCAAATGGGTAAAGGTAATATTATTAGACCACTGAATTTAACTCAATGACCAAAAATACAAATATAAATACTCTCTACTTTATCTATCTAAAGATGGTAGTACACATAAAACAAAATACAGATATCCCCAGCCCTAACCCATCAATAATTGTTTGTATCAATCTAAATCACCCCCCTTCTCTCTCTCTCCTGACTCTTCAAAAGCCACACTCTCGCTGTCTCCAGCCCCTCCCCTCGCAACTCTCTCTTCAGCTTTCGGTGAGAGCAGGCTCTTTTGAAGAGCTGTTTTTCGTTTTAGTGTTCCAAATATTCTGCCGTTATTTAAAGTATTTTAATCTATTTATTTAAATCAAATCAATCCCACCTAATTAGTTAAAGTTGGTGCATGTTTATATTGAAACGATAAACCAAATTATTTCAGTCTAATTGTTTAACCAGTATTTTGCAGGGTCAAACGCCACAGTTCAATCATATCAGCTCAAACGTTTCAGTTCAGTCACACTAGTCATTCATCACTTTAGCTTTATGTTCCTAATTGTTATTAACGGGTTATATGGTTTAAGCAACCACAAACCCAACAGTTATCCCCAAATTTATACAGTTTGGACAGGCACAGACGTCTTTGATTCCCAATTAGTTTTCTATCAAGGTATACAGGTTTATCATTCACACTCTCATGCATACGTCACCCCTGTCTTAAAGAATTGTAAGTGTCTCCTTTGAACATAGTCATATCTAGTCTGAACTGATATGTGCCATAGCGTCGCACTGCCTATTTATTTAAAGTACCTCCTATGGGTGTCTTTTGTTAACGTTTGCACAATTTAAACTTTATTTCCTAATTGTAATTCTCATTATTTACTGTTTTAAAATATTGTTTGTATTCTCAGCCAAAATGGTACACAGTTATTACACAGTTAAACGTAGTATACAGTTATCACACTCACTCACAATACACAGTCATAATCCTATCACAGTCATAAATGACACACTTACACTCGACACACAATCGTAATTCTTTGTCACACAACTAAAGTTTCTTAGGACACACAGATAACAAAGGTATACAATGGGGCACACAGCCACCTCTACTATGGGGCACACAGCCACCTCTACAATGGGGCACACAGCCACCTCTACTATGGGGCACACAGCCACCTCTACTATGGGGCACACAGCCACCTCTACTATGGGGCACACAGCCACCTCTACTATGGGGCACACAGCCACCTCTACTATGGGGCACACAGCCACCTCTACTATTCCATGGGTTTAACCATCACAATTATCAAACATTTGCATAGTACATTATGAAATCGAAGTAGTATACTGTAATCGTTATTTATAGTATAATAGGGTTCACTTACATCAAACAGGTGCTTCACAAAATTAATTTGGATAAAGCCAATGTGCAAAACTTCAGTTATATTACAATAGGTGTTTTGCTTACCTTTATAGAAGCCCGGGCAATTTGTGAAACACAGTTCGATGACAGTGATGTCCAATAGGCTGGGTGAATTCCAGCGAAGTTCCGCCACCAGATCACAGTCGGAGGTCACCAATTGTTAGAAATTGCGTAATTCAAATCTGGTATTGGAATAAGAATCAAGAGATCTTCAATCCAAGCTTAATTTATTATATGCAAAATGTATGTATGATAAGTATGAAGGTTCGTATATACGGGTCCACTGAAATACCACGCAGGGCACTCAGTTAACTAGAATGATTGTTTACAGATTCTTTCTCAAATACTCTGACAGAAAGCCTCCACCTCTTCTGTTGGCCAACCAGAGCAAAGGACTGAGTGTGGTCCAGACTCCATTCAGCCAATCCGTTGGCGCAGGGGCCGGTCCCAACTCCTCGGCACTCCATTTGTTGCCAGGCATAGTTGCTATGATAATAACCTGCGGAGTCAGCACCGAAAAGACACCATTCCACTGTACTCCATGTTCAAGGACAGCTTCACAGACTACAAAGAGAGAGTGTTCGCATCTGCAAGAAACACAAGTCTTATCTGTCCTACCCCCAACGTTCCCCACATGAATAACAGCCTGCTACGTGAAACAATCCATATCAGCACAGTTCATTAATGCATTCCTTCTAAGCTATCCATCACATACAGATCCAATTATGAGAAAAATAAAACCCAACACCGTCAAGAGAAGCCTTGAAATTATGAAGCACACCTGCTTCCAGCTTGTTGTAGTCCACTTATTTCATGCCTCCTATCACAAAAACAAAAAAGATTTAACCTAACCCATAACACATTATTACTACTGCTCATATCCTTAATACACCTTGCACATTTCCCCACAAAACCATTATAAAACATTAAAACCTCTGTAAGCCCAACTTCCCCCCTTGGACACATGCATCACATCGTGATTCATGTGTTCAAAAAAACAAAACAACAACAATATTGCCTATTAAACCAAAAATAATAACTAAACTGAAAATGACAACCCTTGAGCATATCTTTACTTAACTATATCCCATAACACTATTCAAGGAATACCTCTCCTTCAGGACTAACTCTCTCACTTCATCCTTGTCCTGTTTGGACTAATATATATATAGGATTTTGTCCAAATTATAAACTTCTTCACAATTATCCTTATTATATCTAACCCCCTAATACAGCATGCCTCTAGAATTTATAGTGCGTGTGATCAGGTCACACCATAAAGCCAGGACAAATTTCAGAGGTCATTGAAATCATTCAATTAATTGTTTCATCCAATAGTATACTACTCATTAATAACCATCAAAACATTTCATAAATGTTGTATCCCGAGTGTACAGTAAGTCCTTAGTACAGCTCTTTTCAAAATAAATCACACATATTTACTTATCACTCAGTAAATAAAACCCAAATTACATGTGTATGCCCCTTTAAGATATTTCACTTCCATCCCATCAAAAACCCCAAAATAGAAATAAAAATCCTATACAGAATAACATTTCATACTAAGTAGTTTGTTTGTGGTTATTCGAACACCATATAGTAAAACAATAAACAAACAAAAATGGCCAAATCTAGAACCCACTATAAATTGGTGCTATTCACTCAGTATAATAGCCAAAGCTCCTTGCATCCCCTGGTTCACGTAACGAAAATACATTATCATTCTAGAATTCAACTATTCGCATACATCACTAGTGTCACGCAAACTATAGAATAAAGTAATAACAATTAGAATGTGTCAAATAAATGTTTTCCATCCAACTATTCAAACTTGCTTCAAATATATATTTCAGCTCGATACAGTCAAGCAAGTACGACTCTCTTTTACCCGGAAACTAGTTCATGGCATTAGTAAAGTCTATTCACATCCCAACAATAACTAATAATATATTTATATTCATATTATTAAAAGACCTTACTTTCATTCCAGTCTACCTAAACAATTCAAATTATGGCCAAAACTCTATCCAAATTGCCAGTCCGCTATTCAAATGTATGTAACTGTCCTTTCTGATTAGACTATAGACACTCCTCCTTCTTTCCCGTTGAATAAGTGAGTCCTTCAGTCTGAAAAGACGCAGGCTGCTAAATCGTCCAGTCTTATCCTGACTGTTCCGTCAATCTAAACAACCCACAACCATAGTTAAACTATACTTAGAAAACGTAGACTCTGATCAGCGATGCAGAATCTATGCTTTATTGAAAAGACAAGTTAATCCTCCTTTATTTCAATGATAATGGTCAGTAGTTTTAGTATCTGGCACATACCACACTTTATCAGAAAATAGCTTTGAAGGACACAGATCTCACACGCTCAACGTAAACAACTTAGCAGTCAACGAGTCAAACCCCACATTCATTGATTTGGAAACAGATCTAACGACCTAACCAAATGAATTATATTTTCCCCCTAATATACAAAAAATCCTTGACTATATCACCCCTGCTTCTGAAATAATAGATAGTTTATTTTAATGCTTAATTCCACCACATGCTCCATGTACTTTCTCCCATCCCCACGTACGTCTGTACGTGTTTGGGCGTGCAAGTCAACACCTATAATTTTATCCAATGACTTGTAATAAATTACACTCCCATAAAATTCATTCTATTCTAATATATTCACATCAACCAAACCATTCATGTTTCTAATGATTCTTTATTGCCACAAATCAGTTAATCACAATCTAGTCTCAGCGAACGAACAACAAATTACCCAAATCCTTCCCCTCAGTCATAGAATCCTCCCAGAATCATATATGCTGGTCACTATTCCCTGATCTTACAAAATTCTATGACAGGCATTGTTGTACGAAACTCCAAGATATCATTTACAAGAAAAGCTTATTATTCCAACGTATGTATAATTATCATACACACCTCTATATCTCATCATTCAAACTTCAGAGTGCGACTAATTTACACCATTATACCACTCTTATTCCATATTTATACAATGTTGTTCTCAAACGCGCTTAATTACTATTTGTATAACCAACAGGAATATTTTATTCTATCAAAGGGCCCAAATTTGGAATGTTAACCCTATCCTAGTTATTATTTTACTGTAGTCAATTTATCATAATACTACATCACCTCTAAAGTTTCTAAATATAATGTCAGAAACATACCCTAAAAGATTGATCAAAATACAATGCATAGACGTCATATGTTCCTCCAACAGGTTTTATTCTACCCCTCCTGGTAACATGAATTTTCTACACTCAGTTGGTCAATGAATATCCACGCACCATTCACTCTTCCTCTCTTGGTGTGAGACCGGGTGCGTCCGTCCTACCAGGTTATACTCAAACAACGGTCCAGGAAAGGTGCGCCAACCTTTCTCCACCAAACACCGACACTTCAAACGACCTCAAACACAGCTTCTCTCCTCAACACAGAAAATAAGATGTTATCTGCAGGATTTCTTATTATTCTCATTCATACAGATGAGTAGCCACTTGTGCCCAAATGAATCAGACAGTTGAATGACTCACAGCCGCCCAAGCAAACCACTCACCCACACAAGATGAGCAGACCTACTCTATTTAACACTTTCTCTATATTTTGAAGCCCTTGTGGCTATTTAACCCGTTCACCTACTCAGGATGACCAGTGTTACTCCAATTTATGCTGTCACCTATGCCGGATGACCTAACTTTTTTACCTGATCGACCCTGCCTAACTTTGGCATCACCACAACACAGGATGATGCCCCACCTACCCGAGCAGACCTCTAACAATGAATTCCTCATTAGAGCGGTAACCGTAGGTCCCAAATTTAGCTAGCCACCTGCCCGTTCAGCCCTCTGGAGCGCTAATTTTTAGCTCTCCAAAGCGGTATCCACAGGATTTCTATTTATTTAGCCCCCTAGGTGATACACTTCCTCGACACACCTGGACTTCTACTACGCTTTCCTAAGCGACCTGTAAATTTATAGTGGTATTCGCAGGACTTAACATGTTATTGTCTGATCGCTCAACCAGATGGACAACCGCCCGTGCCGAAATGACCCAGACAAAGCGATCAGCAGGATGAATCAAATGAATCAAATGAATCAAATGAATTGAACAGACGGTTCAGACGAACAACAGAGTGACATCGACATGTATTCTTAAATTCAAAAGCTCCTAGTCTCTAATTTTCTGGTTCTTAAATTTGGAGAGACCTACTTGGTATTTCTGCAGCTGATACCGTGCCCCGGATCGGACCACACAAACGTTTATACTATATAAGTAAGAACTTGGCTTACCTGTTAAAAGCGGCCGCTTTTGTTTGTATGGTCCGTCCAAGCCGTTTCATAACTGCAGATGTACACCGTCTCTGGCCCCTGTTGTCAACTCCTGGCAAGCTCGCAAAATATGTCGTAGAAATATTTGACTCAAAAAGTAGTCAACTTAAAAATATTTCTCAAGAGACTGGAACTTGTGAATTTAGACTTTTATTATTTGCATAACAAAGCCGAGCTTGCTCCATGGAGCAACTGCTTGCCCTGAACCGGAGCGCTCCTTTTATACAGTCACACTGATACAACTGATAGTTACTCCTCCCTATGTGAATGAATAACATCTTTCAGTATCACATGTTGGCTACTCACGAGGGCTACTTGCGCTTCTCTAATTGGGGCCTCTGTATCTTATTAGTGGCATGACTCAAAAAATTATGTACATACGTACGTTAAAGAACAATCACACTCTGTATTGACTATATTCACTATCCAGGCATGCATCTGGAGTACAAAGTATCAATCATTTCATTCTGTTTCACCTTTATCATTTCATAACACATTATAAAACATATCAATTAATACTTAAACATGGTTTAAACATGTCATCCATAACCCATTCTCAACCACATACATTTAAGCATTTATCATTTACCATCCTTCCTGGCCCTTGAGATTATGTGCATGTGGCCATGTGTCAGGTCATAAGGTCATAAGCACAAACAAATGATAACACTAGTTCCATTGTTACTCCAATCTCCACATAGCCATCACGAGGAGTTGTATCTCCATCACATGTCATTGACATACCCAGACCAGCTGCAGGGAGTTTATGAAAAACACATAAATGTCTCTGCTCTGTATTAACCCTTCAACTGGTTCTCAATCCATAAACATTTTAAGGCATATAGGTGTTTAATTCTACAAAATATGTACTTGAAAATCATCTATAATAGTGATACCAGTGATGACGCAGACAGGCAGGAAGAGGCGTATAGAGCCGGGTCCACATCTGATCTCTTCCACACCACAGTGGACCTGTAGAGGATCAATGGTCATTAATTACAACCTACATTGTAGTATAGACAAGAGATTCTGGGTGGGCGTCAACAATGGAGCATCATCCAATTAATGGACTGACAAGAAACTAAGCTATTTTACTCTTCACGAGCTATACACAGCAAAAATTGGAGTGTTGAAATTTCAGGGTTAAACATTTCCGAGTTGATTTTCACTCCCAGAGTGTAATTTTAACACATTCTGATTTAAATGGTGTTCAGTGTTGGAGTTATTTGACAGAGTTGATGTGGTCAGTGTTAACCGAACTCCGCAGAGATGTAATTAAGCTCCGCCCATGCATTTCACTTCTTCAGTTGGAGACAGAGGAGACAAGTCGGCGCCATTTTCTCCCTCCCATGCAGTACTACACGGTAAGTGCAATTAACTCAAACTTACTGAAACAATTATATAAATTGATGCTGAGAATTTCAGTATGAACAATGAAACATCTACAGAGAATATATGCCTAACAAAACCGTGTTTGTTGCCAGGACTGAGCAGCAAATTTGTCCTGGTGATTAGCTAGCTAGAAGTGTATGGTAAGCTAGCTAACAGTTTGTTACTTAAACCGTTTCCAACTTTATCAATGATGATTTAATAAAGGAAAACAAAGCGTTATGTTTTTTTACTGTATAAAATCTTGTTTGAGGCTGGAGCTAACTTATTTTTTCCCCCCTTCACTTTGAACATCAACATGCAGACGGTGTTTCACGTGTTTAGTTGTCTGTGTGACCAGCGTACCACTGTATTTGGTGACCCATCAGATTCTATGACCTGCAGTGTTGGAAAAAGTACTCAGATCATTTACTTAAGTAAAAGTATATAAGTATTTCCAGTTAATTGTACTGAAATTACTAAGTTAAAGCTAAAGTACAAAGTTAGCAGAGAATCGGGCTGTGACTGATATATTAAACATTTATTAAACATTTAAGTGCATCATTAAATACTGATGAGTCAATGCATAAGCAGCATTTTAATATCTCAGTCACAGCGCGATTTTCTGAAAATTAGTACTTTTTCCAACAGTACAGGTCACAGAATCTGATGGGTCACCAAAAATGGTGGAACACTGTCGACTTAGCTTTAATCTTTACCTTTCTTCCTTTAAATGTTTATTTACTTTGTCAAACTTCCTTGCATGTCTCAGTCAAAATGCTGGTCCAGGTGAAGTACAGCCAACAGCAGAAATATGTGAAGCTGGATGAGGATGAAGGACGGTTTGACTTTATGCAATTCCATGAAAAAGGTTAGCATGGCTTAGGAAAAAAGTTTTAAACCACACCCATGTTCTTTTAAAAGCTCATTGTGCAAGCTCCTTAATGTCGTCGATTCTGATTTCTTTACATGCCTTTATCAGACTCTTTTATACGGTAAATGGGGTTAAATTGCTAATCATTTTCAGTTCTGTAATGTGTGCTTCATAGAGTGTAAAGTATTAATATACACCAAAACAGTCAATAAAAAAAGCCAATCATCAATTTTTAAATTTGGACTTACGAGGGAATGGTTTATGTGAGGGAAAATGCTCTAGGTCTATTTAAGGATTATACAGTGGTGGATGTATGTATTTAACGTGAACAGTTATTGGCTGTGAGGCAAGAAACAGTGCTGACTTCAAAGGCACATTCAGTTTGACCTTACTATCTTTTCCAGTCATCGAGAGATTTTGCCTGCCACCTGATGCAAAAGTTATATACAAGGATGCAACAGGGACAGAAGTTGATGCAGAAATATTCAGCGACCTCGTTGGACAAGGCAATGTGGTGCTGACAGTATTCTCAGATCAGGGTGAGATATCAAGGCAGGTATAATAAAGCACTTTACACCTTACATAATATAATTATTTGAATTTTTTCTATTCCTTTAGAATTCTCTGATTTCTCCTTGTCTTCTGCTTCTGAGACGTCTGACTCAAGCTTCAGCTCAAGTGCATCAACTATAATCCTAGATGATGTCCCCAGCAAGAGACAAAGAATTGAGGATACACGTGATGCTGTGTCTGCTGAACAGGTTTCTTAATGCTTTCACATTTTTTCACTCTGAGTCTCTAGAAAAGCTATTTATCACCATGTTTTGTATTCTAATGTT
Organism: Coregonus lavaretus; assembly: GCF_964263955.1. Classification (NCBI taxonomy): domain Eukaryota; kingdom Metazoa; phylum Chordata; class Actinopteri; order Salmoniformes; family Salmonidae; genus Coregonus; species Coregonus lavaretus. The sequence goes on from NC_140024.1 coordinate 13,775,007, forward strand.
TTTGTTTTTTATTAGTTGATTGAAGCTGTGCTAAGAGGCAAGTCTGGGGGTGAAGAAGTACTACAGGAGTACCAAACAACAGAAACCCTAACAGATGCTGCAAGAAGAAAAATGGTTAACATCCTGGTGGCTCACATGATTGACAATCATGGGTATGTTTGTTTCACATTGTTTTTATTTGTGCCAAATAACTGCATGGCCATTGCATAAATGTACTAATTAATCTCCTCTCAGGCACCGCCCCACTAAAGCAATCAGAGAAGATTATGCACGTGGGATAGTGATGTTGTTCCCTTCCCTCAAGGATCCATACTCCAAGAAGGGCTATGTAATAGGCATTATTATTGTTAACTCTTTCATGTCATGTTGTGACACAAAACTGTGTGGACGACATTGATATTTGAATTCCGTGAGATTTCTCATGAGCCTGGTATGACAAAGCATTTATTTTATTTTTTTCATTTCAGGAACACTTCTATGATGCTGCAAGCAGCACAGGATACATTTATTGGCGTCTGAAAACAGTCCAGAGGAAGATTCGTCAAGGATCTGCACTGCCACCAAATAGCCCAATTGACTTTTCTCCAGGGGGCCCAAATTTCCAAAGGACTGTTAATGTTGAAAGGCAGCTTGATGGTGATGCTTGCCAAGAGGCCATGTCTTTGCTCAACCATATCACAGACAATTCCCTGATTTTCCAGAAGATGAGAGAGACCTTTCAGCACCGTCAGAAGCTCGTTAATGACCAAGGCAGAAGTGTTGATATCCTCTCCAGCTTCCCAAGATTCCTGGATACAAAAGGATTGGTAAATTTGGGATGAGATGTTTAGAATGGCTTGAAATTTGAACGTATTTTCTGAAGTAGTAGTAGTAGTTTAATATCTTCTTTCTTAAAGGTGGACCAAGACTTCACTCTCCTATTTGATGACGACACATCCTCCAGGCTTCTTCAGAAATGGGATTTGTTCTTCAAGCCAAATGTCATAAAAGAGGCTAAGCGGCTCACCTCAACACCAGAGTTGCGTCGCTTGGTGCAGTCAGCAGAAAGTCCCCCAGGAAGTGATCTTGATGAGGCAACAAGTGAGTTGTTTTTATTTTTTTAATTTTAATAAATTTGCTATAATTGCAGTTAAACTATAACTGCAATAATATTTCATTTGTTTATTCTGTGTATCTCTGAATGTTGATCTGATTTTTGGGATAAATATGACTAATAGATGGATGAGGGTTTAAAACGTTCTCATAATGCCTCCCTGTTCTCATTCAAACTTGAAAAGTATTACATTTGAAGAGTTTTCAGTTAATTCTTGTGACTCTTTGTCCTCAGCCTACGACCAAGAAATGGCTTCCCTGTTGTTGCTGTTACTTCTCCTTCCACCACCTCCAGGGGGACTGAAGGCTCCAAACATTAGTGCATGCGATGCAGTTGAGAGACTTGTTGTCTTTCATAAGGTAATTATAATAATTTGTCACGTCACCTTCTTAGCCACATATGTAAATTAGGGTTGTTAAAAAGTGGATGGAATTGTAATTAAGTCTTCATTCCCATCTTGCACTAGCCAATGAAAAGATGTTTGAATAATCACTTCTATAATGTAGTTTTCTCTGTGGCTGCACATTATTCTTGTGTCTAATTTTCAGTTTTCTGATCTCAACCCTAGTCATGCTGCAGTTTGGAGGAGCATCTCCGCAACCAGCAGGGTCGGCAGCCGTACCTCCTCGCTGTTGGGCGTCAGAAGAGCAAGATTGAGAGCTTCTACATCACAATGGATAAGCGTCTCATCCCATGCAAGGCAAACCGCTCCCTCGGGGCATGTGATGAACTTTTCAAAGCACATTTTGTGTTTACTTTGTCTTACGATGTGGCACTTGTGAATTTTTACACATTCCTGCAGACAACAGTGTATAACATTGATGTGGGGAAAATGAAGGAGTCACCCAGAGTTAAAGACTTGAGAGCGAGACTGCTTAACCAGCCAGTAGCACTCTCACCCTGTGAGTAAGAAGCTATAACAATGTTGACCTGTTTCATGTGTCAGAAATATTATCCCAGCAGTCAACAGTTGATTTCACATTTAAGAGTTGAATTGGTTACTATCCTGGACCCAAGTTCAAATTGTTTTGTTCTCAGCAAGGCTGTAGGCATCAGTTCCTAACATATACAGGTTTTCGGAAGTACCTTAATAGTGTTCATAGTAATGTTCAGCAAATTGCTCAAACTTCAACTGTTGCATGTTCATCTAGTGAGCCAGTTGCAACTTCATCTCAGGCACATGCTTTGGAGGACACATTTAATCCACAAAATCAATGTAGCTCTTCCAGTGTTTATTCTGAGAGCAATGATTCAGGACTTACTAAAGATCCAACTAAAAAAATGTGTGCATCCATCGTGGCCAAATTACAGGGGAGTGGGATTTCCAACAGTTTGGTATCCTCAATTGTAGGAGATTTGGAAGAACTAACAAGTGAGATTTGCTCACAAGCAAAGCATACAGCTATTTCTGCTTTACCTATAACTGACCCCAACATATCTGTGATAAATGAATCTTTTGAAGATTATGAAAACCCGTTCACAAATCTAAATACAGAATGGAAACGAAATAAATACTTCCACCAAAAATGGGGAGTTGTTGAGCCAGTAGAAATAACACTGGGAGTGAGATATGACAACAGGCGAAATCAGAAATCCGGTACTTATGATCAAGTACCTGTGAAGGATACTTTTATATATGTGCCGATTTTAGAAACATTGAAGTTCATGTGCAGAAATCCAGACATTTGTGTTTTGCTAAAGAAAGAGTGTAGATCAGAGCCTGACACTTATACTGACTTTTTTGATGGAAGTTATTTTAAAACCCACCCTTTGTTTACAGCTAATAGACATGCATTACAAATCCAACTATATTATGATGATTTTGAAACAGCCAATCCCCTTGGCTCCAAACGTGGAATTCACAAAATTGGCTCTCTTTATTTTGTTGTAAGAAACTTTCCCCAAAAATTTAATTTGGTTTTGATGAACATTCATTTGGTAACACTTTTTCACACACAAGATCTGCACAAGTATGGTTTTGATGCTATGCTATACTAGAACCGTTGATAAATGATTTGAAAAAAACTAGAAAGCCAAGGGCTTTCAGATGAGCAGGTATATGGTACAATCTGTCAGATCACTGGAGATAATCTAGGGATGCACACAATTCTTGGTTTTAATGAGTCATTCAGTAGCCGTCATTTCTGTCGCCTTTGTTTGATTGAGAAGAATGATTGTCAAACGGTATACAGTGAGGATGATCCTAAGGTGATCCTTCGTGGAAAAGATATGTTTGAAATGCATTGCCAGTCTCTCCAGGAAAACCCACAATTGAAGTCACTTTATGGTTTGAAAAAAATATCTACACTTAATTAATTGAAGTGTTTCCATGTTTGTAATAACTATTCATTTGATATCATGCATTATCTTCTTGAGGGTGTGGTTCAGTATGAGATCAAATTGCTTTATGGATATCTCACACAACACTTTATGTCAGAACAGGACTTGCTTTCCAGGATTTATGGTTTTTATTATGGATTTTTAGAACGAAAAAATTGTCCTACAAAGATTATTTTGGAGAGTGTTGGCATTGGCATTGGTTTGAATTCTATTCAGACATTGTATCTTGTGAAAAACATCCCACTGTTGTTTGGTGACATTATTCCTACAGGAAACAAAAACTGGAATTTGTTACTGTTGTTACTTCAAATAATGAACATAGTTTTTTCACCTTCTCTCACTCTAGGTATGACAATATATTTAAAGCATTTGATTGTTGACCACCACAAACTATTTAAGCACGTGTATCCACATAGAAACTTGATGGGTAATGGATCATAAAATGATGCTTAGGTATCTTCTATAAGGAAAATTGGCCCCTTATTATATACGTGGGGTATGAGGTTTGAGGCCAAACACAAGCTGTTTAAAGATTGTTTTAAAAATGTCAAAAACATAACCAAATCGCTTGCTAAAAAGCATCAGATGCTTATCACTGGGAAACCTTCACCCTCAAACAAAATGAGTATGGGCCAATTAAATATTTTCTCTTCAGAGATGAGAATGTTGTCAACAATGAAATGCTTGAAACGATCTTGTCAAAAGATGTTTTCTCAAATGGTTGGGTTAAAGTTGATGGTGTAGAGTATAAAGCTGGACTAGTTATTTGCAGTGCAATGGAAGAAGACATGCCAGTCTTTTGTCAAATAAGTGATGTACTTTTGGTTGAAGATCAAAATTTTTTTTGGACAAACAAGCTATTTACAGAGAATTTTGATGACCATCATCATGCATTCAGAGTATTACGAAGTGCGGAAAGATGTCTACTAAAAATGTCTGAGCTTAAATTTCATAAACCGTTTGATATTCAAAGCTCATACAATGTTTCAGATGAAAGTATGTACATTATACCTTCATTCACAATGTTTTAATTCAACTGACTGCAAGGGAGAAAAGGCACAAATAAATGTTTTTGACAATGATTGTTTATTGTGATTAATTCTTATTAATATAAGTATATATTAAATTAATTAATAAATAATATTGAATAAATTAACAATTAATTTTAAAAAAAATTCAGTGTAGATAATTGACACTTTAGGGAGTGAAATTAACACTACACAAATAGTTTTAAAAAATTAACTCAGAGCAGTGTTAGTTGTCTAATCCCTTAGTGTTACTTTAACTCTGTTTTGCGAGTTAAAAAAGGAACTCTGGCAGAGTGTTAAATGTTTAACTATTTTGAAAGTGTTAATTTAACTCTGGAGAGTGTGGACCTATATAAACCCTCAAAAAGTGTTGAAATCAACTCTGTGGGAGTTAATTCAACACTGGACTTTTTGCAGTGTAAGGACAGTTTTTTGTTCATTTTTTTCAAGGACATCAGAAAACATCATCGGCATGCCACTTAGCTCAACATGGCTCAACATTTCCTGTAGTGGGCTGTCCTTAGTGTTCACTGTGATGGGTGGTACCTTTGCAGGGTTATGGAGTTTATCGATGTTGATGCCATAACAGAAAATGTCTTGAGATTCTGTATCAGACTAGTCACACAAGGTGTAGACATATGCATCTCTATGGTGTAGACTGCCTATCCTCACATTTATTTCTCTGTAGATCAGCCAAAATCTGAAAATAATGATTACACCTAACTGAGACCTCAGATTACTAGAGTCTGAAGATCTGCATCCGAGTCAACCTCCATCACACTGCAGTTCCACCAGAAGATCTATAAACGACAGGAACACTTGTTCTTATTTGTTTGTTTGCTACTTCAGCTCCCCTGGAGTAAGACTAGTTTATGTGAAAGTTTCCCTCTAATGAAAGCATATGGCCCTGGTCCATGAGCTGAGGTTGCATTACACCGGAGCTGCAGTATCAGCGGTAATAATTTCACTAACTTTATTACCTCATCTGATATTCATAGACAGCAGTTGGCATATCTATTAGTAGACATGAGTAATGTGCTGCAGATGCAACAGTCCGCAACGGTTTCAGCAACACCACATTGACAAGTAATAATTCAAACCATCCTGCATTTAATTCAGTGTGCAGCTAATTATTTCCTGCTTAAAACGTGTGGGAGTTTGAAAGATTAAGAAACATTTGGAACAGACCATGAGGGAAAGTAGTGTCGTGTATTGAGATTATGACGTTGTTAATGTTTTAAGTGGAACCAGAGAGGACGTTAATTTTAGTATCAAGAGGGAATGTTTTAGTGTAACGCCACATACAACAGACAGGAAGTGTGTTGTAGAAAGGGGAGACTGGTGATTGGCCAGAAGAGGGAGCCACCCATCTTTTTGCATTGTTTATAAATAGGGGCTAGACAAAGAAAGGGCAGAGCGGCCATTCTGAGGCGTCGCTCTCCGGATGTCATGACATCTGTCACTTATGCTGAAGCTTGTGATCTGAATAAACCTTATGATCAAAGTTCAGTATGAGCGGACTCCTTTGTTTATCAGCAATAATTGCCACCATTCACCCGATACGACAAATGGCGCCCAACGTGGGGTTGGTCTGCAAATCTCCTTTGTTTCATTCAGCCGCCAGGCTAACTCGCTTTGAAGCCATGGCCAGACAAGGGTGAGTTTTTCTTACCGCTTTGGAGCTTGTTAGATTGGATACTGCTTGTGTACACTGGAGAAATGTACCATACGACCGTGCCTCGTGTGGCGTTATTGCTGTTGACTAGGAGTCTGGTAATAATTATTCTAAAATTGTACAGCAATTGAAGGCAGATATTAACGGCAGATATTGGCAGAATAAAGTCAGGGATACGTATGCAATATTAGAGCATTGTGAATCTGTTAAAGACCTCGAAACGAGGCGACTCGTTAGGAGTGGGCCATAAAATCCTTGCAACGCGCTAGTGTGGGGTCAGGTTGGTTCTGGGAACCATGAGGTGGACGATTATATGTATGTTATGCTCATCTTATAGTCGACGGATTATTCGTTTGGGGTAACCGCTCATATGATTATCCAGAACTTACGGCAGCATAAAGTTAGCAGGGGATATATGGACAATGATTTGGGCACAATGCAAGGTTACTTAGGGCGTGGTAGGCCACAGTTAGCTAAAGGCTAAGGCTAATGTTAATGCTAAATGGGAGTGTGTTTCATGCTACATGGTACATAATAATATAATAATATGCCATTTAGCAGACGCTTTTATCCAAAGCGACTTACAGTCGTGCGTGCATACATTTTTTTGTGTATGGCGGCTAATGCTAAATGCTAAGGCTAAATGCTAATTGTGTTGTGTGCTACATGCTAACGTATCCTTAGAGGTCCTATTGCGATAGGATAAGCCTCTTAAAATATGTCTGTGTGTGTGGAATTTAAAGTTCTACGCAAATGTGAGCTCTGTTATGTGTAATTGTGTGAGTATAAGGTATAAAATAGTGAAGCTGTAGCGTAATGCTATCGTTCTATTGTCTGGGAATCGTATCATTGAATGCATTTGCGCATGCGTTTAATTTTATGACACTACACTACAAAACGTGGGAGTTGTAGTTTATGGCACGAGATTAGGACACGTTTTGGTTTACGGTACTAAACTACAACACGTTTTTGCTAATGGGTCATATTTCTGTTGGGGGCTGCAGGAAGACAGAGAAATAGCCACAGACAAGGGGAATTTGGACACAAATCTTCTAAATCGTTAAAGTGACTGCTGTTTGAAAATGAAACTATTTGTTGGGATGTAGTGAATTTATAAATTAGGTATATGTTGACGTAATGAATTAAATTAAATGACGGATTAAAATAAAAATGTTTTTGAGCGATCGATAATTATTCCTGAGTTAATTCTTAGAGCAAATGTAGAACGAACGAATATTGAATGGTTGGAAATACTCAGTAATTGCATTAACTACTAAAATGTTATTCTGTGTCTTTGTTCTTTTGTCATATGAGAGGAACAAAGGAGAGAGAGAGGAGGGGCTAACGTGTGCGTGACGTGACAAGACGTGACGCGACAGGATCGAGTCAAGAGTTTGAGACTGGTCTGGTTACAAAATATCTGATGTTATGACAATTTCACATAGGCTTGGCAAATACTATTTCATTGAAAATTGCATTTTGGAGGCTATGTGCATCACTGGGGTTGATTGGAGTTGTGTTGGGAATCAAGGACTGACATTATTCTGTAAATTTAAGATAATTAGGTGCTTATAGAGCAAGGGGTTATAGAGCAAGGGGTTACAGGCTTTGTTTATGGGTATTGTAGTCTGAAGTTGACTACTTGCATTTGATGGGTAGTGGTAAGATAGCCACCACTAATTGATAAATTGGTGACATAGGATATAGGAATAAAAATTGGTTTTAATTATTCATGATTTTTAATTGATTTATTTAAAAAAAAAAGGGTTATATTTAGGGTTATATTAATAATTAAAGGGGGGAAGCCATAGGCTATATAGTCTAAAATAAAATAATTAACGATAAAGGAATATAAAAGGGTTGTTACAATGGGGAAAAATGACATCAAGGCTATAAAAGTCATTACACCGATTGATATAGTACAAAATGGTAATCCTTTAACTAAAGTAGTGCTAGGTTATCCGGCAAATGAAACAAAAGTTGCCCTTCATTCTCAAACACAAACTGATAAAAGATTCCAGCAATAAGATAAACAAAGGTATAGAGAAGGTGACAGGAAAACTAATGGCAGAAGTTAGTACACCTTTCTCACATACGGATTCAGCAAAAAGACACCCACCTTACGAGAAGGAAGTAGAGCTTAGGGATGTTTATCCTCAGCTTCCGGTGATCATCCAGGAGGGTGATTGTTGCATCAGAGATGAAGATGAATAATAGATAGAGGACAAGCAGAAACGACAATGAAGATGAATCCAAAACTCCAGAAGGAAGAAAATGAGATGTCTGAAAGAGAAGAGTGAGGTTAAAGAAGATGAGGATGATGAAGATGAGAGTGATTGAGAAGAGGTCATGGGTGGATATGACTCTGTGATCAGAAGGAAGTTGGCAAGAGAGGAAAGAAGAAGGATACTAGAGATTTGATCTCTGATGGAAGTTGAAGGAAGAAGGATACAAGAGATTCGAGTTCAGATGAAGACAGCGAGAAAGAGGAGACTGAAGGTGCTGTGTATTCAAAAGGAGTTTATCCTACAAGGACTGGCACAGAAGAAATAGAAGGAGATATAGACTGATGCTTATCATGCCTGGATAAAGCGACTAGTTTAGAAAAAGTAACACAACTGGATGAACAACTCAAGAAGAGAAGATACAGAAGGAGAAAACCTGCTGAGAAAATAATCCCAAGAATTGGAGGAGAAGAATAATACATTGAGATCAAGGAAAGGCCAATAGTAAGAAGATGATGGAAGATGATATTTCGAGGACCGAACTTAGAATATAAGCTTTTGAAGAATCCTGATATGTCAACAGCAAGAAAGAACAGGACGAAGAAACTCTCAGAAAACTCAATCATACAACTGGTGGAGAAGAGAAGCTTTGGTTATGAAGAATCAGAGTGAACCAAATCAACAATCACTGTTACAGCTTCAACTGAACAATATCAAATACAATTGTACCAGCCAAGGGGGGTACCAGGTGTTCCATATCCACAGACAGTTTCTGGACAGACACAGAATTGGAGAGGAAGAGGACGAGAAGGCTTAGAAGGAGGAGGAAGATTTCAGCTACACTTCCAGCAACTTTCAGAAGACTGTTATAATTATGGACAGGTTGGTTACTTTACCTGTGAGTGCAATGGGCCAGGAGGAAACAACAGAGAACATTTTTAAGGAAGATACAGGGGCCATTCAAGATCACCTGTTCTCCAGGTGAACCCTAAAGATTCTAGAGTGCCTAGAAGATACGAAGGGGGGTGTCAGCTGATAGCACCGATTAGAGAAGAAGAGAAAATAGCTAACAATTGAAGTAAAACCAGAGGACTATGAGAAGTGATAGTGAATAGTGTAAAAGCTTTTATCTGTGTTGAGCCTAAAAGAGGTTAAACATCTCACTATGTAAAATTAACTAATTAGGATAGGGATTTGAGGTAGTAAAACAGTTAATTACTCTTAGGGAACCAATTGAGCTATGCTATAAGAACTCAAAGAGAAATTAAAATAGACATACTAATATTAGAGCATATACCTATTGCAGTGTTGGGAAGAGATGCATGGTTTAAATTGAATTGTACAATAGGATGTACACTAAACGGCTGTCTGGTAGAAGATGTTAAAAAGTAGGGTTTTTGGGAATCATATTGGCTTAAAAAGATAATATCATAGGAAGGATGATAATCTATTAGACAATCTGTCTGAAAAATAAAAGTTAAAAGAGGTGACTGTTATTCTGGGTTACATTCTTACACCAAGAGATTTCAGGCTAGGCTAAAAGGTGTTTAGTCGTTTGCCAAGTCTGTGTGTAAAGAAGTCAGAAGCAGGTGGGGACTTTCCCAATCACATATCCTAAATTTGGTGGTAAATGCATTTTGTGAATAAATCAGTGGGAAAAGGTTTTTAAAGGTTAGGAGAAAAGATTAGATTAAAAAAAGTTAGGAGAACTAGGGTTGAAGGAACTCTAAGACAGTAAACTAAGTTTCAAAGTTAGTAGTAAGAGAGAGAACAATGGTGAAGGACACTTTAGAGTAGGAAGATCAAGGTAATTATAGGTGTATTTTTATAATCAAAAGTTTGAAAGTTAGGGTTTAGAGTAGGAAGAGAGAGAGTGAATGTAAGTTACATTTACGTCATTTGACACTAGTGGTGATAGATGGAAGTACAAGCAAAGACTTCAAAGCTTTGGGGAAAATGGATGAAGTAACAATAAGGACATTAACACGTCAGTCTATTATAACAACAGTGAGAAGCAATTTAACTCTTTCAACATTGATAGTTATTAAAGCCATAAATATATCGCATTTGATTATAAGGGAACCAATAGCTCCAGCACCAATTTTAGGGGGAAAGATACTTATTAGGGTTAGGATGGGGACGTTCCTCCCACATGGAGAGATAATTATGGAGAAGAAGTATTGTTATCAGGACCAGAAGTAGAAGCAAGCTGTTGCACCTAATCAAAGGAGATATAGTTTGTACAACGATATGAAGTGGAAGAGGGTTATGAGTGACTGTTCACTTATTTGGCGCAATGTTACAGAGAAAGATCAGGGAGAATATATGTGTACTTATCTAGTGCAAGCATTAAAATTTGTTCCGGTTAAGAATTATTGGTTAAAAGGCTATGTAATTCGTAAAGTGACGCTTATAATGGAAAATGTGAAATCTGTTGAAGCTTCCGCAGTCACCAAAGGAGGTCAGGAGAAGTATATTATTACAGTAGACACTCCAACAGTAAATAATGCACATAGGATATTGGTAACTTTGCCACTAGAAATAATTAAGGTTAATACATCAACTAAGTCAACTACTTTAATGGTAACTTTGGAAAGGGATTAATGATACGATGGCAATAGCAAATGTAGGAAGTATGACACCGACAACAACTTTTCTGAAATTAAAGGGGTTTATGTTACGGATGGAGAGTGCTGTCAATGATAGTACGAATAGGGTTAAAATAGGAGAGCAGATAGTGGTAGAGAGAATATAGATTCATCATGGAGGTACAGGATGAGGTCTTTGATTTTAATGACAGACAAGGAGAGGTATCTGATCAGTACCGCTCGTTAGGGAAGAGAGAAACTATATGCATGTAGTTTGATTCTTCTGTTGTGAAAATTAGAGATGGGAAGGTAGGAATCTTTGGTTCCAGCGGTTAATTCATTCTGTAAGATCAGTGAGGAATCTTGAGGGTCCATGTCTGTTGAGAATTCCAGTCAAACATTTTAGAGACGGTCGCTCGACCTCTATCAAGTATGTGTCAATCTTATGCTTTGTCATGACTGTGGTATCAGCAACAGTCAGTAACAGATAAAATAATGTCGTTGTCAAAACATTTGTTTAAGCCTAGGTTTAGGTGTTATTGGGTTAAGTGAATTAACTTGTGTGCATTTGTTAGATGGGAAGGAAAATCAGGTAACAGCGTAACTGAAGTATTGGAGGTGAAACCAGTGAGGGCTAAAAGTTGTTTGTTCTAATAAAACATATGATATAAGGGGTATGTTTATGGGAATATCAGATTGTGATGATTATATGATGACTTTGGATAAGCACGAACATAAGGTTAGAGATGACAAATGTAATGTAACTTTTTATGTACCAGGTAGTAAGAAGAGCAGGACTTTGATGTTAAAAGATCAGCTTTTGCCTGTCAATGTGACTATTGGGAATGTTAAAGATATTTAGAGGGTTTGTGGTGATAAAGCATATATATTCTTACCCTATTGATGGACAGGATGTTGTTACATGTCAACGTTGAAGCTTCCATATGAGGTTTTTACCATTAAAAGAGGGGTACCACCGGACACAGATAAATCTAGGGTTGGAAATAGGATGAAAAAGACATGGAGACATGTCATAGTCTTCAAGCCTATCATTGAAGGATAAATCTAAGGGAGAAGGGGGGATTTTTTCCATGGTATGGTGTAACATTTGGGAAGATCATATTGATAATATTAGTTATACTTTGAGTCCAGATAGTTCAGATATTATCACTAGGGTTATATATGCATTGAAGAATATAAGGGATGCGTTTGGGAGATCTGAGGGAGCTGGATGGTCAGCGAAGACTTGGTTGCAAGATCAGTTAGGCCCAGTAGGGGCAGTGATGGTTTACATTTTAATTGCAGCTTTGATAGCACTGTGTGTGAGGTTTGTAATTTGTTACTGACCTTTGAGAAAGCTATGATATTGAGATAGGTTGGAGAGTGATGCCTGGAGACAACACTCAGATGCTGGTGTTGACTGTTCCTGATCTGGATGAAGATGGACAAGTGGAACTGAATGGATAAATATCATTTTTGATTATTTGATCATTTTTCAATTTTTTTTTCAATATTGGGGTGATTTTGGTATGATTTTATGAATCAAAGGGGGGAAGTGGGTTAATGTGATTCATACATCATTTATATATCATTTTTATATTCTTAGTTGATATTGATGTTTAATTTGAAAGTGTTTGTTTTGCAAAAGATACTGTTTGGTATTTTCTTTTCTTCCAGAAGCATTTGGGGGACATGTGGAGATTGAAATACTCAAACAAGGACAATATGAAGGGACAATGTGACTGGAGGAGATGAAACAAGGAGGGTGTGGAAAGATTCCGATTCCATCATCAACAGTCCATTGGAAGAGGAGACTACGGGGAGATGAAGTGTAGTGGACTACATTCCAGTGTCTGCAATGAAATATAGACATGTGTAATACATAATTGTGTCATACTCTTACGTATTAATTTTTGTAGAATGATATTTGATGTTATTGAATACATGTGAGGAACTTAGATGTTTTTGTTTATTTCGGTGATGCTTAGGGACAGGGAGTCTAGGCAGGGAGAGGTCCACTGTAGGGTCCAATGGGTTGACCAGCCTTAGAGTGGATATTTTTTGGATAGGATTTTGTTTGCAGGGGCTTACATGTGTATTTAATTGCATCATAGTTTCAAATGCATTTACATGGTTTATGAGTTTATTTGGAGTACCGTGGTGGTTGCCTGGGGCAGAGGGACCGTGAGAGAATTTTACTGTCTTGATTGATGGATGGATTTGGAACGAAGGTTGCCGGACAGTTTTTCTTTCATAAAGATTTGTTCATATTTCATAGTAATGTATTCACACTTCATAAACAGTTATTCATATTTCATAGAAAGGTATTTACACTCTAGAGAAGAATGTTTTTGGTTTAATGTTAAAGATACTCAATAAGATAAATTGTTACTTGTCATAATCCTATTCTGTTTGTTTTCGAGACTTTTAGTTCGTCTCGAAGGGGGGAAATGTCGTGTATTGAGATTATGACGTTGTTAATGTTTTAAGTGGAACCAGAGAGGACGTTAATTTTAGTATCAAGAGGGAATGTTTTAGTGTAACGCCACATACAACAGACAGGAAGTGTGTTGTAGACAGGGGAGACTGGTGATTGGCCAGAAGAGGGAGCCACCCATCTTTTTGCATTGTTTATAAATAGGGGCTAGACAAAGAAAGGGCAGAGCGGCCATTCTGAGGCGTCGCTCTCCGGATGTCATGACATCTGTCACTTATGCTGAAGCTTGTGATCTGAATAAACCTTATGATCAAAGTTCAGTATGAGCGGACTCCTTTGTTTATCAGCAATAATTGCCACCATTCACCCGATATGACAGTAGGCTTAAGTGAGAGGAGCTGGAAGACTGTGGCTATAATGTGCTCATTGGATTTTTATTAAAACAGTTTGAATGACAGGACCCCTATCAAATTCTGCCAGGTGTTTGCGCACAGATTAGACTCATTTTAATTTCCTTGCCAACATCTCCGCCTGGTCAAATCTGTCTCCCCTGGTTCCCCAGTTTTTGGTCTGGAGTTTAGAGTTTTCACTGTGGTCAAAAAAACAGATGCTTGCGCAGGGCCATTGTCAGCCCAAACAATGTGTGTGTGTGTGAGAGTGCACGTGTGTGTTTGTTCCCTCCTGACCAGACTAACTGACACACCCCTTGTGGCGACAGGACAACAATAATAATTATACATCAAGATTCATGGCACACTCCACCACAGAGATGTTATGAGAAAAGTAGTGTTGTTATCCAGGGCACAGCACATTCTGTTCTCCCTCCAGCAGTGAGGTTAAAACTGTCATTAAAATGAAATTTTCTTCATAGGGCATCATTTCCTATTTGTAAAACAAGCATAAGTTGAAAATGTTAGTAAAGCAATCAAATGACCAGGAGGACTTAGCGGTGAGCAGTGTAGACAGGCAGATGCGTGAATGACAGGGTTATTGAATCACAGTCTCAGCAGGCTCAAGTGAAACGGAGACAAACAGTAAAGTAAACAGCACAGTGTACCCAGGGCTGATGGGGAGATTGGGCATTACAGGCCTGTTAACAGACCAAATCTATTCCACTACACACAGAACTCAGCAGGAACACCTGTGCTTAATTTGAGCCGGATCCTGCCGGAACAGGATCTGGCACCTCTCAGTTTTGGACTGTTTCGTTCCGGAACCTATTTTCCCGGATCTGGTAACTCTCCTGGCATGAAGAATAATTGTCACTGTTTGCAATGTAGAAATGCCAATAAAAGCGATCAGTGTTAATTCGAGTTGCCTCCTCTGTAATTCTCCTGCCCCATAAAAAACGTCATGTGAAAACGTGCCTGATATTCTAAGAATCGATTTGTGTTGGTCCGGCCCGGGTTTATGGTTTGCGCAACATTGTAGCCTGTAGACCAACGCGTGGCCATTGCTGTGGTGAGAGAGAGAAGCGCACCTGAATCTCTCACATAACTAGAGTGAGATTCACTGAAATTACAGTATATCATTCAGAACGCTACACCAGGAGTAGGCCTATAATATAGCTCCAGATGATCAATAGCTTATATAAAAAAAATTGCCTAGTTGTGGATTGTGTGTAGCCCAATCACAAGGTACAGCCTACAGTTGGGAACGTGTGGCAAATCTGTCAGTGAACAGCATGCAGCCAAAACAGGCCTTTCGCAATATTTCAAATACATTCGTGGGAAAACACAGGTTGGAAAGCAAATGGCTCCTGATGAAAAGAGAAGGCTAATCTGTCTGTAAGCTACCAAACGATTTGATCAACTTCCAAATAGGTCTATGGTTGAGCAAACAGCATTGTTTTACAAAGTAAAACGAGAGATTAGGCTTTTGGCATGAGCGCATCTGCCAAGCTTTTTTAGGACGATAATTCCCTCCTCACAGTGTACAATATGTGTGTCTCCACACACCTAGGCCTAGGCTATTGGTGTATTCAATACCAGGTAGTTTTTATTGATGTCAGATTCTCCATTTGTCAGTGTCAAAGTAGCCTGTCATTTCAATTATTTGTTAGGTATTAAAAAAAGATTCAGTCATAAAAAAAAAAAGTAGAATAGCAGGAAATGCATTTATAAAAAGGACACATTTTTCCTTCCACTGCAACTCTTCCACAGGTTGAGTGTGTGCTCTCAATCAACTTAGCTGGTTGTGAAGTTAGTAAAGTGAGCAAAATTAATGAAATGCAATCCCTGTGAGGTTGTACTGTCAGTGACATTTTAACAAACAACTTTCCCGTGATGCTCTGTGATTGATTCATTAGGACCTAATCTATGGATTTCACGACTGGGAATACAGATATGCATCTGTTGGTCACAGACACCTTGAAACAAATAGCTAGGGGCGTGGATCAGTAAACCAGTCAGTATCTGGTGTGACCACCATTTGCCTCATGCAGCGCGAAACATCAGTTGATCAGGCTGTTGATTGTGGCCTGTGGAATGTTGTCCCACTCCTCTTAAATGGCTGTACAAAGTTGCTGGATATTGGCGGGAACTGGAACACGCTGTCGTACACGTCAATCCGGAGCATCCCAAACATGCTGAGTGGGTGACATGTCTGGTGAGTATGCAGGCCATGGAACTTGGAAATGTTCAGCTTCCAGGAATTGTGCACAGATCCTTGCAACACTGGGCCGTGCATTATTATGCTGAAACATGAGGTGATAGCGGCAGATGAATGGCACGACAATGGCTCAGGATCTCATCACGGTATCTCTGTGCATTCAAATTGCTATCGATAAAATGCAATTGTTTTCATTGTCCAGAGTTTAAGCCTGCCCATACCATAACCCCACCACCACCATGGGGCACTCTGTTCACAACGTTGACATCAGCAAACCGCTCGCCAAACACAACGCCATCGGTGAAGAGCACACTTCTCCAGCGTGCCAGTGGCCATAGAAGGTGAGCATTTGCCCACTGATGTCGGTTACAACGCCGAACTGCAGTCAGGTCAAGACCCTGGCGAGGACAACAAGCACGCAGATGAGCTTCCCTGAGACGGTTTCTGACAGTTTGTGCAGAAATTCATCGGTTGTGCAAATCCACAGTTTCATCAGCTGTCCGGGTGGCTGGTCTCAGACGATCCTACAGGTGAAGAAGCTGGATGTGGAGGTCCTGGGCTGGTGTGGTTACACGTGGTCTGAGGTTGTGAGGCCGGTTGGACATACTACCAAATTCTCAAAAACGACGTTGGAGGCGGCTTATGGTGGAGAAATGAACATTCAATTATCTGACAACAGCTCTGGGTGACATTCCTGCAGTCAGCATGACAATTGCATGCTCCCTCAAAACTTGAGACATCTGTGGCATTGTGTTGTGTGACAAAACTGCACATTTTAGAATGGACCAGCACAAGGTGCACCTGTGTAATGATCATGCTGTTTAATCAGCTTCTTGATATGCCATACCTGTCAGATGGATGGATTACCTTGGCAAAGGAGAAATGCTCACTAACAGGGATGTAAACAAATGTGTGTCCAAAACGTTTTTTTGTCCATTAGGAAAATTTCTGGGATCTTTTATTTCAGCCCTTGAAACATAGGACCAACACTTTACATGTTGCGTTTATATTTTTGTTCAGTGTACTTAACTTTCCATTCAAAATACTCTCTTTCAGAAAATAGAAAGGACAGGAGCCAGACACTACAAGTTGGATGTTGACATTGCCTCTACTGTTTCAGTCAATGACTGAAATAATAATTAGTCATTTAGCAGACGCTCTTATCCATAGCGACTTACAGGAGCAATTAGGGTTAAGTGCCTTGCTCAAGGGCACATCGACAGATTTTCCACCTAGTCGGCTCGGGATTAGAACCAGCGACCTTTCGGTTACTGGCACAACGCTCTTAACCACTAAGCAACCTGCCGCCCCATGAAACACATGATCTCATCCACTGATGGACAGGTCAGTAGCTTCTACAACTAAAACACCACTCCATTGACTGAGACATACGTAAATGTTTCATACATCTACAGCAAGTGGATACCCACAGAAAAGTCAAACATATTGGTTTTGTTTCTGAAACAATTTTGTTGAGCACGCTTTTTCCGTTGTGTTGTTCGGGGTGTAGATAACACATTTCATCTCATGTTCAAACTTTCTCTTTCGTGAATGATATGTGGCCACAATAGCTTTTTGTGAAATGTGGATGTGAAATCCGTAAGCAGGAAATTGTATTTTTCAGAAGCAATCTCTTAGGCTTACTGTGCCAGAGACTGACGCTATGATGTAGTTTAAATGTCATGGAACCCCGGCTTGTGACAGACACCAAATGAGCAGCCATTTACCCAAAATGTATTTTGTTGCAAACTGCCATCAAGCATTGCAGGGAGAAGCAGTGATAAATATGTTTGGTATACAAAATCCCATCTATAATGAAGGAGCTAGGCAATGGCAGTGCTTCCTGTCTTGCTGAACAAGAGCTGAGTAATTACCCTCACAGTTCTAGTAGCGACATTTTGTCTGCTGAACATTACAACAGCTTCCATTAGACACGTCGTCCAGAGCAGTTTGGAAAGCAGAGCGAGAGTGTTCAGTGCCCAATGTCCTTCAGAGATTCATTAATGGGCCTTGTTTCCTCTCTCTCTCGTTCTCTCTCGCGCTCTCTCTCGTTCTCTCTCGCGCGCGCTCTCTCTCTCTCTCTCTCTCTCTCTCTCTCTCTCTCTCTCTCTCTCTCTCTCTCTCTCTCTCTCTCTCTCTCTCTCTCTCTCTCTCTCTCTCTCTCTCTCTCTCTCTCTCTCTCTCTCTCTCTCTCTCTCTCTCTCTCTCTCTCTCTCTCTCTCTCTCTCTCCTCTCTCTCTCTCTCTCTCTCTCTCTCTCTCTCTCTCAGATTCAGATAAGCTTTATAAGCATGAATGACAAGGCCACTGTTGCTAAAGCGAAGTGAGATAATGACAACAATAACAGTAAAAAAGGTTTTTAAAAGTCATGGTGATTAGAGAAAGGGGAATATACATAAATATTACAAGCGATTAAAAACAAATCTCTCTCTCCTCTCCCTCTCGCTCTCCCTCTCTCTGGGTGTCTGAGTAATATGGAGAGCCTAAAGCACTTATGGTACTCCTCCCTCCCAGGTACCGACGTTCTCTCTCCTCCTACCACCTCCCACTGGACAAACATTGGTTGAGTCATAGTTTTCTCATTATTACAACTTACTTTTTCAATGTCATAATGTTGATTTAATAGCAACGGAAATAGTTAGTCAAAGGTTTGGTTTATTTTAAGTTGAACAGTTTTTTTATTTTTTTATTTTATTTTTTAGGGGGTAGATCAGCTTTAATATTGCAGATAGATTGTAACTTCCATCAATGTAATTGTCTGCATCACTTCCAATCCCCCATATATAGTTTTTGCAAATATATATATATACAGTACCAGTCAAAAGTTTGGACACACCTACTCAATCAAGGGTTTTCTTTATTTTTACTATTTTCTACATTGTAGAATAATAGTAAAGACATCAAAACTATGAAATAACACATATGGAATCATGTAGTAACCAAAACAGGGTTAAACAAATCAAAATATATTTTATATTTGAGATTCTGCAAATAGCCACCCTTTGCCTTGATGACAGCTTTGCACACTCATGGCATTCTCTCAACCAGCTTCACCTTGAATGCTTTTCCAACAGTCTTGAAGGAGTTCCCACATATGCTGAGCACTTGTTGGCTGCTTTTCCTTCACTCTGCCGTCCGACTCATCCCAAACCATCTCAATTGGGTTGAGGTCGGGAGATTGTGGAGGCCAGGTCATCTGATGCAGCACTCCATCACTCTCCTTCTTGGTAAAATAGCCCTTACACAGCCAGGAGGTGTGTTAGGCCGTTGTCCTGTTGAAAAACAAATGATAGTCCCACTAAGCCCAAACCAGATGGGATGGCGTATCGCTGCAGAATTCTGTGGTAGCCATGCTAGTTAAGTGTGCATTGAATTCTAAATAAATCACAGACAGTGTCACCAGCAAAGCACACCCACACCATAACACCTACTCCTCCATGCTTTACGGTGGGAACTACCCATGCGGAGATCATCCGTTCACCCACACCACGTCTCACAAAGACACGGTGGTTGGAACCAAAAATCTCCAATTTGGATTCCAGACCAAAGGACACATTTCTAATGTCCATTGCCCATTGCTTGTGTTTCTTGACTCAAGCAGGTCTCTTCTTATTATTGATGTCCTTTAGTAGTGGTTTCTTTGCAGCAATTCGACCATGAAGGCCTGATTCACACAGTCCCCTCTGAACAGTTGATGTTGAGATGTGTCTGTGACTTGAACTCTGTGAAGCATTTATTTGGGCTGCAATTTCTGAGGCTGGTAACGCTAATGAACTTATCGTCTGCAGCAGAGGTAACTCTGGGTCTTCCTTTCCTGTGGCGGTCCTCATGAGAGCCAGTTTCATCATAGCGCTTGATGGTTTTTGCGACTGCACTTGAAGAAACTTTCAAAGTTCTTGAAATTGTCCATATTGACTGACCTTCATATCGTTTCTCTTTCCTTATTTGAGCTGTTTTTGCCATAATATGGACTTGGTCTTTTCCCAAATAGGTCTATCTTCTGTATACCCCCCTACCTTGTCACAACACAACTGATTGGCGCAAACATATTAAGAAGGAAATAAATTCCACAAATTAACTTTTAAGGCACACCTGTTAATTGAAATGCATTCCAGGTGACTACCTCATGAAGCTGGTTGAGAGAATGCCAAGAGTGTGCAAAGCTGTCATCAAGGCAAAGGGTGGCTATTTGAAGAATCTCAAATATAAAATATATTTTGATTTGTTTAACACTTCTTTGTTTAATTCATGATTCCATATGTGTTATTTCATAGTGTTGATGTCTTCACTATTATTCTACAATGTAAAAAATAGCAAAAATAAAGAAAAACCCTTGAATGAGTAGGTGTGTCCAAACCTTTGACTGGTAGTGTATATATATACATATACGTACATATACATACATACATACATGCATACATACATACACACAGATATAAATACATACATATACACATACATACATACGTTTACGTCATTTAGCAGATGCTCTTATCCAGAGCAACTTACAAATCGGTGCATTCAACTTATGATAGCCAGTGGGACAACCACTTTATTTTATTTTATGGGGGGGTGGGGAAGGGGGGGGGGGGGGGGTAGA
Source organism: Coregonus lavaretus (assembly GCF_964263955.1). Classification (NCBI taxonomy): domain Eukaryota; kingdom Metazoa; phylum Chordata; class Actinopteri; order Salmoniformes; family Salmonidae; genus Coregonus; species Coregonus lavaretus. The sequence continues at coordinate 13,795,602 of NC_140024.1, forward strand.
AGTATTACTTTTATACTATTCCAGGTATTCCTTAAAGAGGTAGGGTTTCAAGTGTCTCCGGAAGGTGGTCAGTGACTCCGCTGTCCTGGCGTCGTGGGGGAGCTTGTTCCACCATTGGGGTGCCAGAGCAGCGAATAGCCTTGACTGGGCTGAGCAGGAACTGTGCTTCCGTAGAGGTAGGGGGGCTAGCAGGCCAGAGGTGGAGTAACGTAGTGCCCTCGTTTTGGTGTAGGGTCTGATCAGAGCTTGAAGGTAAGGAGGTGTCGTTCCCCTCACAGCTCCGTAGGCAAGCACCATGGTCTTGTAGTAGATGCGAGCCTCAACTGGAAACCAGTGGAGTGTGCGGAGGAGCGGGGTGACATGAGAGAACTTGGGAAGGTTGAACCCCAGATGAGCTGCAGCGTTCTGGATAAGTTGTAGGGGTTTAATGGCACAGGCAGGGAGCCCAGCCAACAGCGAGTTGCAGTAATCCAGACGGGAGATGACAAGTGCCTGGATTAGGACCTGTGCCGCTTTCTGTGTAAGGTAGGGTCGTACTCTGCGAATGTTGTAGAGCATGAACCTGCAGGATCGGGTCACCGCTTTGATATTAGCGGAGAACGACAGGGTGTTGTCCAGGGTCACGCCAAGGTTCTTTGCACTCTGGGAGGAGGACACAATGGAGTTGTCAACCGTGATGGCGAGATCATGGAGCGGACAGTCCTTCCCCGGGAGGAAGAGCAGCTCCGTCTTGCCGAGGTTCAGCTTGAGGTGGTGATCCGACATCCACACTGATATGTCTGCCAGACATGCAGAGATGCGATTCGCCACCTGGTTATCAGAAGGGGGAAAGGACTAAATTAATTGTGTGTCGTCTGCGTAGCAATGAAAGGAGAGACCATGTGAGGATATGACAGAGCCAAGTGACTTGGTGTATAGAGAGAATAGGAGAGGGCGTAGAACTGAGCCCTGGGGGACACCAGTGGTGAGAGCACGTGGTGCGGAGACAGATTCTCGCCACGCCACCTGGTAGGAGCGACCTGTCAGGTAGGACGCAATCCAAGAGTGAGCAGTGCCGGAGATGCCCAACTCGGAGAGGGTGGAGAGGAGGATCTGATGGTTCACAGTATCAAAGGCAGCAGATAGGTCTAGAAGGATGAGAGCAGAGGAGAGAGGGTTAGCTTTAGCAGTGCGGAGAGCCTCCGTGACACAGAGAAGAGCAGTCTCAGTTGAATGACCAGTCTTTAAACCTGACTGGTTTGGATCAAGAAGGTCATTCTGAGAGAGATAGCAGGAGAGTTGGCTAGAGACAGCACGCTCAAGAGTTTTGGAGAGAAAAGAAAGAAGGGATACTGGTCTGTAGTTGTTGACATCGGAAGGATCGAGTGTAGGTTTTTTGAGGAGGGGTGCAACTCTCGCTCTCTTGAAGATGGAAGGGACATGGCCAACGGTCAAGGATGAGTTGATGAGCGAGGTGAGGTAAGGGAGAACGTCTCCGGAAATGGTCTGGAGAAGAGAGGAGGGGATAGGGTCAAGCGGGCAGGTTGTTGGGCGGCCGGCCGTCACAAGTCGCAAGATTTCATCTGGAGAGAGAGGGGAGAAAGAACCAGCGTTGTCATTTGACTTAATAAATGAGGATCGGATGTCGTCAACCTTCTTTTTAAAATGGTTGACGAAGTCATCCACAGAGAGGGAGGAGGGAGGGGGAGGAGGAGGAGGATTCAGCAGGGAGGAGAAAGTGGCAAAGAGCTTCCTAGGGTTAGAGGCAGAGGCTTGAAATTTAGAGTGGTAGAAAGTGTCTTTAGCAGCAGAAACTGAGGAAGAGAATGTAGAGAGGAGGGAGTGTATACATATATATACACATATCCTTTTTTAAAATATATTTTCATTTATTACTTTCTAACCCTCCCACCCCTCCCCTAATTGGAGTAAACTAGTGAACAACAACGCTTAGGCCTCTACTTCCAGCTTATACATAGTATATACATTTTATGGACACAGTCAATTTTACAATAGTTCTATTTTGTTTGTTTTTACTCCTGACCTTCCTCTACCCTTAACCTCTCCGATCATTTTCATGATGTCCATCCGGTTTGCTTCTATATGCCATATCTTTCAAACTGTGCTCTTTCACAAAAGTTCTTAACCTATAACCTATATACATATTATGGACACAGTATGTTTTACATTCGTTATCTTGTTGTTGTTAGTTGTTATTAGTCCCAACCTTCAGCACCATTCAACCGTTCACATCTATCTCTTAACATCATCCATATTGGATTTCTATTTGCCATATATTTTTCAACTGTACTGTGATGTTTCACAAAAGTTCTGAACCTTTCTATTCTCTTTGTTTCTACAGATTGTAAATTGAAAATAAACATTTTTGCTAAAAGTCTTATTATATTATTGATTGATTGACTATGACTTTTCAGATCACCCCGTAGTGGTATCTGCAGGGTTACCTCCAGGTAAATACAGTTGAAGTCGGAAGTTTACATACACTTAGGTTGGAGTCATTAAAACTCGTTTTTTAACCACTCCACAAATTTCTTTAAACAGCTTGGGAAATTCCAGAAAATGATGTCATGGCTTTAGAAGCTTCTGATAGGCTAATTGACATCATTTGAGTCAATTGGAGGTGTACCTGTAGATGTATTTCAAGGCCTACCTTCAAACTCAGTGCGTCTTTGCTTGACATCATTAGAAAATCAAAAGAAATCAGCCAAGACCTCAGAAAAAAATGTGTAGACCTCCACAAGTCTGGTTCATCCTTGGGAGCAATTTCCAAATGCCTGAAGGTACCACGTTCATCTGTACAAACAATAGTACGCAAGTATAAACACCATGGGACCACGCAGCCGTCATACCGCTCAGGAAGGAGACGCGTTCTGTCTCCTAGAGATGAACGGACTTTGGTGCGAAAAGTGCAAATCAATCCCAGAAGATGCTGGAGGAAACAGGTACAAAAGTATCTATATCCACAGTAAAATGAGTCCTATATCGACAGAACCTGAAAGGCCGCTCAGCAAGGAAGAAGTCACTGCTCCAAAACCGCCATAAAAAAGCCAGACTACGGTTTGCAACTGCACATGGGGACAAAGATCATACTTTTTGGAGAAATGTCCTCTGGTCTGATGAAACAAAAATAGAACTGTTTGGACATAATGACCATCGCTATGTTTGGAGAAAAAAGGGGGTTGCTCGCAAGCCGAAGAACACCATCCCAATCGTGAAGCATGGGGGTGGCAGCATCATGCTGTGGGGGTGCTTTGCTGCAGGAGGGACTGGTGCACTTCACAAAACAGATGGCATCATGAGGAAGGAAGATTATGTGGATATATTGAAGCAACATCTCAAGTCAGCTTGGTCGCAAATGGGTCTTCCAAATGGACAATGACCCCAAGCATACTTCCAAAGTTGTGCCAAAATGGCTTAAGGACAACAAAGTCAAGGTATTGGAGTGGCCATCACAAAGCCCTGACCTCAATCCTATAGAAAATGTGTGGGCAGAACTGAAAAAGCGTGTGCGAGCAAGGAGGCCTACAAACCTGATTCAGTTACACCAGCTCTGTCAGGAGGAATGGGCCAAAATTCACCCAACTTATTGTGGGAAGCTTGTGGAAGGCTACCCGAAACATTTGACCCAAGTTAAACAATTTAAAGGCAATGCTACCAAATACAAACTGAGTGTATGTAAACTTCTGACCCACTGGGAATGTGATGAAAGAAATAAAAGCTGAAATAAATCATTCTCTCTACTATTATTCTGACATTTCACATTCTTAAAATAAAGTGGTGATCCTAACTGACCTAAGACAGGGAATTTTTACTACGATTAAATGTCAGGAATTGTGAAAAACTGAGTTTAAATGTATTTGGCTAAGGTGTATGTAAACTTCCGACTTCAACTGTATTGTAATTCTTCAGCCATTCATGGACCTGTGACCAAAAACAAGCTACAAATGGACAGTACCAAAACAAATGATCTAATGATTCTGTCTCTTCGCAGCAAAATCTGCAGAGCTGGGAAGATTGTATCCCCCATATAAATAACATTCTATTGGTTGCAAGAATTTTGTATAATAATTTAATTTGAAAAATTCTATGTTTTGAATCTGGAGTCCTTTTGCATATCAGTTCATAACCCATGTGCCATGGAATCGGTACATCAAAAATCTCTTCCCAACTATTTTGCAATCTATATGGGAGGGCTGTCAATCCTTTGGTCCTTAAATGAAACTGGTATACTTTTCTATATATCACAATTTTCTTTAACCAATTATGGTCTTTAATGCAGGGTTGAACTGTTTGTTGTCTGTTGACAACTCAATAAAATATCAAATAAAATGGGATGTTGATCTGACATCTTTGCCCAGTGGGGTCCTGTTATTGGTGCCAGAGCCCCATGATCGCTGCTTCAGACAATAGATTGGATGAACAAACAAATTAAACCTCCATGGAAAACAGTTTACTGTGTAGATGGACAGAATGGAATACCTATAAATCACCTGGGAGCAGGTCTGTGTCTGTGCCTTCATATGGCACTAATTGAAAGGCAGAGCCTACGGAGAGGCATAATGGAGCCGAACAGAAGAGGGTTATCCAAGGACGTCTTGACAGGGGGAGAGCAAAGCATGGAACGTTTTGCTTAAATACAGTGGCCATGCCCCCGACTGATTGCTTTATCCCTCACTGATGGCCAGAAGTGTTCTATGGCGTAGTTTGATTTTGTGATCTTTCACATTTAAAGATAAAAGAAGAGCACCAATCAAAGTGCACTGGTGATTTTCAGAGTCTTGGTTGTATTTTGGGGTAACACTTTATGTGTCAAACTCATTCCACAGAGGGTCAAGTTTCTGCAGGTTTTCACTCCTCCCTTGTACTTGATTGATGAATTAACTAACCTGACTCAACCCATCAACCAACTAATTATTGGAATCAGGTGCAGTAGCTTAGGGTTGGAGTAAAAAAAGGACGGTAGCTCTCCAGGAACAGGGTTGGAGAGCACTACTCTACGGACTATCAGTAACATTTCGACTAACCCTAACCCTTATTCTAAACCTAACTGTAACCTTAGCAAGCAGTTGCTTATCAACAGATAGTTTGTTGATAGAATGACCATCTGTAGAGCATCTACAGATGGAAAATCCAAACAATCCAAATAAAGTGTGACCTATTTTTGATAGTCCTGATGGTCAATGACAGTTTTAGTATGGTATTATACTTGATATTCTATCACAAACTGTTAATGATTTCATGTAACTCAGGTGCTTTTTGAGCCCCAGAAGCACACATACATCCCATACATCCCATACATTCCTAAAGACGTTTTTGCTATACAACCGTCTCAGAACCAGCCTGCTGGACCCATTAAAGATATCATTTTCCAACAGTACAGACAAAATGACTGCTACACAAAAGGTTAATGATTTGCGAGTGAAAGCTGCCAATAGAAGCCTATTGAACTGCACTTTTCACTGCACAGGTCAGCAGTATAATGAAGTTCCCGAACCTTTTTATTTCTTCCTATTTTTCATTTCACCTTTATTTAACCAGGTAAGCCAGTTGAGAACAAGTTCTCATTTACAACTGTGAGCTGGCCAAGATAAAGCAAAGCAGTGCAATAAAAACAACAACACAGAGTTACATATGGGGTAAACAAAACATAAAGTCAATAATACAACAGAAAATATATATACAGTGTGTGCGAATGTAGTAAGTTATGGAGGGAAGGCAATAAATAAATAGGCCATAGTGCAAAAATAGTTACAATTTCATAATTAACACTGGAATGATAGATGTGCAAAAGATGATGTGCAAATAGAGATACTGGGGTGCAAATTAGCCAAATAAATAACAATATGGGGATGAGGTAGTTGGGTGGGCTAATTTCAGAATGGCTGTGTACAGGTGCAGTGATCGGTAAGCTGCTCTGACAACTGACGCTTAAAGTTAGTGAGGGAGATAAGAGTCTCCAGCTTCAGAAATGTTTGCAGTTCGTTCCAGTCATTGGCAGCAGAGAGCTGGAAGGAATGGCGGCCAAAGGAGGTGTTGGCTTTGGGGATGACCAGTGAGATATACCTGCTGGAGTGCAGACTACGGGTGGGTGTTGCTATGGTGACCAGTGAGCTAAGATAAGACAGGGATTTGCCTAGCAGTGATTTATAGATGACCTGGAGCCAGTGGGTTTGGCGACGAATATTTAGTGAGGGCCAGCCAACAAGAGCGTACAGGTCACAGTGGTGGGTAGTATATGGGGCTTTGGTGACAAAACGGATGGCACTGTGATAGACTACATCCAATTTGCTGAGTAGAGTGTTGGAGGCTATTTTGTAAATGACATCGCCAAAGTCAAGGATCGGTAGGATAGTCAGTTTTACGAGGGCATGTTTGGCAGCATGAGTGAAGGAGAATTTGTTGCGAAATAGGAAGCCGATTCTAGATTTAACTTTTGATTGGATATGCTTAATGTGAGTCTGGAAGGAGAGTTTACAGTCTAACCAGACACCTAGGTATTTGTAGTTGTCCACATACTCTAGGTCAGACCCACCGAGAGTAGTGATTCTAGTCGGGTGGGCGGGTGCAAGCAGCGTTCGGTTGAAGAGCATGCATTTAGTTTTACTAGTGTTTAAGAGCAGTTGGAGGCTACGGAAGGAGTGTTGTATGGCGTTGAAGCTCGTTTGGAGGTTTGTTAACACAGTGTCCAATGAAGGGCCAGATGTATACAAAATGGTGTCGTCCGGATAGACGTGGATCCGAGCGTCACCAGCAGCAAGAGCGACATCATTGATATACACCGAGAATAGAGTCGGCCCGAGAATTGAACCCTGTGGCACCCCCATAGAGACGGCCAGAGGTCCAGACAACAGGCCCTCCGATTTGACACATTGAACTCTATATGAGAAGTAGTTGGTGAACCAGGCGAGGCAGTCATTAGAGAAACCAAGGCTATTTAGTCTGCCAATAAGAATGCAGTGGTTGACAGAGTCGAAAGCCTTGGCCAGGTCGATGAAGACAGCTGCGCAGTACTGTCTTTTATCGATCTTGGTTATAATATCGTTTAGGACCTTGAGCGTGGCTGAGGTGCACCCATGACCAGCTCGAAAACCGGATTGCATAGCGGAGAAGGTACGGTGGGATTCGAAATGGTCGGTTATCTGTTTGTTAACTTGGCTTTGAAATACTTTCGAAAGGCAGGACAGGATGGATATAGGTCTGTAACAGTTTGGATCTAGAGTGTCACCCCCTTTGAAGAGGGGGATGACCGCGGCAGCTTTCCAATCTCTGGGGATCTCAGACATTATGAAAGAGAGGTTGAAACAGGCTAGTAATAGGGGTTGCAACAATTTTGGCGGCTAATTTTAGAAAGAAAGGGTGATTTGTAGGGTTCCAGATTTTTCAGCTCTTTCAGAACATCAGCTGTCTGAATTTGTGTGAAGGAGAAGGGGGGGGGGGGGGCAAGTTCCAGCAGAGGGTGCAGAGCTGGTGGCCGGGGTAGTGGTAGCCAGCTGGAAAGCATGGCCAGCCATAGCAAATTGCTTGTTGAAATTCTCGATTATTGTAGATTTATCGGTGGTGACAGTGTCTCCTAGCCTCAGTGCAGTGGGCAGTTGGGAGGAGGTGCTCTTATTTTCCATGGACTTTACAGTGTCCCAAAACTTTTTGGAGTTAGTGCTACAGGATGCAAATTTCTGTTTGAAAAAGCTAGCCTTTGCTTTCCTAACTGATTGGTTCCTGACTTCCTTGAAAAGTTGCATATCGCGGGGGCTGTTCGATGCTAATGCAGTACGCAACAGGATGTTTTTGTGCTGGTCAAGGGCAGTCAAGTCTGAGGAGAACCAGGGGCTATATCTGTTCTTAGTTCTGAATTTTTTTGAATGGGGCATGCTTATTTAAGATTGAGAGGAAAGCACTTTTAAAGAACAACCAGGCATCCTCTACTGACGGAATGAGGTCCATATCCATCCAGGATACCCGGGCCAGGTCAATTAGAAAGGCCTGCTCGCTAAAGTGTTTTAGGGAGTGTTTGACAGTGATGAGGGGTGGTCGTTTGACCGCGGACCCATTACGGACGCAGGCAATAAGGCAGTGATCGCTGAGATCCTGGTTGAAGACAGCGGAGGTGTATTTAGAGGGTAAATTTGTCAGGATGATATCTATGAAGGTGACCATGTTTACAGATTTAGGGTTGTACCTGGTAGGTTTGTTGATAATTTGTGTGAGATTGAGGGCATCTAGTTTAGATTGTAGGTTGGCCGGGGTGTTAAGCATATCCCAGTTTAGGTCACCAAGCAGTACGAACTCTGAGGATAGGTGGGGGCAATCAGTTCACATATGGTGTCCAGGGCACAGCTCGGGGCTGAGGGGGGTCTGTAGCAAGTAGACCTGGATAGTACGATAGAGCTCTGCAGGCTATCTCTACAGTAGATTGCAACCCCACCCCCTTTGGCAGTTCTATCGAGACGGAAAATGTTGTAGTTGGGATGGACATTTCTGACTTTTTGGTGGCCTTCCTAAGCCAGGATTCAGACACTGCTAGAACATCAGGGTTGGCGGAGTGTGCTAACGCAGTGAATAACTCAAACTTAGGGAGGAGGCTTCGGATGTTAACGTGCAAGAAACCAAGGCTTTTACGGTTACAGAAGTCAACAAATGATAGCGCCTGGGGAGTAGGATTGATACTGGGGGCTACAGGGCCTGGTAGTAGAATAAGGATACGGCTAAAGGCTTTAAGTACTGGTCTTCTAGTGCGTTGGGTACAGAGAAAAAAAGGGGCAGATTTCCGGGCATTGTAGAATAGATTCAGGGCATTATGTACAGACAAGGATATGGAAGGATATGAGTACAGTGGAGGTAAACCTAAGCGTTGGGTAACGATGAAAGAGATAGCATCACTGGAGGCACCGATTGAGTCGGTCTCCGTGTGTATGGGGGTGGGACAAAGGAGCTATCTAAGGCAGGTTGAGCTGGGCTGGGGGATCTACAGTGAAATAGTACAATAAGAAATAACCGAAACAGCAATAAGCAAGGCATATTGACATGGGAGAGAGGCATAAAGCAATCACAGGTGTTATTCGAGAGAGCTAACACAACAGCTGGTAATGCGACAAAGTTTGGGCTGAGGCTAAACATAAACAGGATGCGGTACCGTATATAGGAACAGTCCAGCAGGCATCAGCTGTATAGCTGAGTTATCATAAGGTCCGGTGAACAGCAATAGGAGAGTTCGGAGGTAGTTCGGGGGCTGCTACAGCACTGGCGAGCAAGAGGCCACGGCTTGCCTGTGCTAGCGGGCCGGGGCTAGCAGATGGATCTTCGTGGTCGACGTCATAACGGGAAGCCTGTTGAAACCACATCAGACGATTTCGTCAGCAGACCAGTCGTGTTGGATCGGCGGGGCTCCGTGTCAACACTAGGAGGTCCCGTCCGGTTGACAGAGAGGTAGATAGCCGGGAGATGGGCCGGGCTCGAGGCTAGCTCAGGGCTGATTAGCCAACAACTACATCCATTTGGTTGCAGCTAGCTAGTTGCGATGATCCGGAATTAAAGGTCCAGTGATTCAGTGATTCCGGCAGAAAAACCGATATGTTCTGGGTCGATAACGCGCTGTGCAGACAGTGCAGACTGGCCGATAATAGTCCAGGCTAAAGCTGGCTGGTAGGTAGTGCAGGCCACAGACAATGGTGAAAAACCGCTAACGGTGGCTAATAGCAAGTAGCTAGTTAGCTGGCTACTCCCGTCCGGTAGACAGAGAGGTAGATAGCCGGGATATGGGCCTGGCTCGAGGCTAGCTCAAGGCTAACTGGTGCTTACTTCGGGGGCAGCGGTGATTAGCCAGCAGCAACATCCATCCGTTTGCGGCTAGCTAGTTGCGATCCGGTGTTAATGTCCAGTGATTCAGTTATTCCGGCAGAAAATCAGATGTTCTGGGTGAAAACCGCTAACGGTGGCTAATAGCAAGTAGCTAGTTAGCTGGCTAGCTAGTTTCAACTGGAGATTCTAGATAAAAGGTAAGTTAATAATAGAATCCGTTCCACATTGAGTGAGGCGGGTTGCAGGAAAGTATATTTTGTAGAAGGATGAAAAGTGTGATAGGGAAATATGTACGAAGAATACAAAAAAAAATACAAAAAAAACAGGCTATTTACACGGACACACAACAAAGAACACGACCACACTGCTACGCCATCATGGACCATCAGCACATAATATAAATGTTAAATTATACTCTGACCGTGAACACCCTGATTCAACCTCCACCCTCTGTACAGGAACTTCTGCCTGGCATGGTGGGATGGAGATTGGCCTGAGACAGAGAGGTACAGTGCATTCGGAAAGTATTCAGACCCCTTGACTTTTCCCACATTTTGTTACGTTACAGCCTTATTCTAAATTTGATAAAATTGTTTTTTTCCCCTCATCAGTCTGCACAAATACCCCATAATGACAAAGCAAAAACAGGTTTTTAGAAATGTTTGCAAATTTATAAAAAGTAAAAACTGAAATACCTTATTTACATACTGTAAGTATTCAGACCCTTTGCTATGAGATTCGAAATTGAGCTCAGGTGCATCCTGTTTCCATTGATCATCCTTGAGATGTTTCTACAGCTTGATTGGAGTCCACCTATGGTAAATTCAAATGATTGGTCATGATTTGGAAAGGCACAGACTGGGGCGAAGGTTCACCTTACAACAAGACAACGACCCTAAGCACACAGTCAAGACAAAGCAGGGCTTCGGGACAAGTCTCTGAATGAGTGGCCCAGCCAGAGCCCAGACTTGAACACGATCGAACATCTCTGGAGAGACCTAAAAATAGCTGAGCAGCAACGCTTCCCATCCAACCTGACAGAGCTTGAGAGGATCTGCAGAGAAGAATGAGAGAAACTCCCCAAATATAGGTGTGCCAAGCTTGTAGAGTCATACCCAAGAAGACTCAATGCTGTAATCGCTGCAAAAGGTGCTTCAACAAAGTACTGAGTAAAGGGTCTGAATACTTATGTAAATGTAATATTTCAATTACAAATTTATAAAAACCTGTTTTTGCTTTGTCATTATGGGGTATTGTGTGCACTCACTAACTGTAAGTCGCTCTGGATAAGAGCGTCTGCTAAATGACTAAAATGTAAAATGTAGATTGATGAGCATTTTCTTTTTTTAATCAATTTTAGAATAAGGCTGTAAAGTAACAAAATGTGGGGAAAAATCAAGGGGTCTTCATGCTTTCCAAATGCACTGTATACTGCTGAATCCACTACTACATTTCTCCCTCAGCTCAATTACACATTCCCTGGTTAAAGATACGGTCCACACCTTTCTTTAAATATGCCCAGACGTGGCCAGCATACTCTCACCTATAGAGATAGACATTTTATATTTGTCATAATATTTTCAATTCATTTCTCTGGAGTGTGATGTGATGTGGCATTGTGGATGATTGACAATGTGCACTGGTGGTTGAAGTTGAGTGGAGGGAGTTTAAAGATATTGCAGCAAGAAGACATTCTGAGGTGCGTAAAAATGAAATCCCACACACCGATATGCATAAGAGGTGCAGACAAAAACACACATGCATCTACACTCATGAAAGCATACACACGCAAAACTATTATTTGAACCAAACTGGAAATATCAGAGCATGGATGCACCCAACCTAACATGTTTGTTTCAACATTTGAACATTGTTGAGTGCATCTATGTAATCATTTGGAGTATCATCAAATTACCAAAATATATTCCCAGTAATCCATGATACAGAAATGACCAAATATTCTCCAGTCCAGATGGGCATGGGTAAATAAAGCGCTTTGTGGAATTGCACAGAACAGAAGCCCTGCGTGGCAGGAAATGGGCTCTGGCAGGGTGATGGAAGGCTGCTCTCTGGTTTGGTGATTTACCAGACTGAAGAGAGATGATTGGCTCTGGGACTGACAATACTGTGCTTGACTAACCATTACTGATTAGCTGAATGTGAGTGTGTTTCTCTGCTGCTGAAAGGACATTAGCTAAACCCACTGAGCCCCACCTCTTGGCATGGGCAGCCAAGCCAGGGCTGATGGTGTAGACTGTCACAGTGTCGAGAGGCTGGACACCTCAGCTTTATTGCAATCCAACATAGTGAAAGACTGGATGCTCCAGTTTCACAAGACAGTGGGGTTGGAGCTGGGGAACTCGGCTGATACGGTAGGTATTTTCATGAAATTATGAATCATTCTTTCAGCGTGTGTTCTCTTGGCCTAATAAGGGGATAAATGCATAATAATTCCCATCAATCCTTGCTCAGCACCCACCAGACACATCTATTTCTCCCATCCATTCATTATGTACCCTAGTTTCTGCCAGCTCCTCCCCAGCTTACACTCCCAGCTGATCACTATCAGGAAATAAATGAGAGAGAAAATAAAGTGAAGCAGATCATCAAAGTTCTGTGTGTGTAATGTCTACTTTCTTCTGGCGAGCGAAGCTCTATAAAACAAATCAATTGAGGTCCAATCTGGGATCGTTTACCTGGGAGGCAAGACAAGAATAACTTCAATTTCTGTGTTGAGGTGTTTGGATTCAAAACTGGCACACTCCAATCAAATGAAAGGGAAATAACTAAATCCCATTACATTAAATGGATCCTTCATTTCTAACTGCCTGTTTCAGACATTGGAATTACTTCAGAGGGACTTGTGAATGGTGGCATTGGATAACGTCCTACACTGGAGCAAAGGCCAGCTCAAAGTTCAGACTTCTAGAAGTGGTGTTAGGGTTTGACCTGTTAGGTTGTTATCAGTTCTTACTCTGTCACATGCTCCCATTATGCTCCCATGATGCTCCCTGTCCAGCACCCCACCCTAAGCTTCTGTGCTCCAGACTGGACCTGAGGTCTCCCCTTGCTCTCTGAGCCCTAACAGAGCCATCACTACCCAGCCTGTGGGACGGAGTTAGGGGGAACGTTAGCCAGTAGAGGTCCATGGAGGGCTTTCCCTCACTCAACCTTCAGATAACAGCCTCATGGACTAATTATTTTCTCTTTTAGATCAGTAGCCACAGCTCACCAGATGGCCCTGACTCATAATTGTGTCTGAGAGGAGGGATACAAAGCAGATGGACATCTCTAGTGGGGGGAAATGGACCAATCTGAACATTGATGTATGGCACAAGCACTTATTTACATTTCCTTATAGGAACTTTTTTTTAACAAGAAAAGTTATCAGGTGCATTGTTACGAAACCAATAATTAGCCTAGTTAACTGGTCTGTAACCTGATTTATGGTGTGCATCTATGTGAGAAATCAGCGTATGAGGGCTGTGTTGTATGTACATGTGTCCAGGAGACAGCAACCTTACCTTAGGTTCAGGGCCAGCTCAGTCTTGAGTTGACTCCTCCTGGCTCGGCTAGCCCAAGTGGATTATTGCTTGTTCAAAATGATGACCGAAATACATATACACAAAAATAAACTAAAAAGGACAAGTCCAAAACTAAGGATTCAACCCACATGGCCCAAGTCTCGAACACCAGACCCTAGGAAACAGTGACTAGGGTCTGGTTTCAATGACTGATGGACTCTTTGGGTAACTTTAATAAGGGGAAATAAAACAATTCCGGGGTGGGTCCTCTTCAGACAGACAACTCTGCCAACAAATCATGAGGCAGACATGCCAGAACGTTGCGATTCGAAACGTTTGCAGACAAAACCTTTGCAGTGGTTTTAGTGAAGATAGTTGATGCAAACTTGCCACTTGTGAAATGCACTCATTAAAAATAACTTGTGATCTCCATCCTGCTAGCTACTATTTTGTATTTTATTCAAGCGGATAAGGTGGTGAGGTAGGCAGAGATGTAGTTCCTCTAAATCAAATAAAATCTAGCTTTATTTATACAGCACATTTCAGACATGGAATGCAACACAATGTGCTTTACAGGAAAAAACAAATAAATAATACAAATAAAAGCTGAAATATTTACTACACAACAAACATAAGATAAAAAACTCAAGAATGACCCAAACTGAACAACTAAAAAGTATCCTAAGAAAAAGCAAAGCTAAAAATATGTGTTTTAAATATGTCCACAGTTTCAGCCCGCCTCAGGTTCTCTGGCTGGCTATTACAGAGGCTGGGAGCATAATAACTAAAGGCTGCCTCTCCATGCCTCTTGGTCCTCGGCTTTGGGTTAAAAGGCCAGTGCCAGAGGACCTGAGGGATCTACTGGGTACATAACATAAAAGCATGTCTGACATGTATTGGGGTGCACAATTGTGGATTGGTTTAAAAACCAATAGAATAATCTTTAAAATAATTCTATAACTCACAGGCAGCCAGTGCATAGACCTTAAAACTGGTGTAATGTGTGCTCTCCGTCTGGTCTTGGTCAGTACCCGTGCTGCAGCATTCTGTATGTTTTGCAGTTGTCCAATGGATTTCTTGGGTAGAACAGACAGGAGAGCATTACAGTAGCCAAGCCTGCTTGTAATAAAATCATGGATGAGTCTCTCTGTATCAGCCTGAGAGAGAAACGGCCGCACCTTGGCAATGTTCCTCAGGTGGTAAAAAGCTATTTTGGTCACATTCCTAATGTGTGATTCAAAATTTAGTTCAGAATCTAAAATAACACCTAGGTTTTTTACCTGGTGTTTTATATTTATTGCCCGTGAATTAAAATGTGCGGCTAGATTCTCGCTTAGCTTTGGCTCAAAGAATAAGTATCTCGGTCTTGTATAAAGTTGTGTATCGTCCGCGTAGCAGTGAAAATCAATACTGTGCTTTCTGATAACGCTGACAAGAGACAACATACAGTACATTCGGAAAGTATTCAGACCCCTTGACCACATTTTATTACGTTACAGCCTTATTCTAAAATGAATTAAGTTACTTTTTTTCCTCATCAATCCACACATAATACCCAATAATGACAAACCGAAAACAGGTTTTTAAATTTTTAGCAAATGTATTAAAATTAAAAAACAGAAATAACTTATTTACATAAGTATTCAGACCCTTTGCTATGAAACTATAAATTGAGCTCAGGTGCATCCTGTTTCAATTGATCATCCTTGAGATGTTCCTACAACATGAATGGAGTCCACCTGTGGTATATTAAAGGTCCCTAAGAACACAATAGCCTCAGTGGAATGGAAGCAGTTTGGAACCACCAAGACTCATCCTAGAGCTGGCCGCCCGGCAAAACTGAGCAATTGGGGGAGAAGGGCCTTGGTCAGGGAGGTGACCATCTCTGCAGCACTCTACCCATCAGGCCTTTATGGTATAGTGGCCAGACGGAAGCCACTCCTCAGTAAAAGGCACATGACAGGCCGCTTGGAGTTTGCCAAAAGGCACCTAAAGGACTCTCTAGACCATGAGAAACAAGATTCTCTGGTCTGATGAAACCAAGATTGAACTCTTTAGCCTGAATGCCAAGCGTCACGTCTGGAGGAAAGCTGGCACCATCCCTACGGTGAAGCATGGTGGTGGCAGCATCCTGCTGTAGTGATGTTTTTCAGTGGCAGGGAGTGGGAGACTAGTCAGGATCGAGGGAAAGATGAACGGAGCAAAGTACAGAGAGATCCTTGATGGAAACCTGCTCCAGAGCGCTCAGGACCTCAGACTGGGGCGAAGGTTCACCTTCCAACAGGACAATGACCCTAAGCACACTGCCAAGACAACGCAGGAGTGGCTTCGGGACAAGTCTCTGAATGTCCTTGAGTGGCCCAGCCAGAGCCCAGACTTGAACCTGATCGAAAATCTCTGGAGATCTTAAAATAGCTGTATTGTTCATACACTCAATAAAATATGTAGCAACTTCAGAGTTAAGATAGCGTTTCTTAATAATGCGTTCAGTATTACCCTGTGCTATGGGCAACAAGGTAGTAAAAAATACACCGCAGTTATCAGATAAAGCAACATCAACAATAAAGGATATGTCAGTAGAAAGCCTCTTGGTAACAACCAGGTCCAGAGTATGGCTGCAGTTATGGGTGGGCCCAGTAACATGTTGGATAAAGTCCATAAAGCTCAAAAGAGTCATAAATTGAATGGCCTTGGAGTCAGTCTCTTTGTCAAAATGAATATAAAAATCGCCCAACACAATGATTTTATCATAGTTCTCAAGGACAATAGAAAATAGTTCAGATAGATCAGTAAAGAAAGTGGGGTAGTGCTTTGGTGGACTATACAGGGTTATGGCCAGCACTGGTGGCTGACATTTAAACAGTATAGCATGATGCCCAAACAAAATGTCCTTACAGCTGAGAGCATTAGTAAAAATAGAGGCTGTCCCACCACCCTTTTTCCCTTTTCTGATAGAGTACGAAAAGCTGTAGTCCAGGGGGAGGCTTCAATAAGAGCGGCACTACAGTCTGATAACAGCCGTGTTTCAGTGAAAAACACGCTATCAACTTTGCGCTCAGTAATGAGATCATTCATGAGAAAGGTTTTACTTGTGATTGCTCTAACATTTAAAAGTGTCATAGTTAATGATTGTGGGCCACTCTGCCCCTGGGGCATATGCCTCGAGGAATAACAACCAAATTATTAATGTTACAACCACGTTTTCTGACAGTCTCCAATCTATCAGAATGGTAGGAGATAACAGTTTGTATAAACTCAGTAGAAGGCGGAGTTAAATTAACATGAATTGGGTTACTCACAATAACCATAGTGCCATTTCTACAGGACTTGATATGCTTTCCAAGTCCTCTGTTGCTTATTCTGTCAGGGAGAACTGGAGCACTGCCAGAACCTGTCCGTCAGCCTCTAAAACAGTGTGCGATGTTGCTGGAAATAATCCTGGAACCCCTGTGGTTAGGGTGATTCATGACTAAAAAGTGCTGGTTGCTCCCACAGCAAATCAAACTTGTCACAAAAAGAGACATTCCTGTCGTTGCAAAGTTTCTTCAGGTACTCGTTTATGGCAAAGGGTCGGCTGAAACGTTCCGTACCCCTTCAGTAGCACAGGAGGGGGCCAGAGATAATTATTATCTTCCCTGTGCTAGCGAGGCTGTTTAAAAAAAATTGTAGTCCTCCCTCAGATCGCCTAAAACGAAGGTAGTTAAAACCTATATTGGAGTAGTTGGCCAGAACCATGGGCAGGAGGGATTTCATGTCAGGGACACGGGCTCCTGGGTGACAGAGGACCTTGGTCGGTCCACAGAGGTAGTGTTGGGATCTATTTTCTTATAATTAGATGTTATGCCTAGCTTAAAAAGAATACATTAATGATTAAACATAATAGGTTTGTGCTGTACTGATATAGATTGTTTAACATAACAAGCTGTGACTAATGTGAGGAACCGTTAGGGGGGAGGCTGAGATAGACTTGTGACACACACACACACACACACACACACTGCCTCTTTGTTAAACCGCTCAAGGACATGTGTACTGCAACAATGAAGAAGAGGAAACTATGTCTGAGGTTGCTGACTCTCGAGACAAGTTGCAAAAAACAACTAATGCCCGGCAACAGTGAAGCGCCAAGGGCCTGGGACCAGCCTGTGCGCCAACGATAGGCTGAGTAAGTTTAAACCACGCTCAGCCTCTACTCTGACAGGCCCGCTTTGAACGGGAACTATCTCTGTCAGAGTATTAAAAGAATAACTTTGGGTTGGGACAGTTAGTTCTTTGTTTTGCCCTGCGAGGTGTTACAGTGAACCCGTATATACGAAGATTGCATTTACCATTTATTCGCTTGACTAATTATATTAATAAAAAAGCTGAAAATATATTCAGTGACTTTGTGTTAAATTCTGTTCTGATACCAGATTCGAATTACGCAACTTAACAGTAGGTAGGTAGGCCAAAATCTCTCACTGTCGAGCTGCCCACAATGATGGTGGTCGTGATGGAATCCGATGGGGAAGTGAATTGAGGTGGCCATGGGGAGGGTGCCACTGGGCGGCCGTTGGCTGTTGGTATACACCCAGGATCCGTGCTGACTCCTGGGGCTGGTAGGGCCGTCTCAAGCGGGGCAAAGCTGTTTGATAGCTGGATCGGATCTTCTCGGATAGATGAAGGGTGGCCAGACTGCCTCCCCGATCTCAGACTGCCTCCCCGATCTCCTACGCCTTGTGAGTGTCCAGTCTCCCATTGTCCACAGAGTTGAGCTTAACATCTGTACGTTGGATTGGGACAGATCAACGCCACCCGACTCAGACAGCTTTTCTATAGGAAGCATTTAAAACCGAGATTCGGTTTGCCTGGGTTAAAGCAAGGTCAGTGTACTTAGAAAGCAGGTTTTCCTTTTCTCGCAGCCAAGCTAACAGCCGGAGGATCTCTTCCCTAAGATGCTTGATGGTGGTGCATTTAGGGCAGACAAATCCCTGTCCATTTTCCAGTTCCACCTTATCTTTATCATGTGATTGTGTGGAAAACATCTCACACCTGACGCATTTGTGCCCAGCCGTGGATAAAAACACTGGTGGGAGGGCCTCCCGAGAGGCGCAGCGGTCTAAGGCACTGCATCGCAGTGTTGCGGCGTCACTACAGCCTGGGGTTTGATCCCAGGCTGTGTCACAACCGGCCGTGACCGGGAGTCCCATAGGGCGGCGCACAGTTAGCCCTGCGTCATCCAGGTTAGGGGAGGGTTTGGCCGGGGGGGGGGGGCTTTACTTGGCTCATCGCGCTCCAGCGACTCCTTGTGGCGTGCCGGGCACCTGCAGGCTGACTTCGGCCATCAGTTGAACGGTGTTTCATCCGACACATTGGTGCAGCTGACTTCCGGGTTAAGCGAGCGGGTGTTAAGAAGCGCGGCTTGGCGGGGTCATGTTTTGGTGGACGCATGACTCGACCGTCGCTTCTCCTGAGCCCGTTGGGGAGTTGCAGCAATGAGACAAGATCGTAATCACGAAATTGGGGAGAAAAAGGGCGGTAAAAATGTACTTGCGGTCCCAGCCATAAAAATGTACTTGCAGTCCCAGCCGTAAAGGCTGACAGCGTCGCGGAATCCATAGCAATTCTTAACTTTAGCTATGATTAAAAAGGATTTAATCAAAACTATTTCATAAAAACAACAAACCGAGTGTAGACAGTACACTATTCTGTTGCGTGCTTTGATGACGTCTGTTGCGTGATGACGTCTGTTGGCTGTCTCGCTCTCTGCAGTGTGAGAGCATGCATCCAAAAGAGTCCGTCATTGAAACCAGCCCTTATCACTGTGGCCTAGGGTCTGCTTTTGAAGACTACATGGCCACCAATATTTTTTTTTGCACACTAATCATCACTTGATTGGCTCCACCTGTGGGCTTAATAAGGCTTGGCATAGCACCTGCCCCTGACTCGGTTGGTGCTGCCACCTGGGGATAGAGAGTGGAAGTGTATTCTGGTAGTGTGGTGCCTAACTATGTGCCAATACTAAACTACCCCCCATATCATAACACATGTTCAGTAAATATTGTGTTGCTGTCGTAATATTACAGTTGTTATAACATTCAGTAATTTAACAATTTGAGGGTTCCCCTGTTAAGGATAGCATACTGTATTTGACTGTCACATTCTTGTTAATTTGAATAATCATAGCCATTCCTTTGCTTCACATTGACTGTGAAAGTATCATGCAGTATGTATTTTAGTAAATTATGTACCAGTGCTTTTTTATTTTAATCTGATATTCTCTTAGGCTGTGACAGTTTTGATGTACAAACCATCTGGCCTGTGAAAATGGAAACGGAAATAAACTAGAGGAGGAGATGAAAGAGAGCTGTCAAGGCACTGACAAATATACGACCAGAGCCAGGAACTCACCTTTCGCTTACTACCAGAGCCAAAATGCCCACACACTGCAGCTTCTGTGGACATGTACTGGTAACCCATCACGCATCGTTAAGGCCATCAGTGTTTAGGACCTATGTTTACATGCATATAAACCTAAGCTGATGAGGTGGAGCTGGCAATTTACCTCCTCTCTCAGAGCCACGGGAGTTTGTTTCTCACCCATTACTAACTCATGGGAAAATGTGGCAGTCCTTATGGGAGTGTGATGAGACACAGATTATCCATTATATTGATCAGATACTCTAGTGGCCGCAGTCGGAAGGAGGCAAGATCAGTTGGACTATTCTAGCCAATGAGAGGGCATATATGCGTGTGAACAACAGGCACAACGGTTTCCACTCGTTACCACAGCCACAAAGTCAAATTGTCTAGATCATAAAAATTAATGAAAACAAACCTTTGCTTTTTTGTCTTAATTTAAGGTTAGGCATAATGTTAGCAGTGTGGTTAGGGTCAGGTCTAAAATGACATTTTAAGAAGAGAAATTGTAGAAATAGGCAGGGTTTATGAATTTGTGGCTGTGGTAAATAGTGATGACCACGCACAACACAGATATTGTGTTTTTTCTTAAATTTGCCAGGATGTCACGTGTCCTACTTATATCAGTACACTTGTAACAACCTAATCATTATGAAACTTCTATTCGATCAAATAAGCCAGAAGTAGCAAATAAGAATTCGGTTAAATGTGTTAATATGAAGAAAACTGATTTTGGGCACAGTTATGCCTCTCGCTTCACCTCTTCCTCTCTGGATGAGAGCAGGCTTGGCAGGGTGAGAGGAACAGCAGGAGAGGGGGGTGGGGTCAGAGACAGGCCAGGAAGGCGAGGGGATGGGGTGGAGGTCTCTGGTACTCTGTGGGCCCATCCATCCATCACAGGATGTCACATCATGGAGCAACAGCTTGGATTTCACACCTCACGGTCGGTGGAGGGTCTCCTCACTGAGGGGAGAGGAGAGAAAAGGAGGCCTGACCTTATCTAGATAGTGTACCATTTAGATTGCTGAACAGGTCAGAGCATAGACAAGGGTAGACAATCTGACAATCTATTTCCACTTGACTGGGTACAGTTCTCTCTCTCTCTCTCTCTCTCTCTCTCTCTCTCTCTCTCTCTCTCTCTCTCTCTCTCTCTCTCTCTCTCTCTCTCTCTCTCTCTCTCTCTCATGCCTCAGAGAGAGGGTTATGTTTTATCTGCTGTGATTGGAACTTAATTATTGTGTCATTGCATGTGCTGGCTCATTAGTGATTACTGTGATTACTTTTACTGTGCTTCCTTAGTGTTCAAGGACAGCTAAAGACCTTACTGTACTTGCAGGGTTAGCTCACCAATGGTCTGTATGCACGTTGAGGTAGATAGTGGGAAGGAAAGGAATCATCCCCACATGTCTCAAGCTGACCACCATCATTCCTGTTCCCAAGAATTCTAAGGCTACCTGCCGCAATGACTACTACCCTGTAGTACTCACATCTGTAATCATGAAGTGCTTTGAAAGGCTGGTCATGGCACACATCAACTCCTTCATTCCAGACACCCCAATTTGCATACCGCCCGAAAAGATCTACAGACGATGCAATCTCAATTGCACTCCACACTGCCCTCTCCAACCTGGACAAGAGGAATACCTATGTGAGAATGCTGTTCATTGACTACAGCTCAGCGTTCAACACCATAGTGCCCTCGGACCCTGGGTGTGAACACCTCCCGCTGCAACTGGATCCTGGACTTCCTGACAGGCTTAACCCAGGTGGTGAGGGTAGGCAACAACACCTCCGCCACGCTGACCCTCAACACAGGGGCCTCCCAGGGGTGTGTGCTTAGCCCCCTCCTGTACTCCCTGTTTACCCACGACTGTGTGGCCAGGCATGACTCTAAATCCATCATCAAGTTTGCTGACGACACGACGGTAGTAGGCCTGATTACCAATGGCAATGAGACAGCCTACAGCGAGGAGGTCAGAGACCTGGCAGTGTGGTGACAGGACAAAAACCTCTCCCTCAACATCAGCAAGACCAAGGAGCTGATTGTGGACTATAGGAAACAGGGGACCACAGCGGAGAGGGTCAAGAGCTTCAAGTTCCTCTGTGTCCACATCACTGAGGACTTAACATGGTCCTCTCACAGCAGAAGTGTCGTGAAGAAGGCACAGCAGCGCCTCTTCTCCTCAGAAGGCTGAAACGATATGGCATGGCCCCTCAGATCCTTAGGTTTTTACAGTTGCACCATCAAGAGCATCCTGCTGGTTGTATCACTGTCTGGTATGGCAACTGCAGCGACATCGACAGGAGGGCCCAACAGAGAGTGGTGCGGACAGCCCAGCACATCACTGGGGGTGAGTTCCCAGCCATCAAGGATGTACATGCCAGGCAGTGTCTGAGAAAGGCCCCAAAAATTGCCAAAGACTCCAGCCACCCAAGACATGTACTGTTCTCTATACTCCCATCCGGCAGGCGGTACCGGTGCATCAAGGCTCAGACCAACAGACTCCTAAACAGCTTCTATCCCCTGGCCATAAGACTGTTAAATGGCTAACAACTACTGCTTTCCCTCTCCCACAGACTATCAACACTGACTCTATGCCCATCCACAGGTCACTCAGACACACACACCTTCACTGTCACTCTTACTCACACATACACCCTCACACTCACAACTGACGCCACACACTTACACCCACACGGTGTTGCTGCTAAAATGATTATTGACTAGATTTATTACTACCATTACGCTGTTGTTTACATGTATATATTACCATTAGTATATTACCATCAGTATTTATATATTCCTGCTACCAGTCACTTTTCAGCCCTGTTTACATGTATATCCATCTATCATGCCTACACTGACACTCTTGCACAAACACACACACACTCACACTAACACTTACACACATAAACTCACATACA
Organism: Coregonus lavaretus; assembly: GCF_964263955.1. NCBI lineage: Eukaryota > Metazoa > Chordata > Actinopteri > Salmoniformes > Salmonidae > Coregonus > Coregonus lavaretus. Next base: position 13,818,245 of record NC_140024.1, read on the forward strand.
CACACTCACCACCACGCACCCACCCACCACGTATACTGCTGCCATGCTGTTTGCTATTATTATTATTATTATTATTATTATTATTATAATCCTTCTACCAGTCACTTTCTCCTAATCCCTGCCTTTATGTACATATCTACCTCAACTACTCCAGTACTCCAGCACATTGTACATTTAGTACTGGCACGCAACCTGTATATAGCTTACATTCTCCAGATGTTTTTCCTTCCTCTCTTAAACAACACATTTCACTGCTCCTATCTGGTGTACTTGACAGTATTCATAAATACAAAAATTATATATATACAGTACCAGTCAAAAGTTTGGACACACCTATTCAATAATTTCTTTATTTTTACTATTTTCTACATTGTAGAATAATAGTGAAGACAACAAAACTATGAAATAACACACATGGAATCATGTAATAACCAGCTTCAACTGGAATGTTTTTCCAACAGTCTTGAAGGAGTTCCCACATATGCTGAGCACTTGTTGGCTGCTTTTCCTTCACTCTGCTGTCCGACTTAACCCAAACCATCTCAATTGGGTTGAGGTCAGGGGATTGTGGAGGCCAGGTCATATGATGCAGCACTCCATCACTATCCTTTTTGGTAAAATAGCTCTTACACAGCCTGGAGGTGTGTTGGGTTATTGTCCTGTTGAAAAACAAATGATAGTCCCACTAAGCCCAAACTAGATGGGATGGCGTATCGCTGCAGAATTCTGTGGTAGCCATACTGGTTAAGCGTGCCTTGAATTCTAAATAAAATCACAGTGTCACCAGCAAAGCACCCCCACACCATAACACCTCCTACTCCATGCTTTACGGTGGGAAATACACATACGGAGATCATCCGTTCACCCACACCGCGTCTCACAAAGACACGGCGGACTCCAGACCAAAGGACAAATTTCCACCGGTCTAATGTCCATTGCCCGTGTTTCTTGGCCCAAGCAGGTCTCTTCTTCTTTAGTAGTGGTTTCTTTGCAGCAATTTGACCATGAAGGCCTGATTCACACAGTCCCCTCTGAACAGTTGATGTTGAGATGTGTCTGTGACTTGAACTCTATGAAGCATTTATTTGGGCTGCAATTTCTGCGGCTGGTAACTCTAATGAACTTATCCTCTGCAGCAGAGGTAACTCTGGGTCTTCCATTCCTGTGGCGGTCCTCATGAGAGCCAGTTTCATCATAGCGCTTGATGGTTTTTGCGACTGCAATTTTTCCGTATTGACTGACCTTCATGTCTTAATAGTAATGATGGACTGTCGTTTTTCTTTGCTTATTTGAGCTGTTCTTGCCATAATATGGACTTGGTCTTTCACCAAATAGGGCTATCTTCTGGCTCAAACGCATTAAGAAGGAAAGACATTCCACAAATGAACCTTTAATTGAAATGCATTCCAGGTGACTACCTCATGAAGCTGGTTGAGAGAATGTCAAGAGTGTGCAAAGCTGTCATCAAGACCAAGGGTGGCTATTTGAAGAATCTCAAATATAAAATATATTTTGATTTGTTTAACACCTTTTTGGTTACTACATGATTCCATATGTGTTATTTCATAGTTTTGATTCTACAATGTAGAAAATAGTAAAAATAAAGAAAAACCCTTGTATGAGTAGGTGTGTCCAAACTTTTGACTGGTAGTGCATTCGGAAAGTATTCAGACCCCTTGACTTTTCCCACATTTTGTTACGTTACAGCCTTATTCTAAAATTGATTAAATTGTTTTTTCCCCCTCATCAATCTCCACACAATACCCCATAATGACAAAGCGATAACAGGTTTTTAGAAATGTTTGCAAATGTATTAAAAATTAAAAACAGAAATACCTTATTTACATAAGTATTCAGACCCTTTGCTATGAGACTCGAAATTGAGCTCAGGTGCATCCTGTTTCCATTGATCATCCTTGAGATGTTTCTACAACTTGATTGGAGTCCACCTGTGGTAAATTCAATAGATTGGACATGATTTGGCTGCAATTTCTGAGGCTGGTAACTCTAATGAACTTATCCTCTGCAGCAGAGGTAACTTTGGGTCTTCCATTCCTGTGGCAGTCCTCATGAGAGCCAGTTTCATCATAGCGCTTGATGGTTTCTGCGACTGCACTTGAAGAAACGTTCAAAGTTCTTGAATTTTTCCGTATTGACTGACCTTCATGTCTTAAAGTAATGATGGACTGTCGTTTCTCTTTGCTTAGTTGAGCTGTTCTTGCCATAATATGGACTTTGTCTTTTACCAAATAGGGCTATCTTCTGGCTCAAACGCATTAAGAAGGAAAGACATTCCACAAATGAACCTTTAATTGAAATGTGACTACCTCATGAAGCTGGTTGAGAGAATGCCAAGAGTGTGCAAAGCTGTCATCAAGACCAAGGGTGGCTATTTGAAGAATTTCAAATATAAAATATATTTTGATTTGTATAAAACTTTTTTGGTTACTACATTATTCCATATGTGTTATTTCATAGTTTTGATGTCGTCACTATTATTCTACAATGTAAAAAAATTGTACAAATAAAGAAAAACCCTTGAATGATTAGGAGTGTCCAAACTTTTGACTGGGAGTGTATATGTTTTACTCCTCGTGTTTTTTAGTTATACTATTTTAGTATTGCATAATGCACTGCTGGGAAGGGCTTGCAAGTTAAGCATTTCACTGTACTTGAGCATGTGAGAAATACAACTTGAAACTTGGAACTCACACTGTATCATACAACACATGGGGGTAATTAGCCAGTTTTGGCACGGAGATGTGTGTATTGATTCAAAGAGAATATACCTCCGTGGAACCTCTGGGACTAGCTAGAAACTACTGAAGTTTTGCTGTGCTTCACTGTACACAGAATAAGAGAGATTTTTCAAGGGTTCTCCTTTCATTTAGAACAAACAGACTCGGCTCTCTCATGTGCTCTCTCACCCATCAGCTGATCAGACGCGGATGGAAGGAGCGAGGTAGATCTGCACACAGGTGCTCCTGCCTACAGCAGGGGGATAGAGGGATGGAGGATAAAAGACACCGATGCTGACAGCCAGATGTGTATTAGACACACAGGCAAGACACACTCCAGACCTCCACACTGAACTCCACCACTGCTTCAGTCTTCCGCTGTGCTAGACTTGTCAGCTTCATTGTTACCCAGGATCCCCTGAGTGTTGTCAGTCTGACAGGATAACAACTTGGTCTCTACTCTCTCTCTATCACTCTGCTCGGTCCTCTATCACCTCTCCTCCTATCACACTGACAGGCAGGGAGTTCCTCTTCGAATCAAAGAGATCTGCTTTAAAGTTACAACCATTCTGATAGGGTCACAAGAGAGAAAGGTCAGATGCTAAAGTAAACAAAGAAGTGAACAGCGATTATTCAGCACCACTGATGCAGACAGCGACAGAATCAGAATGTCAGAGTTTCAGCACCACTGAACAGTGGACAGCTCCCGGCTCGGGCGCGCCAACTTCAGCACCACGGGAAAGTAGACAGCAATCGTATCCGGCGTCTGAAGTTCAGCACCACTGGAGAGTGGACAGCGATTGTATCCGGCGTCTGAAGTTCAGCATCACGGGAAAGTGGACAGTGATCGCCTCCAGGAAATAAGTGGGCCTGGGAAGTAGGCCTAACCAGAAAGAAGCCTAGAAACCTGGGAGGGGAAGGGGAGGCCATGTGGCTTTGTCAAACCAAACTTTAGAATCGCAAATAAAAGGGAATAAAATAAACCCCTCCATTGTTTCTTAGACTCTGCACCATACCATTTGACTATTCTTGCACAGATCGACAACTAACCGGTTTCATTAGAAGTCAAGAAAATCATGAAAAACAATTACAAGGAATTTGCGATTAACTTATATTACTAGATTAAGTTATATTACTACACAGTATCATGATTCAGGAGATGTTCACAGATAGCTATTCCCACTGTCTATTAGAAAGATATGAGACAGATTCATTCATGTCAGCCGGCATAAGGAGCTGATCCACTGGATCTGTTTTGAGTCTCTGTGTTATCCTTCTCAGTGATTCTACATGCTGCATTATGTAATTTATGGACAATGAGACTCCACCTCTCAGTCAACAGTTCTCTCTCACTGGTGTAAAACTAAATCAATGTGAGTACAGCACTGGAACTGGCAGAGGTGTTACAAGCTCAATAGAAAAATGAAATCCTGGGGGATTATTCTGCAAGCACTGGCTCCCACTTAGATCAACAGCAGCAAAGCCAGAACAAGAGGAGGTGGAGAAGTAGTGTCGGCTTCAGGCTAGGACTGGAGGTGACAGAGAGAGGAGGGGGGGGGGGGGTGCTATGGTTCTTTGAAAGGCTGCAGCTTTTTGGAATGCTGAATGCTCTCCAGAATAACAGTGTGCTCTCACTCAGTCATTAAAGAAGCAGTGCTATTGTCTCACAAGGATAAAACAAAAGATGAAATGATTATGCTTATCATGCTTTGATTATGTCCTGCACTTTGTACTACTGCTACATGCATTGATTAACAAGAGCCTCTTGGTTGATGGCTTTTGGCTCGTGAATCAAATTCTAACCACACAGACAATTCATTATAACATATTCAACATTTCTGCAATCTGATATTGTAGGGTTGATTCCAATTAAGACACCATTTCTAATGCCATATATCACACTTAAGAGCAGTGTTAGGTAGGTTACTAGGGTTGAGCAGGTTTTTTGGTGACAGATAGCCTAGCCTAGCGGTTAGAGCGTTGGGCAAGTAACCGAAAGATCGCTGATTTGCCTTGAGCAAGGCACTTAACCCTAATTTGCTCCAGGGTGACCCTGTAAAACAACATATTTCACTGTACCTATCCTCTATGTGACAGTACAAAATATTTGTTTTATTTACTATATAAATGTAATCTGTTACAGTTACTAGTTACCTATCCAAAATTGTAATCAGTAAGGTAACTTTTGGATTACCTAAACTCAGTAACATAATTGGATGACTTTCTGTTACTTTACATTTAAGAGGCATTAGAAGAAGAAAAAAAGGACAGCCCTATCACACACACAAACAAACACGCACACATACACACACTCACACACGTAGGCACACACACACGCATTAACACAACTTCTGTCTGTCAGCTCCATCCAAAATGGACCAGTGAGTTCTAAGAGCAGCCTGCCATTACCCCAAAACCTGCCTGCTGATGGAAGAAAAAAAATTGATGGCACTGCCTTGCTACTGAAAAACACCATGATGAACAGTAATGGCCATGTATTACAGTGGTCATTTAAGCATAGCCCATCTGTTTGATGGCATGAATAACATGTTGAGCAGGACTCAGTGACAGATGAAGGCCAAATATGAGTACATAACGGCTCTGTTTCTCTGTCCTCCAATGTCATATTCACAGAATGGAACTCTGGAGATGGGTGACACTGATCTCTTCTCCTAGCAACCGAGCTACAGTTAAAACCTTGGTGTGCCTGATGACATCCGTCATACATCACTCTACTGACGTCTCTTTTTGTCTGACTGTCTATGCCGTATCTGGACTCATTGTGCTTCAGATGTGCCCTCCTGAAGATGAACAGATTTGACAATATAGCTGGGTTTATTCAAGGAATGAAAGTTATCTGCTGAGAAATCATCACTTGTTAATGGAGGGGGTCATATTGACAAGAACTATTGATGGAATCCTTTTCAATGTTATTGAGTTCACACTTTACTTCCAGTTGCCTTTGTGCAGTTCAGTTAGTACTTTGACAACCAGAATGTAATGGATATACAGAAAGTATTCAGATCCCTTGACTTTTTACACATTTTGTTACGTTACAGCCTTATTCTAAAATTGATTAAATTGTTTTTTCCCCTCGATCCTGACTAGTCTCCCGGTCCCTGCCGCTGATAAACATCCCCATAGCATTATGCTGCCACCACCATGCTTCACCATAGGGATGGTGCCAGGTTTCCTCCAGACGTGACGCTTGGCATTTAGGCCAAAGAGTTCAATCTTGGTTTCATCAGACCAGAGAATCTTGTTTCTCATGGTCTGAGAGTCTTTAAAGTACCTTTTGGCAAACTCCAAGTGGGCTGTCATGTGCCTTTTACTGAGGAGTGGCTTCCGTCTGGCCACTCTATCATAAAGGCCTGATTGGTAGAGTGCTGCACAGATGGTTGTCCTTCTGGAAGGTTCTCCCATCTCCACAGAGGAACTCTGGAGCTCTGTCAGAGTGACCATAGGGTTCTTGGTCACCTCCCTGACCAAGGCCCTTCTCCCCCGATTGCTCAGTTTGGCCTGGCGGCCAGCTCTAGGAAGGGTCTTGGTGGTTCCAAACTTATTCCATTTAAGAATGATGGAGGCCACTGTGTTCTTGGGGACCTTCAACGCAGCAGAAATGTTTTGGTACCCTTCACCAGATCTGTGCCTCGACACAATCCTGTCTCGGAGCTCTATGGACAATTCGGTTGACCTCATGGCTTGGTTTTTGCTCTGACATGCACTGTCAGTTGTGGGACCTTATATAGACAGGTGTGTGCCTTTCCAACACATGTCCAATCAATTGAATTGACCACAGGTGGACTCCAATCAAGCTGTAGAAACATCTCAAGGATGATAAATAGAATCAGGATGCACCAGAGCTCAATTTCGAGTCTCATAGCAAAGGGTCTGAATACTTATGTAAATTAGGTATTTCTAAAAACCTGTTTTTTTTGCTTTGTCATTATGGGGTATTGTAGATTGATGAGGATTATTATGATTATTTATCCATTTTAGAATAAGGCTGTAACTTAACAAAATGTGGAAAAAGTCAAGGGGTCTGTATACTTTCTGAATGCACTGTACTTTCTAATCGCAGATATGAAACAGTAAGTGAATTGTAATGGAAGTACAGAGGCCAAACTCTGTTTCATATTAGTGAGTAAATGCAATTTCTTTATAACATGGTACCAGTACAACTCAATGCAAAGTGGGTCTGGTTATTGGGTAACTTTTTTCTGCAGCGTACATTTTTAACAACCGCAATGGGAGTTATTGTAATTCACCAGCAGTTATTCATAAAATATAGTTACCAAAGTCTGTAGACTAGACACTGAGGAAAGTTTTACTTTCATCTTTATCTATTTAATCACAAAGCAGACAGAGCTCCTTTACAACATTCAAAGCATGATGACATCCAACAATTTGGTTTCCTCTATCTCTTCCTGAAATCCCCTCTGTTTGCAGCAGAGACCTTCATTATTTTTCAATAATTGTTGCTCTCCACAAACAGATTTGTGAGGGAGGCTGTTTCAACATTTCCCAATAAAATGACATGAATGAGGTGCAAATGAGCTCTGTCATTATGACATCACTGAAAATATAATAACTTCCATAAAGGGACATATCGGAATAAATATTCAAGATGCTGCTTCATATGCATTTTAAATGGCCCGACACTGCCACAGTTAGTTCTGACAACAACAGGCAATGACATCAGGTCAATAAAATATCAGATGCTCAAGTTGTTTACTACTGTCTGATTCTGTGAGTTCAGGTGTGATAGATGAATAGTTTTGAGTTTATTTGGTTGCATTTTAACCTGTGGATTTGCACAGAGATTTCATCAGTGGTTGTTGAAATCTAATTTCCTGTAAGCAGTGAGGACACAGTAATTCTCTGCAGGTAGAGGTGCTTAATAGTACCTCATTATCGACCTTGGCAGCACTCCCGAGCCCGGAGATTAAAAGTTGTGGCATTATAGTGATTCTGCTTTTGCTCTTTCCTTGTGGTCTTCAGAACATTAGATAAACCACACTGTAACTGTAACTCACTTTCAACTCCAAGCCCAGAGCTGACAGGGGACTCTGTAATGTTCAATCAGCCATCAATGGACACGTGTGTGTGTGTGTATTTAAAAGGGAATACATTAATTTAAGAATCCATCATAAAAAGAAGATTTAAAGTCTCAAACATTTGCCTCAACAAATGTCAGACACAATATTATTATACAACAGTCTCTGAAAATCAATAAAGTGATAGGGGAATTGAGGTGGATGATACATTCAGAGTTTTTGCTGAGAACAAATGTCACACTTTAAACTTACACACACCTAGAGCTATGTTCTGATGTAGTGATATGTTATGAAAACGTTATCCAGTTAAGTTACAGTTTGACTGAGCTCATGATTTGAATAAATCTGACTGTTCGCAAATCAAAATTTTGATAAAGGTGTTTAAGGCAGGATGTCAGTTTTCTTATCTGAAGTAGTCCTCTGATAAGGAAGAATCTAATTGATTTGTGGGGGTATTGACATCAGAGGCTATGTTGTGATGGGGAGATCAGGTATTATGAATCTGGCAGCTACTGTATATTTCGTAGCTAGGACCGCCATCTTCTCAAAACCACAAAATAGGACCATACCAATAAGAATTTGAGGGGCATGGACTTGAGGAGCTGCACATTTGCAGATTTCTCCTGGTCCATACCATACTGTGTGGTCAGATGAGATACAGGTATCCACTCCCATATGTCCTATATTACCATTTGGGAGTTTAACCCTCATTCCTTATTAATGGTAATGACTAACACATAATTAAATACATTTTCCTCAACTCATTATTCCCAGTTCAAATGCTCCCATTAAGCTACTTGGGGAAATGTAGGTTTAATTGACACTACTGACCATGAGTAAAGGAATTAGCATCATTTTTTTTTTTTTTTTTTTTTTTTTTTAAGGGGTAGATCAGCTTTAATATTGCAGATAGATTGTAACTTCCATCAATGCAATTGTCTGCATCACTTCCAATCCCCCATATGTTTTTTTTTCTCGCAAAATATATATATATATATATACACAGTGATATGAAAAAGTATTTGCCCCCTTTCTAATTTTCTCTACTTTTGCATATTTGTGATACTGAATGTTATCAGATCTTCAACCAAAACCTAATATTAGATAAAGGGAACATAAGTGAACAAATAACACAACAATTACATATTTATTTCATAAACAAAGTTATGCAACACCCAATTCCCCTGTGTGAAAAAGTAATTGCCCCCTTACACTCAATAACTGGTTGTGACACCTTTAGCTGCAATGACTCCAACCAAATGCTTCCTGTAGTTGTTGATCAGTCTCTCACGTCGCTGTGGAGGAATTTTGGCCCACTCTTCCATGCAGAACTGCTTTAACTCAGTGACGTGTGGGTTTTCAAGCATGAACTGCTCGTTTCAAGTCCTGCCACCACATCTCAATTGGGATTAGGTCTGGACTTTGACTTGGTCATTCCAAAACTTCAAATTTGTTGCTTTTTTAGCAATTTTCATGTAGACTTGATTGTGTGTTTTGGATCATTGTCTTGCTGCATGAACCAGCTGCGCTTCAGCTTCAGCTCACAGACGGATGGTCTGACATTCTCCTGTAGAATTCTCTGATACAGAGCAGAATTCATGGTTCCTTCTATTAAGGCAAGTCGTCCAGGTCCTGAGGCAGCAAAGCATCCCCAAACCATCACACCACCACCACCATGCTTGACCTTTGGTATGATGTTCTTACTGTGGAATGCTAACAAACTATAGTTTTGGCAAGTCGTTTAGGACATCTACTTTGTGCATGACACAAGTAATTTTTCCAACAATTGTTTACAGACAGATTATTTCACTTATAGTTCACTGTATCACAATTCCAGTGGGTCAGAAGTTTACATACACTAAGTTGACTGTGCCTTTAAACAGCTTGGAAAATTCCAGAAAATGATGTCATGGCTTTAGAAGCTTCTGATAGGCTAATTGACAACATTTGAGTCAATTGGAGGTGTACCTGTGGATGTATTTCAAGGCCTACCTTCAAACTCAGAGCCTCTTTGCTTGACATCATAGGAAAATCAAAAGAAATCATCCAAGACCTCCGAAAAAAATTTGTAGACCTCCACAGGTCTGGTTCATCCTTGGGAGCAATTTCCAAATGCCTGAAGGTACCACGTTCATCTGTACAAACAATAGTACGCAAGTATAAACACCATGGGACCACGCAGCTGTCATACCGCTCAGGAAGGAGACGCGTTCTGTCTCCTAGAGCTGAACATACTTTGGTGCGAAAAGTGCAAATCAATCCCAGAACAACAGCAAAGGACCTTGTGAAGATGCTGGAGGAAACAGGTACAAAAGTATCTATATCCACAGTAAAACGAATCCTACATCGACATAACCTGAAAGGCCGCTCAGCAAGGAAGAAACCACTGCTCCAAAACCGCCATAAAAAAGTCAGACTACGGTTTGCAACTGCACATGGGGACAAAGATCGTACTTTTTGGAGAAATGTCCTCTGGTCTGATGAAACAAAAATAGAACTGTTTGGCCATAATGACCATCGTTATGTTTGGAAGAAAAAGGGGGTGCTTGCAAGCCGAAGAACACCATCCCAACCGTGAAGCACGGGGGTGGCAGCATCATGCTGTGGGGGTGCTTTGCTGCAGGAGGAACTGGTGCACTTCACAAAATAGATGGCATCATGAGGAAGGAAAATTATGTGGATATATTGAAGCAACATCTCAAGACATCAGTCAGGAAGTTAAAGCTTGGTCGCAAATGGGTCTTCCAAATGGACAATGACCCCAAGCATACTTCCAAAGTTGTGGCAAAATGACTTAAGGACAACAAAGTCAAGGTATTGGAGTGGCCATCACAAAGCCCTGACCTCAATCCTATAGAAAATGTGTGGGCAGAACTGAAAAGGCGTGTGCGAGCAAGGAGGCCTACAAACCTGACTCAGTTACACCAGCTCTGTCAGGAGGAATGGGCCAAAATTCACCCAACTTATTGTGGGAAGCTTGTGGAAGGATACCCGAAACTTTTGACCCAAGTTAAACCATTTAAAGGCAATGCTACCAAATACTAATTGAGTGTATGTAAACTTCTGACCCACTGGGAATGTGATAAAATAAATAAAAGCTGAAATAAATCATTCTCTCTACTATTATTCTGACATTTCACATTCTTAAAATAAAGTGGTGATCCTAACTGACCTAAGACAGGGAATTGTTACTAGGATTAAATGTCAGGAATTGTGAAAAACTGAGTTTAAATGTATTTGGCTAAGGTGTATGTAAACTTCCGACTTCAACTGTACATACATACATACATACATACACATACATACATACATATATATATATATACACATACATATACATATCCTTTAAAAATATATATTTCCCTTTATTACTTTCCAACCCCACCACCCCTTCCCTAATTGGAGTAAACTAGTGAACAACAATGCTTAGGCCTCTACTTCCAGCTTATACATACTATATACATTTTATGGACACAGTCAATTTTACAATAATTACATTTTGTTTGTTTTTACTCCTGAACTTCCTCTACCCTCAACCTCTCCGATCATTTTCATGATGCCCATCCGGTTTGCTTCTATATGCCATATATTTCTAACTGTGCTCTTTCACAAAAGCTCTCAACCTATAACCTATATACTTATTATGAACACAGTATGCTTACATTATTAGTTATCTTGTTGTTATTAGTTGTTGTTAGTTGTTATTAGTCCCATCCTTCAACTCCATTCAACACCATCCATATTGGATTTCTATTTGCCATATATTTTTCAACTGTACTGTGATGTTTTACAAAAGTTCTGAACCTTTCTATTCTCATTGTTTCTACAGATTGTAAATTGAAAATATTTTTTTTTGCTGAAAGTATTATTATATTATTGATCGATTGACTATGACTTTTCAGATCACCCAGTAATGCTATCTGCAGGGTTAGCTCCAGGTAAATATTGCAATCCTTTAGCCATTCCTGGACCTGTGTCCAAAAACAAGCTACAAATGGACAGTACCAAAACAAATGATCTAATGATTTTGTCTCTTCGCAGCAAAATCTGCAGAGCTGGGAAGATTGTATCCCCCATATTAATAACATTCTATTGGTAGCAAGAACTTTCTATAATAATGTAAATTGAAAAATTCTAAGTTTTGAATACGGCGTCGTTTTGCGTATCAGTTCATAAACACTATGCCATGGGATCGGTACGTCAAAAATCTCTTCCCAACTATTTTGCAATCTATATGGGACGGCTGTCAATCCTTTGGTCCTTAAATGAAATTGGTATACTTTTTTATTTATCACAGTTTTCTTTAACCAATTATGTTCTTTAATGCAAGGCCGACAGACAAGTTCCTTACTTTTTCCCCCTTCCACATTCCTCTTCCATTTTTGCGGTAATGCTGCAATTATTTTGTTGTAATTTTGGGTAGAGCAGACATTTCCATATGTTTTGTTAGCTGCATAACTCCACCAGTCCTACCGATGATATCATTTATGAAATTATACCTTTTTTAAACATTTTGTCAAAAAAATAGTTTTTTTATCAATTAGTATACTTACTAATTTTCTAGAGAACCAGTTCGGATTTAAGTATAACTTTTGTATGACTGAAGCTTTTAGTGATAGGTCTAATGCTTTAATATTTAATAATTTCTGTCCTCCGAATTCATATTCATTATATAAATAGGCCCATTTAATATTGTATGGCTTGCCGTTCCAAATAACATGGAATATTGTTTTCTCATATAATTTAAAAAACTGTTCGCTAGGCGTAGGCAAGACCATAAGCAAATAGGTAAACTGGGATAATACTAAAGAGTTAATCAGGGTGATTTTTCCACAAATTGACAGGTATTTACCTTTCCATGGTAGCAAGATCTTATCTATTTTTGCTAACTTGCTATAAATATTTATTGGAGTGAGATAATTTATTTCATTTGGGATATGTATTCCGAGTATATCCACATCACCATCAGACCATTTTATTGGTAAACTACATGGTAATGTAAATTTTTTATTTTTTAGTGATCCAATACGTAATATAGTACATTTATCATAATTTGGTTGTAATCCAGAGAGGTTAGAAAATGTATCTAGATCCTCTATGAGGCTGTGGAGGGATTAAAGTTGTGGATTTAAAAGAAAACATGAATCATCAGCGTACAATGACACCTTTGTTTTTAAGCCCTGGATTTCTAATCCCTTGATATTATTGTTGGATCTGATTTTAATAGCTAACATCTCGTTGGCCATAATAAATAGATATGCCGATAGTGGACAACCTTGTTGAAATAGCCATTATTTACTATTTTACACCTACGGTTACTATGCATGATTTTAAACCATTTTATAAGAGATTCTCCAAAATTGAAATGTTCCAGGCATTTATATATAAACCCCAGTCGTACTTTATCAAATGCCTTTTCGAAGTCTGCTATGAATAGCAGGCCTGGTTTCCCAGATTTTTCATAGTGTTCTATTGTTTCCAGTACTTGCCTTATATTATCTCCAATGTATCTTGCATGTAAAAAACCTGTCTGATTAGAATGAATAATGTCCGACAATACCTTTTTAATTCTATGCGCTATACATTTTGCTAGAATTTTTGCATCACAACACTGAAGTGTAAGGGGCCTCCAATTTTTTTAATGGACTGGATCTTTATATTTTCCACTTGTATCCTGTTTCAGTAATAATGAAATCAGACCTTCTTCTTGAGTGCCTGATAATCTACCATTTACATAGGAGTGGTTAAAACATGTTAATAACGGTCCTCTGAGTATATCAAAAAAGGTTTGGTATACCTCGACTGGTATGCCATCCAACCCTGGAGTTTTCCCGGACTTAAAGTCTTTAATTGCATCCAGAAGTTCCTCCTCTGTAATTTCACCTTCACATGAGTCTTTCTGTATGGCTGTAAATTTTACATTATCAATAGAAAAAAAATCTCTACAATTAGCTTCAGTTAGAGGAGATGGAGGCGACTGAAACTAAAACATATGTTTAAAGTACTTTGTTTCCTCCTTCAAATCATGGTGACTCCGTCATTTGTAACCAGTTTAAGTCAATTCTTTTTGGTAGCATTCCTATGTTGAAGATTAAAAAATAATTTGGTGCATTTTCCCCCATATTCCATCCAGTTTGCTTTATTTTTTATAATATATTACACTTGATCTTTCTTGAATAAATTTCTCTATTTATTTTTGTTTTTCCTCTAATTTATTCTGAGCCTCTATGTTACAGTTTTTATTGCTATCCATCTGTTCTCTTAGACCTTCTATTTCCTTTGTTAGTATGGACTCTTTTGACCTAAATTGCTTTTGTTTTCGAGATGAGTACTGATGAGTACACATTTAAAGGTGTCCCATACAATAAGGGGATTTGCTTTACATTTTTACATTTAAATGTTTTAGTCATTTAGCAGACGCTCTTATCCAGAGCGACTTACATGAGCAATTAGGGTTAAGTGCCTTGCTCAAGGGCACATCGACAGATTTTTCACCTGTACCTATGTTATGTCGGAAAAAATCTGTTATAAATTCCTCTGTACTAGTTAAAAACAAGTTATCATCCAATAGGCTTTGATTAAATGTCCAATATCTTCGCCCACGTGGAAATTCAGTAAGAGTAATGTATATGCCAATTATATGATGGTTCGACCGCATTCTGTCCCTTATCAACACTTTTTAAACTTTTGGTGCCAACGAGAATGACATAAGAAAGAAGTCAAGACGACTAGCTTGATTGAGTCTCCGCCATGTATATCTCACTAGATCAGGATTTTTAAGCCTCCATATATCTACTAGTTCTAATGTATCCATGACATTCACGATTTCCTTAAGAGCATGAGGGTGATTGTTTGTAGTGTGATTTCCTTTACGGTCCATTGAGCTATTTAAAACTGTATTATAATCTCCCACCATAATAATAGTGTCTTGAATTGCTTGCAGGGTTGATAATGTATTATACATAGTCAAAGATGTGTGGATCATCATTATTTGGGCCGTAAAGGTTAATGAGACATATCTGTTTATGGTCCAATAACATATTTAAAATAATTTACCTCCTTGCGTATCTGTTTGGACAATTTTCACATTCGGATCGAAATTACTGTTCATTAATATCATCACCCCTTTTGAGTTTCTTTGCCCATGGGAGAAGTATATTTCGCCCCCCCCCCCCCCCCCCCCCATTCCTTTTTCCACACAACTTAATCTAGAATTGCTGAATGAGTTTCCTGTAAACAATATATATTATATTCCTTCTCTTTGAGCCATGTAAATATTGTTCTTCTTTTGTTATTATCTGCTAAGCCATTACAGTTATAACTGGCTATACTTATTTCACCATATACAGTGAGGGGAAAAAGTATTTGATCCCCTGCTGATTTTGTACGTTTGCCCACTGACAAAGAAATGATCAGTCTATAATTTTAATGGTCGTTTTATTTGAACAGTGAGAGAATAACAACAAAAATATCCAGAAAAACGCATGTCAAAAATGTTATAAATTGATTTGCATTTTAATGAGGGAAATAAGTATTTGACCCCCTCTCAATCAGAAAGATTTCTGGCTCCCAGGTGTCTTTTATACAGGTAACGAGCTGAGATTAGGAGCACACTCTTAAAGGGAGTGCTCCTAATCTCAGTTTGTTACCTGTATAAAAGACACCTGTCCACAGAAGCATTCAATCAATCAGATTCCAAACTCTCCACCATGGCCAAGACCAAAGAGCTCTCCAAGGATGTCAGGGACAAGATTGTAGACCTACACAAGGCTGGAATGGGCTACAAGACCATCGCCAAGCAGCTTGGTGAGAAGGTGACAACAGTTGGTGCGATTATTCGCAAATGGAAGAAACACAAAAGACCTGTCAATCTCCCTCGGCCTGGGGCTCCATGCAAGATCTCACCTCGTGGAGTTGCAATGATCATGAGAACGGTGAGGAATCAGCCCAGAACTACACGGCAGGATCTTGTCAATGATCTCAAGGCAGCTGGGACTATAGTCACCAAGAAAACAATTGGTAACACACTACGCCGTGAAGGACTGAAATCCTGCAGCGCCCGCAAGGTCCCCCTGCTCAAGAAAGCACATATACAGTGGGGAGAACAAGTATTTGATACACTGCCGATTTTGCAGGTTTTCCTACTTACAAAGCATGTAGAGGTCTGTAATTTTTATCATAGGTACACTTCCACTGTGAGAGACGGAATCTAAAACAAAAATCCAGAAAATCACATTGTATGATTTTTAAGTAATTAATTTGCATTTTATTGCATGACATAAGTATTTGATCACCTACCAACCAGTAAGAATTCCGGCTCTCACAAACCTGTTAGTTTTTCTTTAAGAAGCCCTCCTGTTCTCCACTCATTACCTGTATTAACTGCATCTGTTTGAACTTGTTACCTGTATAAAAGACACCTGTCCACACACTCAATCAAACAGACTCCAACCTCTCCACAATGGCCAAGACCAGAGAGCTGTGTAAGGACATCAGGGATATAATTGTAGACCTGCACAAGGCTGGGATGGGCTACAGGACAATAGGCAAGCAGCTTGGTGAGAAGGCAACAACTGTTGGCGCAATTATTAGAAAATGGAAGAAGTTCAAGATGACGGTCAATCACCCTCGGTCTGGGGCTCCATGCAAGATCTCACCTTGTGGGGCATCAATGATCATGAGGAAGGTGAGGGATCAGCCCAGAACTACACGGCAGGACCTGGTCAATGACCTGAAGAGAGCTGGGACCACAGTCTCAAAGAAAACCATTAGTAACACACTACGCCGTCATGGATTAAAATCCTGCAGCGCACGCAAGGTCCCCCTGCTCAAGCCAGCGCATGTCCAGGCCCGTCTGAAGTTTGCCAATGACCATCTGGATGATCCAGAGGAGGAATGGGAGAAGGTAATGTGGTCTGATGAGACAAAAATATAGCTTTTTGGTCTAAACTCCACTCGCCGTGTTTGGAGGAAGAAGAAGGATGAGTACAACCCCAAGAACACCATCCCAACCGTGAAGCATGGAGGTGGAAACATCATTCTTTGGGGATGCTTTTCTGCAAAGGGGACAGGACGACTGCGAAACACACAGCCAGGGCAACTAAGGAGTGGCTCCGTAAGAAGCATCTCAAGGTCCTGGAGTGGCCTAGCCTAGTACAGTGAGGGAAAAAAGTATTTGATCCCCTGCTGATTTTGTAAGTTTGCCCACTGACAAAGACATGATCAGTCTATAATTTTAATGGTAGGTTTATTTGAACAGTGAGAGACAGAATAACAACAACAAAATCCAGAAAAACGCATGTCAAAAATGTTATGAATTGATTTGCATTTTAATGAGGGAAATAAATATTTGACCCCTCTGCAAAACATGACTTAGTACTTGGTGGCAAAACCCTTGTTGGCAATCACAGAGGTCAGACGTTTCTTGTAGTTGGCCACCAGGTTTGCACACATCTCAGAAGGGATTTTGTCCCACTCCTCTTTGCAGATCTTCTCCAAGTCATTAAGGTTTCGAGGCTGACATTTGGCAACTCAAACCTTCAGCTCCCTCCACAGATTTTCTATGGGATTAAGGTCTGGAGACTGGCTAGGCCACTCCAGGACCTTAATGTGTTTCTTCTTGAGCCACTCCTTTGTTGCCTTGGCCGTGTGTTTTGGGTCATTGCCATGCTGGAATACCCATCCACGACCCATTTTCAATGCCCTGGCTGAGGGAAGGAGGTTCTCACCCAAGATTTGACAGTACATGGCCCCGTTCATCGTCCCTTTGATGCGGTGAAGTTGTCCTGTCCCCTTAGCAGAAAAACACCCCCAAAGCATAATGTTTCCACCTCCATGTTTGACGGTGGGGATGGTGTTCTTGGGGTCAAAGGCAGCATTCCTCCTCCTCCAAACACGGCGAGTTGAGTTGATGCCAAAGACCTCCATTTTGGTCTCATCTGACCACAACACTTTCACCCAGTTCTCCTCTGAATCATTCAGATGTTCATTGGCAAACTTCAGACGGGCATGTATATGTGATTTCTTGAGCAGGAGGACCTTGCGGGCGCTGCAGGATTTCAGTCCTTCACGGCGTAGTATGTTACCAATTGTTTTCTTGGTGACTATTGCCCCAGCTGCCTTGAGATCATTGACAAGATCCTCCCGTGTAGTTCTGGGCTGATTCCTCACCGTTCTCATGATCATTGCAACTCCACGAGGTGAGATCTTGCATGGAGCCCCAGGCCGAGGGAGATTGACAGTTATTTTGTGTTTCTTCCATTTGCCAATAATCGCACCAACTGTTGTCACCTTCTCACCAAGCTGCTTGGCGATGGTCTTGTAGCCCATTCCAGCCTTGTGTAGGTCTACAATCTTGTCCCTAACATCCTTGGAGAGCTCTTTGGTCTTGGCCATGGTGGAGAGTTTGGAATCTGATTGATTGATTGCTTCTGTGGACAGTGTCTTTTATACAGGTAACAAACTGAGATTAGGAGCACTCCCTTTAAGAGTGTGCTCCTAATCTCAGTTCATTACCTGTATAAAAGACACCTGGGAGCCAGAAATCTTTCTGATTGAGAGGGGGTCAAATACTTATTTTCCTCATTAAAATGCAAATCAATTTATAACATTTTTGACATGCGTTTTTCTGGATTTTGTTGTTGTTATTCTGTCTCTCACTGTTCAAATAAACCTACCATTAAAATTATAGACTGATCATTTCTTTGTCAGTGGGCAAACGTACAAAATCAGCAGGGGATCAAATACTTTTTTCCCTCACCGTATATCCCTCATCTGCACAAAATTAAAAGCTCTCTCTCACAACCCCTGCTCACAGACACATGTTGGTTCTGGGATATGCAACCATTTTCGAGCATCAGTTGTTAATTAAAATGGACAGAGCCTGTCAAGGCATCATTGCTCACATCAGCATAGGGGTTTAGGGATCTGCTTTCAGAACCAATACACTCACGTACCCTTTACTTAACATTTTCATAATTAACTTACTTTTTACATTTACTTTCAAACCATTTCAATAGAATCACAATAGCAGTGCAGACACAACTAAATTGGTTGCTATCAGTGAACACAGATGATTTCTTTGCTTTATGTGTTGACTGGAGTAGGTCCGTCCTCATCTCGGCTTCATCTTTGCTGAGATGGAATCATGGTGTTTATCGAATGTGTCAAGGTGGTAACATACCCAAATCACAGTCTTATCTTGTACGAAGCCTAGCTTCACAGGGAATGGCAAACGGCTATCCAGTTAAACTGAAGCAGAGGGCTGGGATATAGGTAGTGATTTTGTCAGCCTGAAAAGATGATTCAACTGCATGACACACACACACACACACACACACACACAGAGGGAGAGAGAGGGAGGGGGAGAGGGAGAGAGAGAAAGATAAATAAATTATCTCAATGTAATTCATAACTTTTACATTATCACAAATTGCATTCTGAACAAGTATTCTAATGTTAAGAGCCAACTAGGCCAAGGCTGGTTGCTCATGATATTTTCTGTTACTTTTAACAGACCCATATGTGTCTTATATTGCATAATGATGACGTTGCCCGTTCTTTCACCTAATGTAGCTGCATTTCTTGTGTGTTATGTATCATTAACTCAGTATCTGTTTTTTTGCCATACTGTCTGGAAATACAAATGACAGATTCAACAATGTATGCTGTTGCAAGCACCTCTCCCTGAATGCATGTCCACATTGTAATATAGCAGTCCCATTTGAGAGGACAAGACAAATACCGCAGAGAAGGAAACAAGAAACTGCCCAGTGGCCCTTAAATTCAATTTTCCAGCTCTCAGTTTTGATCATCCTTTAGCGTCCTTTCAAAGGAGAAATACAACTTTTTGAGAGATGACTAGCTATGCTTTAGAAAGGAACATGATGTTTTTATAATGAAATGTTCTGCATGACGTGATAATTGTGTGAAGTCGTAACTATGACAGTCTTTAACATTGTATTAAACTGTAAAACATTCATGGCTTGAACACCCTTTTTGCTATTGTTTTGCATGTATTGGAGTCCAATCAAAACTATAGCATAAACTATTAAGCTTGGGATTATATCATACTAATGGTATATATTATATCCCCAGCCATAGTTATCTCTTTGATCCTATAGTTTACAGCAGTGTTTCACTAAGAAGAGGCTTTTTCTGCCTAGGGTTGAAACAACTTAAAGTTATCATACTGTCTGTGTAGTGTGCTGGATGTCTTTATGGCTCCTGTCTCCAGTGGAAAACAGAGTTAAGTAGACTCTGTAGCGCACCTCCATGCTCTGTCAGTCATGCAGACTGCTAATTAATTAGTAGCCCTCAGGGAGAAGACATGCAATGCAAATTACACAGGAAAAAAAGTTACAGTATAAGGTCTAGGATTGGATTACCTACCCTTGAAAACTCTCCATGATAGATTTCATCCACACCATGTCAAAGGGGATACGGCGGAGCAGGCACCTCTGTCTGTTAAAGCAAAAAAATAGGCTTATGAGTCTGTCGCTGTCGCTCTGTCATCACCGCTGGTGGACAGGTCTGCTCTCCCTGATAGAAATAATAGGTGTCTGAAATGGTAGAGAGGCCAATCAACAAACAAGTATTGGGAGCTGCTCAGTAAGCTAGGCCACCAGAGGGATGTGCTGTTTTGATTGCTAAGTAAATACCTTGTCCATGAAGTAAGATGATTCAAAGACCAGGCTTAGCCCTACAGTACAGTAAGTTAGAGGTGAAGTTCGTTGAGCAGGTCCAACAGCCGAGCGTTTCCGAGCCACATCATCTTCAAATTTCATGGTGAATGTATACATTTATACAAAACTTTGTTCCCTCATGTGGAAAGGGGGTTGATCTGGTAAAGATGTGGGCTGGTTCTCTTCCTCCTTCCTGCATTTTAATGATTGGTTATGAAACTTTAATGAAGGGAACCTGCAGGCTCTCCAATAGGCTGATTACCATTGCCACACTTTCATTTATTAATTCATTCTTTATGCTTTATTATTTATTCCTAGCAAAGAGTGATCATGCTCTCGAAGGTGACGTGCCAATAGACTGGAGATGCTGACTGTATTCACCACCGCATCTTCCTGCTTTGTAGACAAACTGTGGAAGGCAGTGCTCTGGAGACCTGCCCGGGCCCTCTGCCCTCTGTTCCCTTCCCACACCGAGAGCTGTCTGTGGGGAGAGCAGCAAACAAAGCAGCCTTACCATTATGCAGTGCACAGCTTCCCTGCATCTAGCAACCGGCCTCTGCACTCCCAAGAGCAGAGAGGAGGGGTTAGGGGTTGAAATCAATGTTGTGGCACAGAAAAACAGCAGAAGAGGGAAGACATTTAATGAATGTTAATAGCTCATGCCATAGCAGAGCTCTTTTCAAGTGAGAGGAGAGCAGTGATTATGTAATGCTGAAATGCTCTAGCCTCAGGATTGGCATTCCTGTGCGAGGGTGAGAGGCAGAAGCACAGTGACATAAGTATTGCATAACTCTGTCAATATATGAACCAGTGCAGCAGTCTTACCCAGGAGGAAAAACAGTGAAGAGTTAATGGTCATCATTCATACCAACCACACAGATAATTGAAAATGACTTTTTACCTGTAGCATTATGTTTTGGCCAAAACGTTGCAACAAAGAAAGTCCTTGTCTGTTTATATTCCAATATCTATAGGGCTCTAACACTCAAGCCCTATCAGACTACTATGCATAGTTTTGAGCTGTGGCATTCACAATGATAGTCTCTGGATGGTCTCAGATTACCAGACATCTATTAAATTAGTTACTTTATGCCCTCATTGTTGCCTTGATAAGGTAAAACGCTGTCTGCGCTTACTAATGGACTCACTTATGCCTTGATCATTTTAAATCTCTATGAGATGTCAGATTGCTGTGGGGATTGTGCACATGGCTCACTATGGTGGCCTTTAATGTTCTAATGAATCATTATGACAAGGTAAAAGGGCAAATCTTCAAATAATGGAGTTGTGTTGCATAGACCACTTCCCGTCAGTGTCAGAGAGAATCCTTTTCCCGATTTGGAGTGTGTCTTGCAAGATAACCAGAATAATCTGCAAAAGCTATCACTGCTCTAATGACAATGCCCAAGTAAAGAAAATGAGAAAGGAAGTCAATTTCTCTGGGTGAATATAAGTTTCCTTGGGCCTTGATTTGGGGTTTGGACTGATAAGAGCCAATGTAATTCTGTGAATAGCTTTCCTCAATTATAATATTCACATAAGAGAGGGGTCATGTTATCAAGTGGGAGGTTGACATTATTCCTCTGGATACATTCTCACTGGGCACAGACATCAGTTCCATTGTCCAGTTGTGATTGATAATTGATAGCTACAGTTGACAACTACCGTGAATTAAATGAAATAAGCATTTAGGCTTGTCATTGAAATTTGAACGAAAACAACACTGTAAAATTGTCAATATCAGTTTTAACATTGGGAACTCTGTCTTCAGCACTGTTCTTCTGTATATGGGGTACAGATTTGAATATTGTACATGTAAATAACAATATATGGCATCTAATTTACATTAGAAAATGAATGGTTTTCTTATATCTTAATGAATCCCCTCCTACTAACGGCCTTGTTGTTGTTGTTTTTTTACATCTTCCGACTCAATTTGAAAGAAACTATGCCATGTTTAAATCCCATGACAGTGCCTGTAAACTCATATTTATGCACTTAGTCCTTGATAAATCCTTAATCATGCACTTAGTCCTTAACAAGCAAATATGCATCATAAAGCAAAGGAAACTTCACGCATGATTCCTTCGTCCTCACCTACCGAGCACAAATTATACATTATGCTGTGTGGTTGTGGGATATTCCCAAACTAGAATTTCCATTTGTTAGGTTCTGACAAACAGAGTAAAACTCAAACGGATGACTAGGAAAAAGCTCAAACCAAGTTTATTCACCCACTGGGTCAAACAGCTGCAAAGACATGTTTACATAAGCACATATATTTATACCCTCCTACTAGGAGGAGTCACCTCCTTGCATATCTAGATAGCCAACACATCTCTGTTGCTAGTCAGGAACTTAATCCAACACATTGAAAGCATATTGCTCAAGTACAGGTGAGCAGAGAGCAGTTACGAATGACTAATTTCTGTTGTGGTTATGTTACTGCTATCATGCTTCACATTGTATCATTTGCCACTCAACAGTGCCAGTTGCTTTACATTGTTTTGAATGCATTTGACCAGCTTGGGGCTGATTAATGAAACAGTCAAGCGTAAACGTGTTTTAAATATATTTCTGACATTCTCTTTCATGGCTTGTGTGATCATGGACACCATGCAGAATCCTTTTTAATGATACTTTTCATCCAAAGGTTATCTGTTAGGGCGTTTCATCATCACCCTGGACAGCTTTATCTCCATCTCTTCATTCAAAGACTCAATCATGGACACTCTTACTGACAGTTGTGGCTGCTTCGCATGATGTATTGTTGTCTCTGCCTTCTTGCCTTTGTGCTGTTGTCTGTGGCCAATAATGTTTGTACCATGTTTTGTGCTGCTGCCATGTTGTGTTGCTACCATGTTGTTGTCATGTGGTGTTGCTACCATGTTGCGTTGTCATGTGTTGCTGCCATGCTATGTTGTTGTATTAGGTCTCTCTTTATGTGGTGTTGTGGTGTCTCTCTTGTTATGATGTGTGTTTTGTCCTATATTTTTATTTTTAATCCCAGCCCCCGTCCCCGCAGGAGGCCTTTCGCCTTTTGGTAGGCCATCATTGTAAATAAGAATGTGTTCTTAACTGACTTGCCTAGTTAAATAAAGGTTAAATCAAATAAAAAATAAAATGTCATATCAGTGTGCACCTGCCAGAGTGCTTTTATACACAATGGCAGAGCCCTGTTATCATGCGGAGGTGGGGAGACTGTCAGACAGACAGAGAGCATAGTGCTGCTTGTTTCCCTTCACTTATAGCCCAGTGATAATGAAAGTTAGTAGTGGACCCCTACCCCCACCTCCACCCTTCAGCCTCCATTCCAACCTGTGGTAGTCAGCCTACTATCTCTCCTCAGCATCTGTTATGTGTCACTATCCACTTGTGGAAGCACTCAGTGATGCAGCCCATGCAAAACAATCAAAGTCCACCCACTCCCACAAAAAACAACACTGCACATCTTTCCATATCTTGCAGGAGCAGAGACATCCACAAAACATGCTGTGTACTCACACACACAGGGAAACCTACATGTGTACACGGACACACACACACCTCTATCTTTCCCTAACAGCTACTCATTTAAAGTATTCACACCATCCATATTTGATCTGTACAGATAAAGACTCCCATAAAAACAATGGGAAAATATGAATTGATTCTATTTGTTAAATCCCTATTTCTTAACGCAAATTCAAAATATTATTGAAAAGAGACGGAATATTAACCAAACTATGGCACATAAGCGATTGGGGAAAACTTACAGTTGGGTATAAGAAGATAACCCTGGTTGATTTGCTTTGATTCCAGAACCATCTGACCTTCTGCAGGGATGAGTCACCCTCTTTTCTGTGAACTTCCTGTAGATTCTAACTGCTATCTAATCCTGTTAGCCCTGCTATTCTGAGGAGGCACATAAGGTAATTCAGAGGTTCAGTTGTACAATATGGGCTGATTGCTACAGTGCAACACATTACCTCTGCCTGGATTACACTACTTACATTGTACATCAAAGTCAGATTTATCAAAGCATCCAATCATATTGTCCATGCACTATTTAATAAAAATCACATTTGAGATAATATTCTGACTAATTAGACTAATTATATTTCCTGTGTCATTTTGATTATATTATGAAAGGGTGCTTGAATTCTGATTGAATGAGTCACAAAAACCTAAAGCCTCATTATCTTGCCCCATTTATTACTGACTCAACATAGGCTAATGATCTCCTACCTGACTTGAACCCTGGTTTATGAGTAATTCATCTTCACTTGGGTAGAAGTTTAGTTGTTGCAATGTAAAACCCACAAGCACAGAGCAGCCTCTCTAACAGAGAGAAACGGTCGTATATCAGCACGGAAAATCTGAAAAAAATGAGGACACTTATCGCCATGCTTCAGGTAACCAATGGCAAACTGAGATGTGCATCAGCCCCACTCTCCTGTGGCTCAAATTAGAAAATGGATGTGTTGAGTGATTACAGAAAGGCACAAATTGGCCCCATACTTTTCGCTTCAGACTGGTACAATGCCTTGTCTCTAAAGCATAGCGGTGGCTATCTACATCACAAAACATGCATCTCCTTTTCATCCTTTAATGTGCATAAAAAATTTATGTAGCATGAGATCATGATTGTGTTTTTTAATGGCCAATATGTATTTGCATTGCTTTTAAAATCTCACGGCAGCTTGTGTCTTAATTTGTTCTTGATGATTCCTGATTATTCGCGTCAACAGCTTAATTCATTTTGCAGACAGACACTAATGGAATATTATTTGTCTGGGCACAATCTTTCAATGGAAAGATAAATTCACTCTATCAACTTGTCACATTTAGAAGAGCTAAGGAATGCCTACAAATAAGCCTTCTGGTAATAACAAAAAATGGATTCCAACAAAACTTGTTACATCCTTTTCATACAATGTGAAGTATATTCTGTAGAATCAAATGAAATAACATTGTATTGGGGTGAGGCTTAATGAAAATATTATTGATCTCTGACTGATATTTCTCATGAAGGCCCTTGGATAGATAAAATAACATTTCTGCCTCAGCCACTAATATGACAGAATGTGAGCTATCTGGACAGTATCAATGTTTGAACAGTGAGGTCCAGCTGCTATGGAGGCCCATCAGAGGGGCTGCTTCCCCAGCAGGTAGGCTAGTAGTGTCAGCTAGCCATGGACATATCCCTCTGTGGAAGGAGGACTACCTGTAATATGCCTTTGATATATGCGCTTGTCACTGTCCTAATGACCAATCCCTCTGTGTGGAGTCCCGCGCAAGGCTTGGAGGAGGAGATGGGCTCATCTTTCAGCTACTTAGGTTAATGTCCTCACTCTTCCTCCCCAATCCACTCCCCCATGTAGCTCATCTCTGCCTGCGCTCAGGTGGCCCTCACCTGATTCAGCCTGTAGAAGAATTGAACTGTGAGGGAGCCATTTCTCATACAACTAGGCCACAACTGAATAATCCTAGTGTAAATGAGTGTCTCAATACAATGTCGACTACATTACACAACAAAAACAATGGCATAAATGGACACCAACTCCTAAATGTGATGAAAAGTCCTTTGAATGTGTATATTTATCCTTATGGCCAAGGAAGTATAATTTGCATCTAGATTGATATTTTTACTTGCATCAGATCTACGTATTTGATTGGTGCACGTGACTACCACCTAATGTGCCACAGGTGTGGTAGTGGTATTTATTGTTGTGAATACCAGGCCTTGGTAATTCGACTTTATCATGTAAATTCACCTGAAAGAATTTTGAAGAGCATGCCCTTGGGTGTTTTTACAGAGGAAGTGACAAACAATATGACCGACAAATGCCAGAGTTTGTGAAGGACAATGTTTCCAACACTCAATTTGTCCGAGTCCGACACCAATCTAACCAGCACCGATACGCAAATACTTCTAGAACGGCACCGGCCCATTAAAATTGGCATAATATCAGTTTTAGGAGCGATGATCACGTTGGGGAATATTGCAGTTATTCTGGTGATTTCTTCATCGGTGTCCGGCTGGTCAAGGAACTCTCGATACTTTTTACTCTCACTCACCGGTGCTGATTCGGCGTTTGGACTGATCATCACGCCCTTGAATCTGTGCGTCAGTCTTGCGAAAGACTACAGCGAAGGCCCAGACACCCTCTGTCACATTGTGGCTTTCTTCAACGCGACGATCTATTCGACTTGCATGTACACACTGGCTACAATAAGTCTAGAAAGATACATTGCAGTGTTTTACCCGCTGAAGTACTCCTCACTGATGACCAGGAGAAGAACGCTGCTTCTGATCGCGTTTGCATGGTGTTTTCCTCCATTTTTACTTGTGCCCATATCTTTTCCTAACGGGATAATTGAGGTCCATTTTTCTACAGCGTCACTAGTTTGCAATCCATCGTACTCTACTAACGTTGTGTACACGCTAACGTTGACGTGCCTCATCTTCTTTCCGTGTTCAATCATCATGGCTTGCGCAAACCTGCGCCTTTGGTTTGCTGCAAAGAGACAGCGGTTAAAGATGCGCACACAACACCTGGGTCGTCACAACAGACCCGACGTAGCCTCCAGGGTGCTTGTCCCTGTGATGACTGTGTACTACACATGTTGGACGCCGTGCATGGCGGCAATTATCTATAATGGTGAGTAGGCCTATAGAAGGAACCAGTTGGTTTACATTTAGGGGATGCAGGAAACTTTTTAAACTTGTAGATGGAACATCTAAAATTCAGACAGGGTGCATGTTTTTCCCAAAGTCACCACCCTCCTATATGAGCTCAGGAAAATAACCCTAACAAATGTAGGCTACAGGGCTGTAAAGTGGAAATGCCAATGTGCTGGGTGTAAGATAACTGAGGTAGGCTGATGAATCAGACTGTGATACCGGCAACTTCTGGTATACAGCCTGAAACTAATCAGTGTAAACGGGGAACGTTTCCTTATAAACAAGAATCTTGAATAAATTTACATTACATTTTACCCTACTGGTTGTCAGTATAGTTGGTCGTTCATTGGATCTACTTCTGAGACAAATTAGCCACAGGAAAGTGTTATTTACCTGACTTTTTAGAGCGCTGGGATTGCTGCTGAATTATCTATCACCTGGCACATGCGGAAAACCATGTAAACACCTGCAAGACTTTGGTCAGTATGCATGCATGTCCTTTAGGCTTGTGCACGTGCCTTGGGTCAGGAGCAAACACATCTTGATTGTCACACAGTCCCACATTTTTAAGTCTGTAATAATACTTTTCTGTGGATATTTTGTCTCAAATTTCAACCCACTGAAGAACCAACCCCACGGACAATCGGCAGAGTAAGTTAACATCATTTTATTCAACGTTCGTGATAGACAAGGGAAGTTTCGTTTTTCGTTATTTATAAATGTGTTTGCCTAAAGGCGCCGCATACTAGGTTCGGTTTGGTAACTTGGCTATGTGAAGTTTTTGCAGAGGAGATCTTAGTCGTGCAATTTTACATCTAACTAAGATGTTTGGTGTAGTATTTCTCAAGTGAAAACATTTGCATGAAAACTAGTCGTCTCTTCTTGAATGACAACAAACACTTAATTGAAGAATCCCGTCCATAGTTCCCACACCTACTAGAAGTAGTACTGTTGATGATCACTGAAGAAGGGATGTAGACTTTGGCGAACTTTGACTTGCCTCAAGAAAAAATTTATCCACAAACAGACACAGAAAAAGAACCTGGCAAACACCAAAACAAATAAAAAGTCACATTTTCATCATAATATAGCATATGTGCAAACTGTTTAGACTGGGAAGCATGTGACAGGCTTTACTCAGGAGGCCTATATGATGTGTTTAATGTCAGCTTGTGCTTAGTCCGTATTTTATTTCATAGCCCTATGTTGGCCCTTTTATATATTTCTCTGTTGTCTCTTCCACCAGCCATCTCAGGAAACAGAGTTCCGGAGTGGATGGAGTTTGTGGTGGTGTGGCTGCCAACCTCCAACGGTTTCCTCAACTGCATCTTCTACTTCTGGATCAACCGCAGCTTCCGTAGAAAGTTCTGCCTGCTCTTCCAGCGGCTGTGTATCACAGTGTGCCCAGATTTGGCCAAGGCCCTGGGCTGCACAGCCAGCTCACAGACTGGGGTATGGGACAATAATAACACCCTCCCGGAGCGCTGCTCCAGTGTGTCGTCAACCTGCACCCTGATCACCCTGGCCAGTGACACCCCCTTCTGAGGGATTCGGCTCCTCATAGACATGGTACTCACTCACATTATTCAATGATACATCTGGTAAGTTTCAACACCAAACACCTGAAGGACATTTAGGAGAGCTGCTTGTATTGAGATCGTGCTAACAGGTTATATTTAAAAACAAAAAGTGTGGCAAGGAGACATGGGAGTGCTGTCAGGCCATGGCGTGGTGTTTGACAGGGCTTTATAAAGCATCTATCTTCCTCACCATCACTATGCAGTTTGAGATATTTAGAATATTTTTTTTTGTGTTGAACCCAAACATAATTATTAGAAATTTTATTCATCCCCAGTTGACAGTATTTGGTCCATGCTGGAATGTTTCTTTTTATAGATAATTGTTTTTGTTTTACATTTTACTCTGTCACACCAAGTGTTGTCAGAATGTCATGCACCAACAGTGAAGACCTCTTAAACCACATTTTTAGTTGAGTTATTTTTTTGTTTGTAAATCCATCTGAATGTAGCCCTCGTCCAGCCATGTCTCCCGCCACCTTGTTTGTATTTGTATTATCAGTATTTTACATGGCGCTACAATTTTATCTACAGGTTGTCTATAGCCCATCAATATATTGCACATAAATGTCAAAATAATGTTTAATTAATTGAAATGGATATTTAGCCATCAAACAACAAATTGTATTTGGTGAACTTCGCTAGGAAATGTTTACAACGCTTTGATGGTCTTCAGGCCGTCTACTCTGTACTCCTATATCTTGTATATCAAAGGCCTGGCGCATACGTAGCAGCCTTGCAAGGTTAACCTTTAAGTCATAGAATTTCATTTCTGAGAAAAGTAATTAAATGTCTCCAGTGTATAAAGGTCACCACCACACTCATGTCTGTTGGAGTTACCCCTTCCCTCTCTTTGACTAGCTTCTCATATCACCAGGGTCACCTCCCAATTCGTGGTCCCTTTTTTAAAGCGGTTAAGACTATGCAAAACCATCACTGTGCTACTGTCCACCCTACATTGTATCATGTTGGGCAGCTCTCTTATACTATATACAACTTCCTTTAGACTATCTATAATGGTAAATGTTGACTGTGATACCTGTTGGTTGTGAACCCATCTCTTGAGATTCATGACCTGGAATGTATAGTGTTTGGCCTAAATCTGAAAATGTAGGCCATATTTATTATGAAACTTGCCAAACTCAATTGGTGCTTTCAAATGTAAAAAGAACTGGGACTTTTACGAATGATGTACGTTTAAATTGTCTTTTGTGAATAGTTGAGTGACTTTGCTGTGTACATAAAATATAATTTTATATTGTTTATAAATAAGTGTAAAACCCCCAAAATGTTTGTGATTGGGAAATAAAGCATCATGCCTTTATTGTGTTGTCTTAATTAGTCATTTAGTGTGGCATGGAAAAGGAGAGGCAGATTTGAGAAGCTGCCTACATGGGAATTATGCTTTGCAAGAGCATTCCCTGAATATCAGTGTATTCTTTCCCACACTGTATTTAGTCCAATTTGAGGCCAAGTCAGCCACCCTATGGTTTCAGACAGGTTTCTGGGCCTTGGCTCAGGAGATCCAGTCATAGATGGTGGGGCGATGCATTGTATCTGCTTTAGTTTTCGAGATGATTGGTTTCTGCTGAGGGAGGAGCTGGTTTTTACATATAGTGTATATTTATTTTTTCTGAACGCATTTCCGTTTGGCAATGTCAATTCTTGCAAAATACTTTTACGTTCGCTAGCTGGACAGGCAAACGCTGCCAAGTACTAAACAGTAAACCAATCAAAATGTGTGTACTATCCAGGTACCATCTCTGCTGGACAAGTCTGCGAATCACGTTCTCCATACCTAATGTACATAAGCACAGCTGGTGACAGCTCGAGATCTCAGTCTGACAAACTGCTATCAGGTAAAGTATTTATTTATATTTTTGGTATCAATTTAGTTATTGAAACGTGATACCATCAATGCATTCTGTAAAATAACTCCCAACTTGACTTACAATGCAGTAACCTTAGAAATGTAGCTAGCTAGCTACAACCAGTAGACCTGTTGCTAGCTGGCAGGAGCAGATGGCTTCATCACTACTAGCAAGTCATTCTGGGACAGGGAGCTTTAGCTATAATTATTCCAAGTAATAATTTAAGACTACAAAAATCTATAGGACAAGTATTGTAAAGCTAATAGTCATCAAGGCAGAACTCACTAATTTCATTCATGCTGACAAATAAATGCCACATTATCCCTGTCAATAGGCCTAGTTGGAGTAGGATGCAGAGCACCCTGCCTTTATCCTTGTAGCCTAGTTGTTGTAATTTAAGACTGTCAAGATATTCATTTCTAGCTCAAACTACAATCGTTTGCTGCTGTGATTTCTTTGATTCAATCTGGTCTCTCGCGTTTGTCTCCCACAATCTATTCAGCTCTCCTCTCCTGTGTCCTGCTCCCAGAGATCAACTAAGTGCTACTCACCAAGCATGGGTTCAGCTGAATCACTCACCTGTGTGGAGAACCATCCTACTGCAGTTTTAACTATCCCTGCCATCACCATTAAACATTGAGACCCCATATGCATTTGTCTGTTGGTTTTGTCTTACAAAGTCTACAGTCTAGTGTATTTTAGAGTTGACAAGCACCAACTACAGATACACATGCTTGTTTAAAGACTAAATTCAATATAAACTCAGCAAAAAAAGAAACGTCCCTTTTTCAGGACCCTGTCTTTCAAAGATAATTTGTAAAAATCCAAATAACTTCACAGATCTTCATTGTAAAGGGTTTAAACACTGTTTCCCATGCTTGTTCAATTAACCATAAACAATTAATGAAAATGTGCCTGTGGAACGGTCGTTAAGACACTAACAGCTTACAGATGGTAGGCAATTAAGGTCACAGTGATGAAAACTTAGGACACTAAAGAGGCCTTTCTACTGACGCTGTAAACACCAAAAGAAAGATGCCCAGGGTCCCTGCTCATCTGCGTGAACGTGCCTTACGCATGCTGCAAGGAGGCATGAGGACTGCAGATGTGGCCAGGGCAATAAATTGCAATGCCTGTACTGAGACTTCTAAGACAGCGCTACAGGGAGACAGGACGGACAGCTGATCGTCCTCGCAGTGGCAGACCATGTGTAACAACACCTGCACAAGATCGGTACATCCGAACATCACACCTGCGGGACAGGTACAGGATGGCAACAACAACTGCCTGAGTTACACCAGGAACGCACAATCCCTCCATCAGTGCTCAGACTGTCCGCAATAGGCTGAGAGAGGCTGGACTGAGGGCTTGTAGGCATATTGTAAGGCAGGTCCTCACCAGACATCTCCGGCAACAACGTTTCCTATGGGCGCACACACACCGTCGCTGGACCAGACAGGACTGACAAAAAGTGCTCTTCACTGACGAGTCGCGGTTTTGTCTCACCAGGGGTGATGGTCGGATTCGCGTTTATCGTTGAAGGAATGAGCGTTACACCGAGGCCTGTACTCTGGAGCGGAATCAATTTGGAGGTGGATGGTCCGTCATGGTCTGGGGCGGTGTGTCACAGCATCATCGGACTGAGCTTGTTGTCATTGCAGGCAATCTCAACGTTGTGCGTTACAGGGAAGAAATCCTCCTCCCTCATGTAGTACCCTTCCCGCAGTCTCATCCTGACATGATCCTCCAGCATGACAATGCCACCAGCCATACTGCTCGTTCTGTGCGTGATTTCCTGCAAGACATTATTGTCAGTGTTCTGCCATGGCCAGCGAAGAGCCTGGATCTCAATCCCATTGAGCACGTCTGGGACCTGTTGGATCGGAGGGTGAGGGCTAGGGCCATTCCCCCCAGAAATGTCAGGGAACTTGCAGGTGCCTTGGTGGAAGAGTGGGGTAACATCTCACAGCAAGAACTGGCAAATCTGGTGCAGTCCATGAGGAGGAGATACAGTACTTAATGCAGCTGGTGGCCACACCAGATACTGACTGTTACTTTTGATTTTGACCCCTCCCTTTGTTCAGGGACACATTATTCAATTTCTGTTAGTCACATGTCTGTGGAACTTGTTCAGTTTATGTCTCAGTTGTCGAATCTTATGTTCATACAAATATTTACACATGTTAATTTTGTTGAAAATAAACGCATTTGACAGTGAGGGGACGTTTCTTTTTTTGCTGAGTTTAGAATCAGTTTGACGAGTTGATGACAGATTTATATTTTACTATTGTAACATGCAGTGGGGAGAATTCTAAAGCGCTTCTCTACATCGGTTGTCTACAGTGGTGAGTTCGACTGTCTCTATAGATGGATGGTAAAAGCTCTCATTTCTGGACTGCAACATTGTAAGAGCGTACACTTCTCTCTCTATATACATTGATTGGTAGGTTACACTATATTTAGATACTTCAAATACTGCCTGAGACACCTTTGCGGTTTGTCTCTGTACTCAATAAATGGTGAAACGTGATGTTCTTTGTTCAAATGTATATGTATTAAATGTATGCCTCACTCAGCCATAGATAGTAGCAGAATAATGGATTTACAAGAATTTGGCACTGTCAACTTTTAGAAGGTTAGTAGGAAAGTTAGGTTAATCATTTAAACCACCTAAATCTAGTCACTGAACATTTTAGAATTTGAAACTCAAACATTAATTTCCCAACTGCTTTTTCTATAGTTCTGCAGACTATCATTCTCCATACCTTATATTCCAATGCATCCAACATTATGCAAGCCCTCCATGGTATTGGTCAGCTGCTGACATTTGAACTCCTCTGGTTTAGGAATCAAACTGGTCATCATATTACAGAGCACGTTGTATACATTTTGTTCAGCTGTTTTTAGAGATTGAATTGCAAGGTATATGTGTAGGATATACCGTGTTGGCTAATATGAATATGCAGCTGTAGTATTTAAACCTAAATTTTTGCATATGGTGTCTATAGAAAGTCTACACCCCCCTTGGATTTCTTCAAATTGTATTGTTTTACGAAGTAAAACAAAATACTCTGTCAAAGTGGAAGAAAAATTCTAACATTTTTAAAAAAGGTTAATGAAAAATAAAACCAATATACCATGATTAGGAAAGTATTCACCACCCTGAGTAAATACAGTGGGAAGAACAAGTATTTGATACACTGCTGATTTTGCAGGTTTTCCTACTTACAAAGCATGTAGAGGTCTGTAATTTTTATCATAGGTACACTTCAACTGTGACAGACGGAATCTAAAACAAAAATCCAGAAAATCACATTGTATGATTTTTAAGTAATGAATTTGAATTTTATTGCATGACATAAGTATTTGATACATCAGAAAAGCATAACTTAATATTTGGTACAGAAACCTTTGTTTGCAATTACAGAGATCATACGTTTCCTGTAGGTCTTGACCAGGTTTGCACACACTGCAGCAGGGATTTTGGCCCACTCCTCCATACAGACCTCCTCCAGATCCTTCAGGTTTCGGGGCTGTCGCTGGGCAATACTGACGTTCAGCTACCTCCAAAGATTTTCTATTGGGTTCAGGTCTGGAGACTGGCTAGGCCACTCCAGGACCTTGAGATGCTTCTTACGGAGCCACTCCTTAGTTGCCCTGGCTGTGTGTTTCGGGTCGTTGTGATGCTGGAAGACCCAGCCACGACCCATCTTCAATGCTCTTACTGAGGGAAGGAGGTTGTTGGCCAAGATCTCGCGATACATGGCCCCATCCATCCTCCCCTCAATACGGTGCAGTCGTCCTGTCCCCTTTGCAGAAAAGCATCCCCAAAGAATGATGTTTCCACCTCCATGCTTCACGGTTGGGATGGTGTTCTTGGGGTTGTACTCATCCTTCTTCTTCCTCCAAACACGGCGAGTGGAGTTTACTTCAGACTTCAGACGGGCCTGGACATGCGCTGCTTGAGCAGGGGGTCCTTGCGTGCGCTGCAGGATTTTAATCCATGACGGCGTAGTGTGTTACTAATGGTTTTCTTTGAGACTGTGGTCCCAGCTCTCTTCAGGTCATTGACCAGGTCCTGCCGTGTAGTTCTGGGCTGATCCCTCACCTTCCTCATGATCATTGATGCCCCACAAGGTGAGATCTTGCATGGAGCCCCAGACCGAGGGTGATTGACCGTCATCTTGAACTTCTTCCATTTTCTAATAATTGCGCCAACAGTTGTTGCCTTCTCACCAAGCTGCTTGCCTATTTTCCTGTAGCCCATCCCAGCCTTGTGCAGGTCTTCAATTTTATCCCTGATGTCCTTACACAGCTCTCTGGTCTTGGCCATTGTGGAGAGGTTGGAGTCTGTTTGATTGAGTGTGTGGACAGGTGTCTTTTATACAGGTAATGAGTTCAAACAGGTGCAGTTAATACAGGTAATGAGTGGAGAACAGGAGGGCTTCTTAAAGAAAAACTAACAGGTCTGTGAGAGCTGGAATTCTTACTGGTTGGTAGGTGATCAAATACTTATGTCATGCAATAAAATGCAATTTAATTACTTATAAATCATACAATGTGATTTTCTGGATTTTTGTTTTAGATTCAGTCTCTCACAGTTGAAGTGTACCTATGATAAAAATTACAGACCTCTACATGCTTTGTAAGTAGGAAAACCTGCAAAATCGTCAGTGTATCAAATACTTGTTCTCCCCACTGTACATGTTAGAAACACCTTTGGCAGTGATTACAGCTGTGAGTCTTCTTGGGTAAGTCTCATAAGAACGTTGCACACCTGTATTGTGCAATATTTGCCCATTTATTATTTTCAAAATTCTTTAAGCTCTGTCAAGTTATTGGGGATCATGGGTAGACAACCATTTTCTAGTCTTGTCATAGATTTTCAAGCAGATTTTAAGTCAAAACTGTAACTTGGCCACTCAATCACTGCCTTCTTGGTAAGCAACTCATGTAGATTTGGCTTTGTGTTGTAGGTTATTGTCCTGCTGAAAGGTGAATTCCTCTCCCAGTGTCTGTGTAAAGCAGACTGAAGCAGGTTTTCCTCTAGGATTTTGCCTTTGCTTAGCTCCATTCCGTTTCTTTTCATCCAGAAAAACTCCTCAGTCTTTGCCGATGTCAAGCATACCCATACCATGATGCAGCCACCACCATGCTTGAAAATAAGGAGGCAGTTACTCAGTGATTTGTTGTGCTGGATTTGCCCCAAACATAAGGCTTTGCATTTAGGCCAAAGTGTGTATTCCTTTGCTGTGTTTTTTTGCAGTATTACTTTAGTGCCTTGTTGCATACATATGCATGTTTTGGAATATTAGTATTCTGTAATTTTTTATTCTTCTTTTCACTCTGTCATTTAGGTCTGTTAAAATAAAAATGCTATTGCAACCTCTTTGCAATAAGGAATTGAGACCAAAATCTCAGAAGTTTCAAGTGTTTAATACCAAGGATGCCGTCAGCTGAGTGCATACATTTAGAAAGTTCACAACACATCTTCTACTCTTCCCTCCTTTTAGTCACCAGCCTCTTGTAGGTGTCATCTCCCCAGCTATACATTTATGACCCCAATGAGTTTCCCTTCTCTCCCCTGTGGAATGTCCATGGTCCTCTCTTTGTTTAGCTAGATGTCAGAATCACAACCCCATCCATCTTCATTGTCCTGGGCCTGACTCTGCTCGCTGGTCCTAGGCAATTTCCTCTTATCTGATTAGGTCAACCTTTCCAAATTAGCATACACACAGTTTCATGGCCTAAACTCCATTAATACTCACAGTAATCATTCACTAAACAGGATACAAACAAACTACAGTTTAACAGCTTTTTTTTCTCCCATCACAGCAATTGAACTCTGTAGCTGTTTTAAAATCACTAATGGCCTCATGGTGACATCCCTAAGCAGATTCCTTCCTTCAGAACGACGACTGCGTCTTTGTGTCTGGGTGGTATAATACATCACCCACAGCATAATTATTAACTTGTCCATGCTTAAAGATATATTCAATGTCATTTGTTATTGCTACCCATCTACCAATCACTGCCCTTTGTATGTATGGGGGACAGAGGAAGGGGTAGTCGTTCAAAAATCATGTCAACCCATATTTTTTCATATGTGATTTGTTAATCCAAATTTTACTTCTGAACTAATTTAGGCTTGCCTAAACAAAGAGTGTGAATACCTATGCAACAGTTATATTTTAGTTATTACAATTTCATTAATTTGTTTAAAATATATATATATATATATATATATATATATATATATATATAATTTTATTTTCACTTTGACATTATGGAATATTTTGTGTAGATCAATGACAAAAAAATACAATTACATCTATTTCAATCCCACTTTGTAACGCAACGAAATGTGAAAGAGGTTCAAGGAGGTGTAGACTTTCTATAGGCACTGTACATGACACACACACATCTTTCTATCAACATGCTTTTATTTGGGTTGATATGCAAATTATAGGATTTAATGTTTCCTTATGCCTGCAGCTAGTTACTTGAAATGAGACACACAACCATGCCAACACATGATTAAACATTTGAATTCACTGACAGAGTGCTCATGAAACAATAGCTTCCTGGAAATCTGGAGATCTGTTTCTTTTAGAGAAGCAGCACTGTGCCATTCCAAGGACGACGAATTTGTAGCCTATTTCTCAGAACTGTAATATGGAGTGATTGGAATGGAAAGGTTTGTTCGAACCAAAAATCTGGCAAGCTTTTTCTTGTCACTAATAAAGGTGGACTTTAGACCGAGTCAGAATAACTGTGCTCTTACCCACTGATGTATTCATTTATTGGGACTATTTCGGAATCAGAAGTCTAGACGTTGAACTGTAGTTGTGCTCTGCTGTAAAGG
The DNA here is from genome assembly GCF_964263955.1 of Coregonus lavaretus. NCBI lineage: Eukaryota > Metazoa > Chordata > Actinopteri > Salmoniformes > Salmonidae > Coregonus > Coregonus lavaretus. The sequence goes on from NC_140024.1 coordinate 13,855,703, forward strand.
CCATACTCTTTGTGTCACCTTTCATATCTCTCCAATGATTTTGAATGAACAATTAAGACCATTAATAAAATAATGGCAAATATGTGTATTAAAGGTTCTTTATCTCTTCCTTTTTTAGAACCTCATTTTCTCCTGTTTTTCAGACATCAACACGTCTGCCAAGATCCTATTACAGCGATGTCATAAAAGCCTCACTCATTTGCTGTGCACTAGCTAGGTTTCCGTGCAATTGGCGACAGATTTTCATGCGAATATTCTAAAATCAGTATGAAGAAAATATGCATGTTTTCCAGCCAGTGGTGTGTTTCCACCTAACGTACTTGTTGCAGATAAAAAATCAGTGTGATGACGTAGTGCACACAAAATGTACTGTTTTGCTTAAGTTTTCATGTACCAAATAAAAATGGAATGTTCAATGTGTTTCCATTAACTTTTCAACTCTACTGATAGTTTTGTCTCAAAAACTGTTGCGTTAAATAGTAAATATGCCTAGTCTGGATTTAGCAGGTGCTCTAGCCAACAGCTCACAGATACATTTCAGGTAGGCTCTGTGGGTAGGTTAGTCTACAGTACATTATGAGATTATTATGGATAAGAGCGAGAATATCTTTATTTGTCAAAGGTCAGTCAAGCATCAATCATCATGTCACCAGAGTAAGACCATCGACATGACTACGTGACTCCAAGTTTACTTCGATATGATGGTTATTATATCAATATTTGCGCATTTCCACCGCCATTTCTCGCATAATACATTTTACCGACACAAAAAGATCCCATGTCGACAAACAAATTATCTGACGACATTTATAAAATGGTTTCCATCACAGCTGTTGTGATTATTATTATTTTTATAGGGTACGACTACTCGCATAAAAACTGTGGAAACGTGGTCTGTGATATACAAATAATCAGCTCCTCCCTCGACAGGGATCGATCAACTTCGCATTTTTTGGCTTCGGCTCACCAGCTATCAGTCTAGACTCCTTATTCCATTACCCTCCTTATTCCATTACAAAGGCTGCATTTAGACAGGCAGCCCAATTTTGATATTTTTTCCACTAATTGGTTTTTTGACCAATCACATCAGATCTTTTTCAGATAATATCAGAATTGGGCTGCCTGTCTAAACGCAGCCTGAGACATATCGCCTCTGCCTGCCCTTTTGTGCTTGTTCTACGTGTTCACAAAGAGAGGTGTCAGAAACATTGCAATTAAAACATATGTTTACTTAGCAGGGACAGCTCACGCAAACACCGTCCTCCCCCTCTAATTTCCTCTTTGATAAGCTTCAGACGGCTCTGGCATGAGCCTGTTGTCTGTCAGAGCTGTGGAGGAGAGCACAGCTGCATGCCTATAGGGCCTTGTGTCATAAAGATGTTCAGGCTGCTGATAGCAGGGTAGGAGCTGCCGGCTTGTCAGACAGTGTGGTTGGGTCTCTGTGATTTTATGGAAGGACACACGAGCGCTCCGCCATACAGCGGGGGGCGGGGGGCGGGGGGCGGGGGGGCAATTTTGTCAGGGAAAGGTCTGATGTACTCCACAAAGAACAACCATTTACATATACATTTTCCTCCAGCTAGTATCCATGGATATGAAGTGTGTCACCACTCCTGAATTCAACCTATTCAGTTTTATTGAACAGTGGCGTGCCAGTTTTGTCCCAGAATTAGGCTTATGTTAATTCATTGCAAAATGTTGCATATGGTTGCATGCAGTACTGAGTAACATTGCACAGTGTTGAAAGATTAAGTCAAGCCCTGGGTATACTGTAAGTAAGTGGAAAATGTTGATTGAGCATATAAGAAAGTAGCAGCTGCCAGTAACATGGATTTACTTTAGGAGTAATTCTTAAGCAACCCCACACATCCTAATGAGGATCCCTGAGCACCTACTGTGCTGTTCAGCACAGTGCAGCCTCAGCTTATTATGGGATGTGAAGGGGAGCACCATCAAAGCAGTGCAGAGACTGGCAGCTGAAAACTACAGCCATTTCACTGCTTCTGAAATGGGCAAAGGATGAGCAGATAAAGCAGCAGGGCCTGAACATAATGCTGTTACTGTAGTGAGATTAGATCTATTTCTAAGGACGGCTCCCACACTACTCAGGGTTACCCTCCACATCATGTGATCATCCTTACAGGCCCTTCAGACGGCTACTTTTTAATGGACTATACGTCAAGGGGGTTATATATAGATTGAAGAGATTGATTTTCTTTATGGCTCAGTAAAACTAAAGGGAAGTCCTCTTCAGGAGAACGGTTATAGAGGACCTCTGGATGCAGTAAATGTCGTATGATCAGACAATACAGATGGCCTGCCCTCATTGGACATTGAGTAATAAAAAAAGAGGTGGGGATGTACATCAAGATGGATCCAATTTCTGTCAATCCAGGGATGCGCCTCTGTGGAATTATGCAATTAATGAATCTCTTTGGTGACATAGACCCTACCAATTAATGTTGGTCTTCCTATTTCTTGGAATTCATTCCACAGGGAAAGAAGGCAAAGATGATTGCCATCTTTTGGTTAGTGAAAACAGGTCCTCTGACAACTTCAGAGGAATTCCTTGCATATGGTAAGTTTTAGACTGAACTGGTCAATCTTTAGATAAGAGCCCTATTTCTATCATCTCAAAATGGAATCACCTTTGAGGGGCTCTCCGCCTTTCCTGGGGTTTGACGCTGTCAGACACTCTTGGCGTATGCTTTTTCTTATTTTGAGGCCCAATGGCCTATCACAGTGATATCCAATAACTGTGGGACTATAGCAGCCCTACCAGGGGATTGGAACCATTCGCATCATACATCATCATCATATGTACATCTGAGCATTAAATTAGTATTATCTAAATCTGATTCTCAAACCCTCTAGCAATTTTTGGGCAAGTTGTGTATAGTAGCTTCATGGATTCAGCAGATGATTTGATGCTAAAGCTGAGCTGTGTTTGGCTGAACTGACAGAGATAACTCTCTCATTAGCCGTGCTCTCATGTTGTAACAGTGATTGACTGGGTGAGTGACTGGGTAGTGGGTACAACATCAGTCCCAATGAAAAGGTAAACAGTCACAGGTCTGTCTATGGCTCAGCTCATTGCCAGAGACTATGACTGTGCTAATTACTTAGCTGTTGTTTACACACTGAATTAATCAGATCTTATGAAGGAATTCTTGATAGGAAGGAAGCACTTCAGGATAGTTCTGTTTCGGCTCTCTAAACAATTGGTTTCATCTCAAGAGTGTTTGGAGGTTTGTGTCTATGATTCCATGGCAGAGTGCATTTTCATTGATATGCTGACATCAAGGTAGATTTGTCAAGCTTTAGAACAGGGAACACATTTTACTTGGCCTACCAGCAGACCCTGAGGACATGGTAACACACCACTGAGGTAGACTGGGAAGAATGGACTTTGTTTTATTAGCACACCACATATTGCATTTCTGAAACCTCTCCATGAATCCTCTCACTGAAATATTGACATCCCAATAGTGTGTGCCCTTCTGGAGGATTTTAGTTCAATATGACTGAATCCAAACATGGTTAAAAATAACGTTTTGAAAGAAATTAAAAACAAGCTAAGAAAAACAGTTTTGACATCAGTAATTAAAAATTAATTTTCACAATGCAATTACATTTGTCACAATTGGCAGTTGTAGCCTACACAGTAGTGGGTGATATGCAGTTATTCAGCCATGGCTCTGATTTGGCGGAAATAGCTCTGGGCTACCTCCTTTAAATAAGTACGTTCAGTAATTGATCTAATTTATCCAATGAAAAGTAGAGCAGAATCCTCATTATCCCACAAAAGTTATACAATACATATTTTCAGCTGCAGTCATAGCCAGACTACAAAAGTTTTCCTTTGGAAAGGAAGTTTCCAATCTGACAATTCACCAAGTATCACCATCATATGAGACATACACTGGCAAATTGACACTGTACATTACCACCCAATACTATTTTATATTGACCACATCTGATATGGGCTTGGGTTTGGGCAAAATATTGGGCTAGAGAGCAGTGGCAGAATGGAATATATGGAACTGTATCAAACATATGGAAACCACATGCTTGACTCCGTTCCATTGATTCCATTCCAGCCATTACAATGAGCCCGTCCTCCTATAGCTCCTCCCACCAGCCTCCACTGCTAGAGAGTATGCATGCTGTGTTTTCCTCATTTTACTCAGTTTGATGGAATGTTCACTCCATGTATAGAAATATGTGTTGGTGGACCTTTCATACAAGGGCAGAGGCTGCTATTTGAGCTCCTCTCCTTGAAATATCTTGTGTGCGTCTGACATGAGTGTAAAGCTTGATTTTCCTCTGAAGTTCTTTTGGCCGCTCAAATGAGGTGGGATGAATTGCTCATTCATTCTGCTCTGAATGGAAGTAATGGAAAAAGCAGTAGTTCTAGGTCGGTATATCTATCATATAGAAGGAATAGCGTCACATACTGCCAGAATGTTTTTATTGAAAAATTACAGTTTTTTTGCTCTTCTGTATTATTCTTAGTCTGAAGAGAATTGATTAATAGTGAAAGCAACAGAAGGCCTTGATAAAGGTGTGTAATTTACCAGGAAGAGTTGATTGGCTCTAACCACTGCCTGTCATAGTCAATAACACTGATGTGGAAATACTAAAGGGACTGAATTGTCAGTGTTACTAATACCAACATATGCATCAGGTGTTTGTTTGATGGGCACGTGTATAGACACGCTTTGTTCCAATCTGTTGATCATAGTCCCAAAATTCATTTCATCTGGATCTAGGTATTGAATACTCAGTGGGTTTGATTCAGTACAGCTAGACATATTATTAATATCTTGAATACTCCTTTGATTCCATTTATAGCCAAAAAGGTCATTCCAGGCCGGTGAGTATTTGACAGTAGGGAGACTCAGTCACCGTGGGCATTGTGATGTTGTGCATTGGCAGCCGAGGCTCTCCTTGAAGAGTGGCTGAGATGGATCTGACAGCTGCCTCAGCCATTGGGACTGATGTCTTCATCTGCTCCCAAACGGGCCACAGATATATAGTACTACAGTCTGCACTGTGATCTCCAATAACATTACTGCCAGCCCATTGCCTTTGCCACAACCCAGAAAATAAATGTAGCCAACGAAATGGTCTATGGCCAAGTGCGCCTTACATAGTTGAGTCAGTAAGAAAGTTTAATGCTGGTATACAAAAATCAAGTATTTTGATTTTAATATTAGAGCTGCTTCTGCGACTTTCCTACTGCTTTTCCACATAAATGTTTATTCAGACCAATTTCCTTACCATGCAATTGATGTCAGGCTGACACTCCCTTTATGCAGCATGTGTTTATTGAACATGTATCATAGGTTTGCTTTACTCTCCTTTGCAGTGTTGACTTTGAAAACCTGTCACAAATATGAAGTATGTCTGTCTCAGGGGCAATATATGGGGCATCAGTGCTCCAGTCTAAATACTATATATTGTTCCTCCTATAAATACACACATTGATTACAGTGCTATACTGCAAATAGCTTGTTGTCATACAACAGGTTGGGTTGAGATATAGTGCAATGATTGACAGTGTCGACAGCTGTGAAAACCAAATGGAAGATTATGCAAGGGCCGTGGTTGCAACTGTTGTTGCTCTTAAGTCCCAGTCAGTCGGCCCAGAATAAATGATCTAAATGCCCACTTCCCGTGGCCGATAGACACACAGAGAAACAGAGCAGGCAAATCGCTGTCCAATTTTCTGTGTATAAACACCGCCATCTGTCTGGTCCAGAGAATCTGCTATGTGCATAGTGTAAATCCATGGAAAGGCAAGATAATGGAGGTAAGAGATGTTGTCATCAAATGACCTGCTTTAAGGAATAGGCTACTGTAAATGGGGCACATAGCAATTTTGTCATTAGATGGCAAAGAGGATTTTTAGTGACATCGAAAACCTTTTCATGCAAATGTTTCCCCCAATTATCCATCATGATAGTATTTGGTGGTTGTTGTTTATTATTGCTGTTTTGGTTTGGTGTTAATATCTCTCCCATCATGTGTGACAGCACCCACTGTGTTCACTTACCATGCCCCCTGGAGATGCTGAGTGGTGTTACTTTGATGAATATATGATAAATATGAATAATGAATCTGGATGCATGAATCAAATCAACCATGTGAATTTAGTATTTTATTCCTTTTCAGTTCTTCCTCTTCACAGAAAAGGAAACAATTGATACGACTGAGGAGTAAGTTGGCATCATTAACTTGACCTTGTAGTGCCATCTAGTGTTCATGCATATTGGCCTACCGATATGTACAATAGGTTCTACAATGTGTGATGTGATCATATGGCTCTCTCTCAACAGCCTTATGGTGACAGTCGGTTGTAAGAATTGAAGTAAAACTGAGACAACAATTTACAGATTTATGCACAGAAAAATGTCTTATCAGGTAAACTCCATGTAGATGGAGTTATGTCCATGTCCACCTGCGCTTTTGTCATTGTTTCTCTTTGTCTACTTGTGGTTATATAACTCACTCACACATTCTGTGGAGTGGTCATCATGTTTTATGTGTGTGCCACACCTGATTATAATTGATGAATCAGTGACTGTTGATCTGTGCCCTCTGTGGTTTGCTGGGCATGGGCACGCTCTCCGTGAGTGCTCTTGTTCGGACTGTAGGCGGTAAAGCTTTTATTTCAATAACCAACCGCTCCTCTCATCAGGGAAGTCCCTGGAGGGAAGAAGGCATATGGACACAAGTATTATTCTGTGTGTCTTTGTATTGAGCCATGGACTTACTGTTTAAGAGAACATTTAATATGATTGGGTGGCCAGTGACCACATTACTTTCTGTGTTTATGTACCACCCTCCTCCCCCAAAGTCATTAGGTATTGTATTTGAAAATGAATTAATTGAGACAACAGCTATGACCTCACTGTAAGATTCTCTCCTAAAAGCTCTGTAAAGGTGAAAGTAATATCGTTAATTCATTTGTAAGAACAGAGAAGTAGCTACTTGAGTTGTCACACTAATGCCTTTCTAAATCGGGCTTATTTAACCCATTTCATTCTCAATGGCAATTCATTGAACAACTGTCCTTGGTTCAACATGATAGCTACATAACTGCACCATGGCTGAGACTGTGTGTATGTGTAGAATGGAGTTTGCTGACCTGTCTGTGACAGGCTGAAAATAAGGAGAAAGTTGTCTGTGCCCTGTGACCCCTCTGAATATGGGCAGCAAAACACTAGCTTCATACAATAGATCTGTGGTGCTGTTGTTCATACAATAGGGTCACTAAAAATAAAAGCCTGCCAACAGAAGTCGCATAACCCAGATATCACAGATATCTCAGCTGCACGCTGCTCACCAACGTGAAGATCACAGTGGAAATGACAGATGTCAGAGGTTCATATCATAATTCTCACAGTACTTTAACTAGTTTGTTGAACTTAATAAAAAGGTGGTGGTTGACTAGGGGTGGACTGAATTTGAACCAGTACATTTATGTACTGCATAGTCATAACACAGGGTGATTTTTAAGCTATGAAAATATACTTGATGGAAAGATAGGTCAGATGAAGTGCGGTCTCCCATACACAAATCCCAGGGGGAGCAGGAACTCTACAAGAATATGAAATGTCTTATCATGATTCCGCTGGCAGCCAGTCAGCCTCTAGACCATTATCTACCTGCCTGAGTGAACTGGCAGGCCTAATTGCACAGATTATGTCACAGGGAGTGTGGCCATTGGTGACACCGGGACGTCTTGTTTCCCCCTAGTGAGAGCAGTTAGTCTGTGAGGACGAGGACAAGACAGGGGTATTAATGACACACTGCTCCGCTGCTGGCTGGCTCCAAATGTTGCACACTCAGCTGTCGCTCCACTCTCACCAATGTTCCTTCTGTTATAGTGGTCCTCTGTAGCTCAATTGGTAGAGCATGGCCCTTGTAACGCCAGGGTAGTGGGTTCGATCCCTGGGACCACCCATACGTAAAAATGTATGCACACATGACTGTAAGTCGCTTTGGATAAAAGCATCTGCTAAATGGCATATTGTTATTATTATTATTATTATAGTGGCGTCTAACACTGGCCCCTGGGATGTGGCTACAGCTCGAGAGATAACTCAGACCCCTCCCCAAAGATATTCCCTGGTTGTAGATGCAAACAATCTATCTGCTGGAGATTAGGTGAACGTGTTATTTTAAAATAAGTGCATTTGAAGGATTTAAAGAATGTCCTCCAGTTTCTGGAAGGCTTAATTTCACTCAATATTCGAGTAGATATTTTCAGGGGAGATCTTTCATATAAGAGGTTGATGAGGGTGACACCTGTTTCTGTTATTGGTTGATATTCTGTATGTACGGTTTGGCACCGCCATTCTTACACACTTCTTCATATCATTCCATACAGATGTAGGATCTTCATTTGATCACTCTTTTGTTGCTGAGGATTTTCCTGCCCAGCAGGAAATGCAAACTTGTGGTGTATTCAAGGTTTAAAAAGGCTTCTAAAGTTTGTAATTCCCACTTTAAAATGTCAGACTTGATTTGCCCTAATGAAAAATGTATCAACCCCTACAAAAAAATTCCATTAATTGTAATCCACATAATAATTCACATTTCCTGTTGCTGCAGGATTATTTTCCTGCTGTAGCAAACTAGCTCAAATTAAGATCCTACATCTGTACGCATATTGACTAGTGCAATGATGACCCAAGAGGGACCTCTGTGAACAAAGCGAAATAAATCCAAAAGTTCAAGGTGTTTGGTCTTTAGTTTAGACACAGGTGTCAAAGGGTATTAACTTACTGCCATCTTGTGGAGCATGTGAAGATCACCATTTTTGTTTTGTTTTGTAGCATTGTAGCAAACGGCAGGGCAGGGAAGCAAACCTGGGTCACTGGCGTGGAAGGCAAACACCCTACACATTGCGCCAATAGGGTTAACACACTTGGTGGGAATTGTAACGTGGCTCATATAACACGGATTGCTACACTGCCTCCTTTCGAACGGGAAGTCACGTCACCCGTGCTTCGACTTTCTTTCAAGCCCCTTCACACGTCTGCCTGTGCGTTCCGATGGCCTCATGGCCGCCATCCCACTTCTGACACCAATGTAGTGAATGGTAGGGTAGCGAACCCGGGTCACTAGCGTGAAAGGCAAACATTTTACGCATCGTGCAAATAGGTTTAACCAACTAGGTGGGAATTGTAACGTGGCTCATATAGCAAGTATTGCTACAATATATTTATAGGATGAAATGCATTATATAAATGGAAGTATTTAGTGTTTTCTTGAAAATTACATTACATTTTATGAATTCCTATTCAGGTTACTACATTATCAGCTGTTATTAGTTCAATGTTTACCTGGAGTTGTCTACATTGGTGATGCGATGACAGTAATGCATGACATCTGTGTGTATGTTATCAGGCAGGCCTGTCAAAAACTCTGCTACACTCCTGTCAGTGCCCCCCTTATCCAGCATATCAATGTTGTGCATGTAGCCTACCACTGCCTCCTTATCACTGGATGCAGAGAAACATACTACACTGAACAAAAATATAACCGCAACATGTAAAGTGTTGGTCCCATGTTTCATGAGCTGAAATAAAATATCTCAGAAATGTTCCATACGCACAAAAAGCTTATTTCTCTCAAATTTTGGGCACAAATTTGTTTACATCCCAGTTACTGAGCATTTCTCCTTTGCCAATATAATCCATTCACCTAACAGGTGTGGCATATCAAGAAGCTGATTAAACAGCATGATCATTACACAGGTGAACCTTGTGCTGGGGACAATAAAAGGCCACTCTAAAATGTGCAGTTTTGTCACACAACACAATGCCACAGATGTCTCAAGTTTTGAGGGAGCGTGCAATTGGCATGCTGACTACAGGAATGTCCACCAGCTCTTGCCAGAAAATGTAATATTAATTTCTCTACCATAAGCCGCCTCCGTCGTTTTAGAGAATTTGGCAGTACGTCCAACCGGCCTCACAACCGCAGACCACGTGTAACCACGCCAGCCCAGGACCTCCACATCCGGCTTCTTCACCTGCAGGATCGTCTTAGACCAGCCACTCGGACAGCTGATGAAACTGTCAGAAACCATCTCAGGGAAGTTCATCTGCGTGCTCGTCGTCCTCACCATTGTCGTGCCATTCATCCGCCACAATCACCTAATGTTTCAGCATGATAATGGACAGCCCCATTTCACAAGGATCTGTACACAATTCCTGGAAACTGAAAATGTCACAGTTCTTCCATGGCCTGCATACTCACCAGACATAATAATAAATAATAATGTAACCCATTGAGCATGCTTGGGTTGCTCTGGATCGACGTGTACGACAGCTGGTTCCAGTTCCCGCCAAAATACAGCAACTTCGCACAGCCATTGTTGTCTTAGGTCTCTCTTTATGTAGTGTTGTGTTGTCTCTCTTGTGATGTGTGTTTGGTCCTATTCTTTTATTTTTTTATTCCCAGCCCCCGTCCCCGCAGGAGGTCTTTAGCCTTTTGGTAGGCCGTCATTGTAAATAAGAATTTGTTCTTTACTGACTTGCCTAGTTATATAAAGGTTAAATAAACAAAAAATATAAAAAGAGGAGTGGGACAACATTCCACAGGCCACAATCAACAGCCTGATCAAGTCTATGCGAAGGAGCTGTGTCACGCTGTATGAGGCAAATGGTGGTCACACCAGATACAGACTGGTTTTCTGATCAACACCCCTACTTTTTTTTGGGGGGGGGGGGTATCTGTGACCAACAGATGCATACTGTATATGTATTCCCAGTCATGTGAAATCCATAGAATTGGGCCTAAGGAATGTATTTCCATTGACTGATTTCCTTATATGAACTGTAACTCAGTAAAATCTTTGAAATTGTTGCATGTTGCGTTTATATTTTTGTTCAGTGTACATTAGACATCACTTCAGTGGGTGAGGTTGGAAGTGGAACATACTCAAAAACAACACTACTGACAAAGACAATAGGCAAGATGGAATTGCATTGATCATTATCCAAATCCACTGAGAACATTTCACAACATTGGGGGTCAAATCAAAGGAGCAACAAAACTGATTTGAAATGTGAGTAATGTAAAATACTTGATCAAGCTCTTCCATTGACATGCTAAATGACGAGGTCTCATGAGCATCTAAAGGTTACCTGTGATTGGTTACAATTCTACAATGTTGCATTTCATTGGTTATTTGTCTAAAAGTCAATACATGTTCATTGGAAGGTGACACCGGAATGAAATCATTGGTCCTTTCCACATGTCTGCTGATGTAACGATATGCCGGTTGAGGGGAAACTCAGGCTTATGCATTGCTAAGGCAGTCCACATTGGATACACGAGCCTTCATTCTTTCTCAAACTCTACAGCATACGATTCAACTTTGGATAATCAAAGTGTAATTTAGGTACTTAGCTAGCTAGGCAAAGTGTTAAAACACAGACAGAATGGGCGAGGAAATGAACGATAACACGATCAACACAAATGGTGCTGCTAACAACATGGGGGACGTGAATCACACAGCAGAAAGCGATGTGAAATACTACACCTTGGAAGAAATAAAAGCTCATAATATGAGCAAGGACACATGGATTATCATCCACGATAAAGTGTATAACGTCACCAGTTTCTTGGAGGAGGTAAAATCAAAATACCACCGTTGCTAGCTAACTTAACACATTAGCTACGACCCTACTAGCTAGCTAGAATATTGGTCTCATCTTGGTTTCAAATTCATTTCGTATCCAAAGCCAACCTAAACGTCTAGCTAGATAGATAACTAACTAACTAGCTAAGTAACAATGCACTTATGTGAAGGTCTGGGTCTTTCTAGCTAGCTACCATAGCCTAACGTTAGTTATCCAACGCTCAGTCAACACAGGCTGAAGGTGGCAGCTTGCCAGCAATACCATTGGCTATTTTGGCTATTGTGTGTTTTGCCAGTTTAACTAGCTAGCTAATATATTTATATATTTTTCATATTTTTGTCATTTAGCAGACGCTCTTATCCAGAGCGACTTACAGGAGCAATTAGGGTTAAGTACCTTGCTCATGGGCACATCGACAGATTTTTCACCTAGTCGGTTCGGGGATTAGAACCAGCGACCTTTCGGTTACTGGCACAACGCGCTTAACCACTAAGCTACCTGCCGCCCTAATGATGTGGCTAACTTAACTGTGTATGCTATCTGTGTCTACCTGCATATTCCCAATAATATTAACAAAGATGGTGTAATGTTGCACCTGGAGATGCGTTATTATGGAAATTACCTAGCGTAACGTTAGCTAGCTAACGTAACTAACGTTAGTTAGGTATGCCTAGCTTAATTTGCCAAAATAATTTTGCAACATTTTGTCACGACCACTCCTAATTGTGCGCTAGGTAGTTAATCCTTGCCTGGTCCTCTTACTGTAGCTATAACTACCACAGTGGGACTTTAGTCCACTTGGCAAAGGTTACAAAACTAGCTAGGGGTTACAAGAGGTCAGTAGCCAAAAGTTGCGCAACGCACCATTTTTACATTTACATTTTAGTCATTTAGCAGACGCTCTTATCCAGAGCATCTCAAGGTATGATGTACAAATAAGTCAAAATACAATGCCAATGGCAAAGCATGACCGCAGATGCTCTGTAGCTCAGCTGGTAGAGCACGGCGGTTGTAACGCCAAGGTAGTGGGTTCGATCCCCGGGACCACCCATACACAAAAAAAATGTATGCACGCATGACTGTAAGTCGCTTTGGATAAAAGCGTCTGCTAAATGGCATATTATTATTAAAAGATGAAAGTAACCTGGGGTACCAGTCTGTTTAGCTATCATTCCACTCCATGTTAATGCTAAACAATTTTTGCCAATGGCACAGAGTACAAGGAGTGGAATGTTAGCAAAACATGTTCTGGATTTCAGGCTAAGATTAAAGGGGTTAGTTACAAGTATGACCTATTTCATGTGTTATATTATCAAGGCTGTATTTGTGAAGTAAAACCACACTGTAAGATTTGTTTAACTTCAAAGAGTGAGCCTGCCAACAAAAAAGTAAACATTGGAGCTTTAACCATTATGATGAAGCAATCTATCCCTATAATATGTAAATGCATAATCATTTCAGGATATCAGAGAATTAAGAGTTCAGAGCTTTATTTAACACATTTATCATATTTACATTTAGGTCGACATAAGCCAGCCATCCATACCATGTAGGACATCATATGCTATAATTGTGTAGTCTGTGATTACATTCCAACTATTGGTAGTGACAGATCATGATTAAGTCAACCACTTGTTTCTGTGTTTCCAGCATCCAGGAGGAGAGGAGGTTCTGGTGGAGCAGGCAGGTGCAGATGCCACAGAGAGCTTTGAGGATGTTGGGCACTCTACAGATGCCAGAGAGATGCTCATCCAGTACTACGTTGGGGAGCTCCATATGGTACAGAGATTGCTTTCTCTCAACTGTTGAACTCTCAGTTATTGCAAATTTGTTTGTTTGTTCACAAGTGTCTTTGAAACATAGTTTTCAATTAATAATGGAACAAAAACATTATCTGTGGCATGATTTATTCTGATTGTAAAAGTGTGTAAATGATTCCCTGTCTTTTAGGATGACAGGAAGAAGGATGGCGCAAAGGTAAAGTATATTTTCACACAATATTCAAGTAAATGTTCTGTAAAAATGTTTTATAATAATGTAACACCTATTTTACTAATGCTAACCCTTGAACTTTGTTTTATCAACAACAACAACAATTATCCCACAGGAAGCATTCATTACAACTTCAGGAGATGGCTCCAGGTCAGTCATAAGCGATAAGAATTTGATTATTAGGAGATGGCTCCTAATCATTCTTCACTGAGCTGTTTTTGTTCCCTGGCTGAATGTCTAAGTGCTCTTTCCTTCTTTCTCTAGCTCGTGGACCACATGGTTGATACCTGCCGTAGCTGCAGTTGTTGTGGGTATCATGTATCGATACTACATGCTGGAGCACAAGTCTTCCTGAGTCCTGACGCTGTCGTCTCTTCTCATTCGTTCTGTCTGGAGGCCTTGACATGTTTGACCAAACCCCCCTTGCATTGAACGCACACAACTTTTCAGAGGTGCGCCCCGCGTCCCACTCAACTCACACAGTGCCCTCACCTTGAAGGAAAGGGAGGGAAAGGATAAAAGAATCCCTCTGCTTACTTTTCTAGACCTCATCCAACAGGCAGTGGGGTGAGATGCATCGGGAAACTTTCTGCCCTCAGTCTCTTTAAATCGTTTTCTAATCTATTCATATTGTTTACTCACTCTGCCTTTTGTGATACTTATTGTGTGGTGTCTTTTTAAGTTACTTATTCACATGCAAGTGATCTAAACTGTCATTTATATCTGCAAACTGTTGTCGCTATCTGCTTTGTGAGACTTTTACTGTGAGCTCCAAAAGTATTGGGACAGTGACCATTTTTGTTTTGTTTTGGCTCTGTACTCAGCACTTTAGATTTTAAATGATACAATGACTATGAGGTTAAAGTGCAGACTGTCAGGTTATTTTCATCCATATCGGGTGAACCGTTTAGAAATTACTGCACTTTTTGTACATAGTCCCCCCATTTTAGGGTACCAAAGATAAATGGAACAAATTCACTAATGTGGAGTAAAAAGTTAAGTATTTGGTCCCATATTCATAGCACACAATGACTACATCAAGGTTGTGACACATTTGTTGGATGCATTTGTTGTTTGTTTTGGTTGTGTATCAGATTATTTTGTACCCAATAGAGATTCATGGTAAATAATGTGTTATTGTGCCATTTTAGTCACTTTTATTGTAAATAAGAATCGAATATGTTTCTAAACACCTCTACATTAATGTGGATGCTACCATGATTACGGATAATTCTGAATGAATTGTGAATAATGAGTGAGAAAGTTAGACGCACAAATATTACACCCCCAAGACCTCCCGAGTGGCGCAGTGGTCTAAGGCACTGCATCGCAGTGCTAGCTGTGCCACTAGAAATCCTGGTTCGAATCCAGGCTCTGTCGTTAGCCGGCCGCGACCGGGAGACCCATGGGGCGGCGCACAATTGGCCAAGCGTTGTCCAGGGTAGGGGAGGGAATGGCCGGCAGGGATGTAGCTCAGTTGGTAGAGCATGGCGTTTGCAACGCCAGGGTTGTGGGTTTGATTCCCACGGGGGGCCAGTATGAAAAATAAAAAAATAATGTATGCACTCACTAACTGTAAGTCACTCTGGATAAGAGCGTCTGCTAAATGACAAAAAAAAAAGTCTACACTTTAAGGTCATAGTCATTATCATTTCAAAACAACAAAAAATGTGTCACTTCACTGTCCCAATACCTTTGGAGCTCACTGGATTTCTCTCCATTTGTTCAGACATGTTTAGTGGCTAACCCCACCATCTCTATGCTCTAGGTCTAGGAAGTAGAAATATATTTATGTGTAATAGAGTATGGCAACACAGGTTATGGGGTCATATCTATAAGAAATAATGCTGTTTTCTTACACTGAGAAATCTGATTAGCATGTTTTTTTGTTTAGGTTGAGTTGCACACTCATCGTGAGTCTTAATTCTCCTCAAAAACTGCTGCCCAGTATTTAATTTCTGGTGACTGAACATAGGAAAAGCTAGAAATGAAGCATTCTAACAAATGTTTGCTTGAGTATAGATTGTCATGCAATTTGTCATTTGAAACTTAAAAATCATCATTGATTTGAACCAATGACTTGATTGAACAATATGCCTCATAGTTAAAGTACATAATTTATGTTCAGCTATTCATTGCGTTGCATGCATGCATCGACTGATCGAGTAGGCCTCTAAATCTCTACCTATTGCATTACAAAGGCTGCACACCATGTATATTCTCTTTTGATGTATTGGTAAGTTAAATTGCATTTATTTGGTGATACTATGCTTTAAAAAACAAAAATTAAGAATGAGATAATTGGTGTGTTATATATATATATATATATATATATATATATATATATATATATATATTATAACCTGGATTAATTATATTGCCTTACACACATTGTGCAGGATATATGTTTGTCTCTTCCTATGCACATCCATTTGCAATTCAAAAAGTTCAAGTACTTTAATGCTGCCCTATGTAGTGAGTGTCGTTGAATTCTAATGATTGGACTAATATAAAACACTGTTTTACATTCGTATTGTGTTAACTGTCCGTTTATTGTAGTGTTGGTCACCATGCCATTTTTAAGTGTAAATCTGTATCTGGGAATTGTGGATAAACAGCAGTACTTGAAAGCATATATGTGGATATTCAATTGCACTACCAATTTTAATTGGTATATGTCAACAATATATTTAATACGTCAGTATGTTTCATATAAATGTTGCTATTCACAACTTGTGGAGCACCTGAAAACAACCTTCCCAAGACTTTATAATACTGATTTGTACATATGATAACAAACATATTCCATTTGGACACTTTCAAATTCATTATACTTCAAAGACCATTCCCATTGAAATTATAATTCGTGCTATCATTTTCATACAATTATTTGAGTGACATGTGGCTATTTTATAAGCTACATGCTTTTATGATATGCTTTTCATTGTTCTCTGTGTACTATTTTTGTTATGAGAGGTGTACTCATAAATACTGTAAGGAAATATTTGTTACTGTCATTTTTTACTGACTGAGCAGTTCATTCAGATATCCACTATGTAACCTAAATTACTGTCATTGACTGCCATTTCCTATTTTAAAAAAATCGAAGTTTTATCTCAAATGAATATTTTGAAAGCAGTATATTATGATTTTTAATTCAATTTAATAGCTACGGTCGAGGAATGATAAAAACAAATTCTGCAGTTGAATCATCACTTATTTAATGCAGTATACAGCATTTATGTAGTTCCTGCCTATATAATCCTGCCCTACACAGAAGTAGATTGTCGGGAATCTGTGTAGGACATTAGACAGCTGGGAGAAATGCGATGGTATGAAAGCGTAAGAATGGCGCTGTTAAGATCAGGGATTTGTCTCCTGAGTATACACCTTCGTTCGAGGTGTACAAACAGTTGAAGTTGGAAGTTTACATACTTAGGTTGGAGTCATTAAAACTCGTTTTTCAACCACTTTTCAACACATTTCTTGTTAACAAACTATAGTTTTGGCAAGTCGGTTACGACATCTACTTTGTGAATGACACAAGTAATTTTTCCAAAAATTGTTTACAGACAGATTATTTCACTTATAATTCACTGTATCACAATTCCAGTGGGTCAGAAGTTTACATACATTAAGTTGACTGTGACTTTAAACAGCTTGGAAAATTGTCATGGCTTTAGAAGCTTCTGATAGGCTAATTGACATAATTTGAGTAAATTGGAGGTGTACCTGTGGATGTATTTCAAGGCCTACCTTCAAACTCAGTGCCTCTTTGCTTGACATCATGGGAAAATCAAAAGAAATCAGCTAAGACCTCAAAATAAAAATGGTAGACCTCCACAAGTCTGGTTCATCCTTGGGAGCAATTTCTAAATGCCTGAAGGTACCACGTTCATCTGTACAAACAATACGCAAGTATAAACACCATGGGACCACGCAGCCGTCATACCGCTCAGTAAGGAGACGCGTTCTGTCTCCTAGAGATGAACGTACTTTGGTGCGAAAAGTGCAAATCAATCCCAGAACAACAGCAAAGGACCTTGTGAAGATGCTGGAGGAAACTGGTACAAAAGTATCTATATCCACAGTAAAATGAGTCCTATATCGACATAACCTGAAAGGCCGTGCAGTAAGGAAGAAGCCACTGCTCCAAAACCTCCATTAAAAAAGCCAGACTACGGTTTGCAACTGCACATGGAGACAAAGATCATACTTTTTTAGAAATGTCCTCTGATCTGATGAAACAAAAATAGAACTGTTTGGCCATAATGACCATCGTTATGTTTGGAGGAAAAAGGGGAAGGCTTGCAAGCCGAAGAACACCATCCCAACCGTGAAGCATGGGGGTGGCAGCATCATGCTGTGGGGGTGCTTTGCTGCAGGAGGGACTGGTGCACTTCACAAAATAGATGGCATCATGAGGAAGGAAAATGATGTGGATATATTGAAGCAACATCTCAAGACATCAGTCAGGAAGTTAAAGCTTGGTCGCAAATGGGCAAATGGGCCAAAATTCACCCAACTTATTGTGGGAAGCTTGTGGAAGGCTACCCGAAATGTTTGACCCAAGTTAAACAATTTAAAGGCAATGCTACCAAATACTAATTGAGTGTATGTAAACTTCTGACCCACTGGGAATGTGATGAAAGAAATAAAAGCTGAAATAAATCATTCTCTCTACTATTATTCTGACATTTCACATTCTTAAAATAAAGTGGTGATCCTAACTGACCTAAGACAGGGAATTTTTACTAGGATTAAATGTCAGGAATTGTGAAAACGTAGTTTAAATGTATTTGGCTAAGGTGTATGTAAACTTCCGACTTCAACTGTACAGTGGGGGAAAAAAGTATTTAGTCAGCCACCAATTGTGCAAGTTCTCCCACTTAAAAAGATGAGAGAGGCCTGTAATTTTCATCATAGGTACACGTCAACTATGACAGACAAATTGAGAAAAATAAATCCAGTAAATCACATTGTAGGATTTTTTATGAATTTATTTGCAAATTATGGTGGAAAATAAGTATTTGGTCACCTACAAACAAGCAAGATTTCTGGCTCTCACAGACCTGTAACTTCTTCTTTAAGAGGCTCCTCTGTCCTCCACTCGTTACCTGTATTAATGGCACCTGTTTCAACTTGTTATCAGTATAAAAGACACCTGTCCACAACCTCAAACAGTCACACTCCAAACTCCACTATGGCCAAGACCAAAGAGCTGTCAAAGGACACCAGAAACAAAATTGTAGACCTGCACCAGGCTGGGAAGACTGAATCTGCAATAGGTAAGCAGCTTGGTTTGAAGAAATCAACTGTGGGAGCAATTATTAGGAAATGGAAGACATACAAGACCACTGATAATCTCCCTCGATCTGGGGCTCCACGCAAGATCTCACCCTGTGGGGTCAAAATGATCACAAGAACGGTGAGCAAAAATCCCCGAACCACACGTGGGGACCTAGTGAATGACCTGCAGAGAGCTGGGACCAAAGTAACAAAGCCTACCATCAGTAACACACTACGCCACCAGGGACTCAAATCCTGCAGTGCCAGACGTGTCCCCCCTGCTTAAGCCAGTACATGTCCAGGCCCGTCTGAAGTTTGCTAGAGTGCATTTGGATGATCCAGAAGAGGATTGGGAGAATGTCAGATGAAACCAAAATAGAACTTTTTGGTAAAAACTCAACTCGTCGTGTTTGGAGGACAAAGAATGCTGAGTTGCATCCAAAGAACACCATACCTACTGTGAAGCATGGGGGTGGAAACATCATGCTTTGGGGCTGTTTTTCTGCAAAGGGACCAGGACGACTGATCCGTGTAAAGAAAAGAATGAATGGGGCCATGTATCGTGAGATTTTGAGTGAAAACCTCCTTCCATCAGCAAGGGCATTGAAGATGAAACGTGGCTGGGTCTTTCAGCATGACAATGATCCCAAACACACTGCCCGGGCAACGAAGGAGTGGCTTCGTAAGAAGCATTTCAAGGTCCTGGAGTGGCCTAGCCAGTCTCCAGATCTCAACCCCATAGAAAATCTTTGGAGGGAGTTGAAAGTCCGTGTTGCCCAGCAACAGCCCCAAAACATCACTGCTCTAGAGGAGATCTGCATGGAGGAATGGGCCAAAATACCAGCAACAGTGTGTGAAAACCTTGTGAAGACTTACAGAAAACGTTTGACCTGTGTCATTGCCAACAAAGGGTATATAACAAAGTATTGAGAAACTTTTGTTATTGACCAAATACTTATTTTCCACCATAATTTGCAAATAAATTAATTACAAATCCTACAATGTGATTTTCTGGATTTTTTTGTCTCAATTTGTCTGTCATAGTTGACGTGTACCTATGATGAAAATTACAGGCCTCTCTCATCTTTTTAAGTGGGAGAACTTGCACAATTGGTGGCTGACTAAATACTTTTTTTCCCCACTGTACCTACATCTCCTGATTACAAACCAAGTAGTTTTACTTATGTCTTCATGCTCTCTTGAGAACCTTGATGATCTCGAAAGGGAGTCAGTCAGCAGAGGTGAGCTCTGAAGTTGAGCCAGTCCAGAACAGGAGGTTGGTGGCACCTTATTGGGGAGAACAGCCTTCTGGTAATGACTGGAGCAGAGTACGTGGAATGGTATCAAATACATTGAACACATGGTTTCCATGTGTTTGATGCCATTCCATTTGCGCTGTTCCGGCCATTATTATGAGCATTCCTCCCCTCAGCAGCCTCCTGTGCAGTCCAGGATGTAGTGGGCCTACCTGCGGCGACAGTCTTCAAACGTTTGCCCTGAGAATCCTACCAGAGATGATTTTGGATCAGTAGGAGTGAGATTTTTGGAAAGAGTGGATTCCTGTTTTTTGGCCGACCCATATGTTGTGTCAAGCTGGGTTAAGGACAAACTGGGAATGGTTACATCTGTGAAAGTTTCGAGAAGTGGAATTGTTTAGATTTTGTGTGTATCCGCCTACCAGAGGAAGCGGGAGCTTCTACCCATGCGGTTTGGGCTCAACCTGTGGTTTGCTTTGCTCTCCGGAGCAGGGCGCTGCTAAAAGGGGTGATCAATGGGGTAGCATTGAGTGTAGAGGTCAATCAAATTGAAAGGAATATTTCCTATGTTTGTGACGCCCGCCGTTTGGTGAGACGTAGACCCAGTGGCAATGGCGAGACTGAGAATACCCTGTCCGTCTTGTTGAGCTTTGACACAGAGCTTCTACCTGATAAGGTCAGGCTAGGTTATAATTGCATTCTGTGAGGGCCTATGTTCCGAACCCGCTTCGGTGCTTTAGGTGCCAAGGATTCAGACATGTTGCAGCAGTGTGTAGAAGGGAGATCCCAAGATGTGAGAAATGTGCAGGAGGGCATAGTCAGAAGGAGTGTACAGTTGGGATAGAGAAAGCACTATGGGTCAACTGTGTGGGTGCCCATTCAGCTGGGGATCCGAAGTGCCCTGTGAGAGACAGGTTGAGATTGCCAGAGTTTGAGTGGGGCAGAACGTTTCCTATGCTGAGGCAGTGAAGAGAGTAGAGGATAGCCCAAGGGTGAGTGAGTTGACTGGGAGGTCCCCAGTGAGTAAGCCTGAAGAGAGAGAGCCAGAGAGGAAGAGGTTTTTAGTATGGTTGGATTTCTTGTGTTTATAGCCATGGTGATCAACTGCACTGCACTGATGGAGCGGAAATCACAGAAGATAGATGTGGTAGTTGCAGCAGCAGAGAAATATTTGGGTGTGAGAGATTTTAGTGCCGAAGAGCTACAGGAAGTTTTGAGAGGGGTTCCATCCTCCCAGGCCGATGGCCTGGTGTAGGATAATTTAGGTTCAAAGTAGTGGGATGGGGTGGTGGATTTTTTGGGATAGTGTATAGGTGCAGTGTTAGATGGTGGTGCAATTAAAGTTTTTCCCATTCTCCTTTTCCCTTTTTATTTTTTGTGACCAAAATGTGCAATTCGCACTCCAACCTGCGAAATGCAGCAATATGCAACTAATCTGCCGGAAAGCCACATGAAGAAGAAAGCCACACGAAGAAGAAAATAGATTGTCCAGTGTTCTGGAACAGAATTTTAATAAAGTTTTTTTTTTTTTTTTAAATATATATCCCGTGGAATTGTGGGATAGCAATGGCGGCTTCTGTCTTTGTAAACAAAAAACGCATAATTTACAAAAGATAATAGCTATTTCGTAATGGTTTGAATCATCTCAAGTGGGTGGCACAGTTTTCGTACTTACATGAATGGTATTTTCCCAGTAACTCGGGTTGTTAATGTTATTGAAGATATTTTTTTTAGTTACAATAAATACATGTGGCAGGTTTAGCTAGTTCGCAAAAAAAAATACTAGCTAGCTAGTGTCAGCGTCTTGATAGACTCACCACCTATTGTTAAAGGTAAGCAAGCCCGTGTTTTATTGAATGGGATTTTACAACTGTAATATCGGATGTACAGTCGTAGCTATTAGTTTAATTTCCTTTTTGTAACGTAATAGCTAGCTCGCTAGTTAATTCATTGGCTGAGCGATATCCTGTTAGCTAGCTAGGTAACGTTAGCTACTTTAAAAATGTTTTTTTGAAGTCACGTCTGTCACTAAGTCATAATAGTTTCTGCTGGTCGTTCATTGGCGTTAGATGTATATGTAGCTAGTGTAGCGACAGTACTGACTAAATAGCTGCGTAGGTAGCTAGCTACTGTAGCAATCTAAAATACATCCCGTGAATTATTCGGGCGCGATTTTACACTTTTGATCGATTAGTTGAATGTAATAATCTCTCAAGTCGTTCAAATGTCCGTATGCAAAGTGCCTTTGATTAAGTGTTTCGTTCTAAATTATCTGACACATCCCTAACGTTACAGAATTAGTAGTTGGCTAATCTCCCAAAAAATGTGGTATCCAATCCAGACAGTTGTTTGAGAGAGACCATGGAGGATGATGCGTCACTGCACCGACTGGAGGGCAGTGACCCCACTGCGCAGGTCGGCGGGCTGATTGTGAAGAACAAGAGTGCAGCAGTAGAGCCTCATGTCTTTCGTGCACCCACTCCACGCACCTCTCTCCTGGGCCTGGATCTGCTGGCAGCTCAAAAGAGAAAGGAGCGTGAGGGCAAGGAGCAGGCTGAAGCTGACAGTGATGACAGGAATAACAAGAAATCCAAGGTGTCCTGCTACATGGACTGGGAGGAAGGGAAAGGTGATTCTGGGTCTGATGAAGAAGACAAAGACGAGGAGGACCAAGGTGGTAAAAAAGAGAGGTATGTTGTTTTGAAGTGATTTGGTTTGAGTTACTGTAGCTTCTTTTCTTACTAGCATAGAATACATACTCTCTCCCTATAAAGAGATCACATCTCAACTGATGTCATGCATGCAGTGTTGCATTACTGACACTTTATTCTATGTTTCATAAAGCAGCAGGAAGTACCGTGTGACTGGCTCAGAGACACCCTCTAACCCTGGAGGGGTCAGCGAAGAGTTCCGTCGCAAACACCAGCAGAGGGAGAAAGAACGGCGTGAGCATGGAATGTACGCCTCCTCCAAAGAGGACAAGAACAGAGAGAGGGAGAAGGACAGAGAGAGGATCAGAGATATGGACAGAGATCGACGGGGTGAAAGAGGTGAGCAAAACATTTCTACATCTGCATGCACAATGTTCATATTCTGGCAATAGCAATCGTTCCTATCTGTTGTGTGTCTGTGAATTTGTGACTGAAGTATTGGCTAACTGCTTTGATGGCAGATGAGCGGGAGCGCAGTCACATCCGCGGCGGCAGCAGCAGCAGCCGGTCAGAGCGTGGAGATCGCAGTGAGAGGAGTGAGCGCTCACAGAGAGAAGGCTGGTCCTCCGAACGCATCAGCCGGGGGAGTAAGAGAGAGGAGCCTCCAACGCCCCAGACACGCCCCAAAGGTCAGTAACCCTGCCACACCCCCTGACAGGCAGTTATTTAAGGTCCTTAGGTTATGCCTACAATACACTAACCACTCTCTCTCCCTCCATTCCGCAAACCCTTTGACTCAGATGGCACTCCCTCGCGCACCAGCTGGGATGAGGATGACAGCGGCTATGCCAGCTCACGCCGTTCCCACTGGGAATCTCCCTCTCCTGCCCCTTCACACAAGGATTCTGACAAGTCTGAACGTCCGGAGCGCAGCCCCCGCTCTGGACGGGAGAGCGAGAGGAAGGACAAGTAAGTAACTGCAGCTCAACACTCGTATGTTCATTTGACTGGGTTTTATAGCACTATCTAAAGACTCATTTTCAGTGGCTATTAGAAATGTGTTATGTTCAGCTTTTGAAATGAACTTTTCTTGTCTCTGTTCCCAGGTCAGTCAGAGGCCGGTATCCTGATGACACACCCCTTCCCACCCCATCATACAAGTACAACGAATGGGCCAATGACAGGAAGCACTTGGGCTCCACTCCTCGTCTGTCCCGTGGGAAAGGTAAGCCCCTCCTCCTTCCCCTCTCCCTCTTCCCCCAGTCACGTTTGAGCTCTTATTAATGCTCTGATAAGGCTTGCTGATGTTTGTGGATTGTGTCTCTGTGCCCCAGGTAAGAATGAAGGAGAGGATGGCATCGCCTTTGATAATGATGATGAGAAGCAGCAGTGGGAGGAGGACCAGAAGGTGAGTGGACATGTGGAGTCTTAGCAGTAACACAAATGAATAGCTTTCCCAACATTCATAAATGCACGTTTCTATGTATTGACTATTGCCCTGTGGTGTTACAGCAAGCGGACAGAGACTGGTACATGATGGACGAAGGCTATGACGAGTTCCACAACCCACTGACCTCCACCTCTGAGGATTATGTGAAGAAGAGAGAGCAGATCCTGCAGAAGCAGACACAGAAACGCATCTCTGCCCAGAGACGACAGATCAATGAGGTATGGCACTGTGTTCCTACTCTGTGACCACCTCCAGCCCTGGGTGTATGTAGCCCGTTTAGTTATAGTTTTGATCGTTAATACCATCCATGGATTTGAATTTTGTGTGTGTGACTGTATGTATAACGATGTGTGTTGTGTTCCTCCTGCCAGGATAATGAGCGCTGGGAGACTAACCGTATGCTGACCAGTGGAGTGGTCCAGAGGCTGGAGGTGGATGATGACTTTGAGGAGGACAACGCTGCCAAGGTCCACCTGCTGGTTCACAACCTGGTCCCTCCCTTCCTGGATGGGAGGATAGTCTTCACCAAGCAGGTAATACATCATTACAGCACGCTATTGGCCAATGAAATTACCAACACTCCCCTTCGTATTTATTTGGACAGGGAAGCTAAAACGTTTAATTTGGCTCTATACTCCAGCATTTTGAATTAGAGATGAAATGTTTTGTGAGGCGACACTAGGGCTGTGGAGAAACCAGTGTCGCGACAACACGAAGCAGACGACCATTTTTGGTCCTTTAAAAACCTGCTGTATGTAAAATATTTTGTGTACTATAGCTTGGAAAAAAAATACATGGGGGAGGTTAGCATTTTTTGGGGGGTATGATGTTTATGCCTCTAACTTTCTCACTCATCATTATTCACGATTCATTCATGATTGTCTGTAATCATGGTAGCATCCACATTAAAGTAGAAGTGTTCAGAAACATATTCTGTTCTTATTTACAATGAAAGTGACTCCAGAATGACACAATTTACCATTATTTTCTATTGGGCACAACATAAGCCAAAACACAACCAAAACAAACTGAAAATGCATCCAACAAGTTTGTAGGGTCAAAAGCTTAATTTAGTCACTGCTTGCTAGGAATATGGGACCAAATACTAAACTTTTGACAGAATTTAATGCAGTATAAGTGAATTTGTCCAAATACAGTGCCTTCAGAAAGTATTCACACCCATTGACTTTTTCCACATTTTGTTATATTACAGCTTGAATTTAAAAGTGATTAAATTGAGATTTTGTGTCACTGACCTACACACAATACCCCATAACATCAAAGTGGAAAGATGTTTTTGGACATGTTTACAAAATAATAAAAAATGAAAAGCTGAAATGTCTTGAGTCAATAAGTATTCAACCCCTTTGTTATGGCAAGCCTAAATAAGTTCAGGAGTAAAAATTTGCTTAATAAGTTGCGTGGACTCTGTGTGCAATAATAGTGTTCAACATGAATTTTTCTATGACTACCTCATCTCTGTACCTCACACATACAATTATCTGGGTAAGGTCCCTCAGTTGAGCAGTGAATTTCAAACACAGATTCAACCACAAGAACAGGGAGGTTTTCCAATGCCTCTCAAAGAAGGGCACCTATTGGTAGATGGGTTAAAATAAAAAACACACTGAATATGCCTTTGAGCATGGTGAAGCTATTAATTACACTTTGGATGGTGTATCAATATACCCAGTCACTACCAAGGTACAGGTGTCCTTCCTAACTCAGTTGCCGGAGAGGAAGGAAACCACTCAGGGATTTCACCATGAGGCCAATGGTAACTTTAAAACAGTTACAGAGTTTAATGGTAACTTTAAAAACAGTTACATAGTTTAATGGTTGTGATATGAGAACTGATGGATCAACAACATTGTAATTACTCCACAATACTAACCTAAATGACAGAGTGAAAAGAAGGAAGCCGGTATTATTCTGAAACATGCATCCTGTTTGCAATAAGGCACTAAAGTAAAACAGCAACAAATGTGGCAAAGAAATGTGTGGGGCAAATCCAACACAACACATCACTGAGTACCACTCTGCATCATGTTATGGGTGTACTTGTCATCGGCAAGGAATAGGGAGGTTTTTAGAATAAAAAGAAACGGAATAGAGTTAAGCACAGAAGTCATCCTAGAGGAAAACCTGGTTTAGTCTGCTTTCCACCAGACACTGGGAGACAAATTCACCTTTCAGCAGGACAATAACCTACAACACAAGGCCAAAAATACACTGGCGTTGCTTACCAAGACGCCATTGAATGTTCCTGAGTGGTACCTAGTTACAGTTGACTTAAATCGTCTTGAAGGCTTGGCAACAACCAACTTGACAGCACTTGAAGAATTAAAAAAAGAATGTGCAAATATTGCTAAACATTTTTTTCTTTGTCATTATGGGGTGTAGATGGGTGAGAAGAGAAAAAACAACGATTTAATCCATTTTAAATTCAGGCTGTAACACAACAAAATGTGGAATACTTTCTGAAGGCACTGTACTTAAGATGCCTTCAAATGAGGGGATTAGATACAAAAAGTGCTTTAATTTGTAAACGGTAAAACATATGTATGAAAATACCCTCAAATAAAAGGTGACGTTCTGTCGCCTCGTAGAAAACATTTGATCTCAAATCCAAAATGCTGAAGTATAGAGCCAAATATATATTTTTAGCTTCACTGTCCAAATACGTAGTGGAGTGTATGTACTTTTAAGTTCTAAGCCATGGGGTGAGAGCTGTTGCAGGCTTGTTGAGGGATTGTGAGAGTCTGCTGAAACGCATTTGGAGCTGGTTGAGTAATAACTAGTAGATTTACTATCAGAGTTGCTGTGTACTGAATGGGTACTGTTGCTGGTGTCTTTCTGTGCTGTAGCCGGAGCCTGTCATCCCTGTGAAAGACGCCACCTCCGACATGGCCATCATCTCCCGCAAGGGCAGCCAGCTGGTCCGCAAGCACCGTGAGCAGAAGGAACGCAAGAAGGTAGGCTGAGTGGAGGGAAGGCAATGTTTAAAACAGCTATACAGTAGTTGATGGTATGGTTACTGGCTGAATATCTGAGTGTCATTTTGATTGTTTCTCCAGGCTCAACAGAAACACTGGGAGCTGGCAGGCACCAAGCTGGGTGACATCATGGGCATCAAGAAGACAGAGGACGGGGATAGCTCTGGGGGCAAGCCAGTGGGTGAGGATGGCAAGGTGGACTACAGGTAACAAGCCCTTTACTAAAGGCTTATTTTGTGTCCATTTTGAATGTTTATTAAATATCAGTTTAGAAATGTGACAAGAACAACCTCAATAATTCCCTCTCTCCTCTCCCTCTTCCCTCCAGAACGGATCAGAAGTTTGCAGACCACATGAAAGATAAGAGTGAGGCCAGCAGTGAGTTTGCTAAGAAGAAGACCCTGTTGGAGCAGAGGCAGTATCTGCCCATCTTCGCTGTGAGGCAGCAACTGCTCAACATCATCAGGTAGCTACTCTACTGGACCCGGCCTGGCTGTCCTGGGACCACTTATCACCCCCAGCCTTACCCCAGATGCAGGCTTTCATTCAGGGTGTAGGATAAGACATGTATGGCAATGAAGGTGGGAATTGGGGGCTGTGAAGTCAGAATGTTCATATGTGATTTACCTTTGGTTAGAGAATGACCACATCACAGGTGACTTAGGTAATGTTAGACAGCATTTGTAAATCATTGACAAATATACACTTCCAGATCTGTTTTCGTGAGCCGTTATTCATGTTTCGTAAGGTTGAAAAGTCCCATCAGGGTTTTAATGTTAGTGGTTGTGATGGGATTCTCTCCAGGGACAACAGCATTGTGATCGTGGTGGGGGAGACGGGCAGTGGGAAGACCACCCAGCTGACCCAGTACCTTCACGAGGACGGCTACACCAGCTACGGCATGGTGGGCTGCACCCAGCCCCGCAGAGTGGCAGCCATGAGCGTGGCCAAGAGAGTCAGCGAGGAGCTGGGCAGCAGCCTGGGAGAGGAGGTGAGCATTCAGCTGGCTTATGGAGGAGCCACTAGGCAAACATTAACTAGATCTGAGAAAAACTGATCTATGAATCAGTCAAAGCAGTGGATAACCACTCTTATCAGTTAACCCAGTGTAACAAACCTGGCAAGAGTTTATGAACTGCAATTAACTTGTTTATAGAGGAACGGAAGTACTCCAGAATGGAATAAGTGTTATCAATGTTCACTGTGTATAGAGGTCATCTGTCAACTGATGTTGACTCATGGTGCTGTCTTGGTTTTCTCCTTATGGAGTTGATGCTTGTATTCATATGTGTGCAACACAACACCTCCATCTAGTGGTGACTCAGATTGTACACCGCTTCCATTCTACAACTTGTAATGGAACTCTCCTCGCCAGCTTGTTTCTTTGGTTGACCCGTAGCACTGTAGTTTGAAGGCCGTAATTCATACGTGGAATGTAAATATATGTAGTTCACTACTAAACCGTTCAGTTTTTGGTTTGCAGGTGGGTTATGCGATCCGTTTTGAGGACTGTACGTCGGAGAAGACTGTGATAAAGTACATGACAGATGGGATCCTGCTGAGAGAGTCTCTCAGGGAGTCAGATCTGGACCACTACAGTGCTGTCATCATGGACGAGGCCCACGAACGCTCCCTCAACACAGACGTGCTGTTCGGCCTGCTACGAGAGGTCAGGGAGACACTTTGTATTTTAAAAGTATTTAGTATGTTTATTGGATAGAGGTGAGAGGTAGGAGAGAGAGAGTGCTGAAAGAGCAGTGGGCTGGATTCAAACTCATACTGGCAGTGACACATGTGCTCCAGGGGCAGTGGCTTAGACTGCTAGACCACAGGGAGACACTTTTACAACTCACTGGATGTTATTCAATTGTGATTATTATTATGCATGCATATTTTTGGGTTATCTTGTTGTAAGCAGTAGTAGAACTTTCTCTCTCTCACCTTTTCTTCCAGGTTGTATCGAGGCGTTCTGACCTCAAGCTGATAGTCACCTCAGCCACCATGGACTCTGACAAATTTGCTGCATTTTTCGGCAACGTTCCCATATTCCACATTCCAGGAAGAACTTTCCCTGTAGATATCTTATTCAGCAAGGTATTGTGTCCAACTTTCCATTCATATTTTCAACATAAGGATCATTTGTATATTGACTTGCACTCTGACTAGACCGGCCACATTTCGTGCTGAGCGTTGCGTAATACATTTACACATGCATGTTTTTCAATCATTTCAGACGCTCGATGTGCTGCAAGTCCCACCTCTCATCTCCTTATTGGTTTTCACAAATATACAAACCCACGTGGGTGCTTGAAAAACGAACAAGGAGAGATTTAATCAAAGATAACAAAAAACTAACTTGGTTTAACTTTTATCGGTGGATTAATCGTCAGAGTAGAGAAACACACATTTTGTCAAATCTACAAAGAACCAGCTAAAAAGAGGACTGTTTTGCATGTCAGGTAAAATAACAACCCGATGTTCATCTCCCTGGACAAACTGCTAGCAACAGCTATCTAGCTAAATGTCCATGAATGTGTCATGTGTTATGACCTTTCCTGAAATTAATAGAATTGATTCACAGTTGGTTTTGGTATTTTAACCTGCGTGTCACGATCGCGTCTGGTGGGGATAGACAGAATGATCATGCTCACAATGGCGAACGCACCCGCGGGGCCGGTTTGGTCATGGCTTAAGACTACTGTTATTTGTACCAAGGTAGTGTGTAGTTGTTGTGTATTCTAACAGTGTTATCTGTGTGTAGACTCCCCAGGAAGACTATGTGGAGGCAGCAGTGAAGCAGGCCCTACAGATCCACCTCAGTGGTATGGGGGGAGACATCCTCATCTTCATGCCTGGCCAGGAGGACATCGAGGTGACGTCAGACCAGATCGTGGAGCGTCTGGAGGACCTGGAGAGTGCCCCTCCTCTGACTGTACTGCCCATCTACTCCCAGCTGCCCTCTGACCTCCAGGCCAAGATCTTCCAGAAGGTAACCAATCACACCCATTTACTCTTGTTATGCTAACATGTACAGGCGGAACTCTTAATATACTGCAGTATCCTTTGTACACAAGCATACTTGCAATTAGGGAGTTGGAATGCATATACCTAATACTAAAAGGAACACTTCGTCCTGATGTCTTTGTTTTGTTTTCTGGCTGCCAGGCTCCAGATGGTGTGAGGAAGTGCATCGTTGCCACCAACATCGCCGAGACTTCCCTGACTGTGGATGGTATCATGTTTGTTGTGGATGCTGGATACTGCAAACTCAAGGTACCCTGTCGCCCTCACGATCTTCCCCAGACTATCAAATGAAAGAAGACCAGCCATGTTAGGACAGTATTTCTCTGTGTTGTGTTTGTTGCTGATGTGTTCTCTTTGACAGGTGTTCAACCCTCGCATTGGCATGGATGCCCTGCAGGTGTACCCCATCAGCCAGGCTAACGCCAACCAGCGTGCGGGCAGAGCAGGACGTACAGGGCCAGGCCAGTGCTACAGGTAAGTCACTGTCTACACACACACAAGCTCACACTTACTCACATTCACGCAGTCTCGCACTCCAAATGTACAGTCCTCCCACCTTTCTCAGTTTCCAGAGGGCTGCCTTAGTCCTCCAGTGGTGCTAGAGAAGTATGGAGCCATAATGATGGTGTAATGAAAGGCAGTTATTTGAAGGTGTCACCTTGGTGTGATGTCCGAGTGTTCCAGTCAGGGCTAGCAGGAAGGGAGTATTCACATGGCTGACACTGGTCTATGTCAAGAGTGTCCTGTCTTCTAGAACTATACTTTTTGTTCCTCTCTGATTGTCTTCAGTACTCCTCTACATCAGACTGCAGCAGTCTGGAACTAAACCTTAGATCAGCCATATCTTCCCTCTTTCATGTTTTTCTGGGCCTAGATACAGGAATAAACAGGCTGAATTACACAATTCTCCTCACTCTGCTATCTCATTCCAACCGCTCCTCTCCACCAAAAAGGTAGAAAAGCAGCTAACAACATTAGCATCCTTTTGTATGGTGAGCCGTGCTGAAACGGGTGTGTATCTGAAGTGTTGTTGTTGTGTGTAATGCCGCCGCCGGTGTTTCGTCCTCTGGCTGATGCACATCAGAGCTCCCCTCAGATGGGCCGTCCAGGCCTCTGATCTGCAAGGAGGCCGGGCTGCTTTCAAAACCATCAGAGGCTGGGTGGAAGAGAGGGAGGGAGAATCCTAATCTCCACAGGATTTCATGCAGTTTAACTCTGTTTACAGCAGGGAAAATGTGACACAAAAGCCCCTTCTCTCTGAGATTTCACATGACCTTTCTCCTATCTCTCATACTTCCCCAAGTTGAGGGAGATGGTGACACACACACACCACGTGATTGTTTTGCCTTGAAAAATGAGCTGGGATGCTTCTAAAAGCCCTCTACCAAGATTACCCCCCTCCCCTCACACACACAGATGTGAAGAATCAATTTGGGAGTGGAGCTTTAGAATGAGTGGGGCCTAGGCGTTTGGAGGGGTGGGAGGTGACGTGCTGGGTGACTCGACTTGTGTGGAGAATCTGCTACTCAAAGCACCTCTTAGCTGTGACTACACCAAGCACCAAACACATTCTCACAACCTGCCGTAAACCCACACACAGATCATTCCCTCATAATGCACAGATTTCAGAGGGATTAGCCACTAACTGAAATGGTTGAGAGATGCTTTGTTAGGCCAGGCCTATCAGTCTGAAGCAGCAATGGGAGCTGCTCTAAATAGTTTGGATAGTAAATGCCTCATAAGTAGCTTGGTTAAATGTTTATAATGTGCAGTAGGCCTGTCTCTTTGCCCTTCTCTAAACATCAGTTGGGGAGCGTTCAGCTTTCATGGAACGGAGGCTGCTCAATCACGGTGCCATTGTTACAGGTTTAGAGCACTGTGTGAAATCATATCAGTGCCATGCAGAGCGGGTTTAACCAGGTGGTGAAGGCAGCATCTCCAGACCTGTCACTCTATGTTCGTTTAGAAAAATGTGTCTGCTAGATTATTCAATAAGCTCCCCCCTCTCATTGTCAGTCCATCTCTCCCTCTCTCTGTCCATCCAGGCTTTACACCCAGAGCGCCTTCAAGAATGAGATGTTGACCACCACCATTCCAGAGATCCAGCGGACCAACCTGGCCAACGTGGTGCTGCTGCTTAAGTCCCTGGGGGTCCAGGATCTGCTGCTCTTCCACTTCATGGACCCCCCGCCTGAGGACAACATGCTCAACTCCATGTACCAGCTCTGGATCCTGGGGGCCCTGGACAACACAGGTGGGTCTCTGCCCTGGCCTGGCCTGGACCACATCAGTCAAGATTAGGCCTCCAAATGTATAAATTGATCTCAGAAAACAAGGTTAAAATAGGGTGGAATAAGTATGTGTTCCCCACCAGCAATACAGCCAACAGATTTAACAATAACTACTTCATGTGCTGCGAGGAGAGACTTGGATGATGAAACTAGGCAATAGGTTGCTGTAATAGTATGTACATGCACTGCACCCTGTAAAGTACAGAGCTAGGTAGCACTGTGATGTAGGTAGTGGAGTAATTGCATAGTGCTTTATCCTCTGTTAGATTTGACTGGCTGACTCTCATCTCTGTCTCATCTGAGCCAGATCTCTGGGGATTAGGGGATTTGGTGTCTCTGGAGGACTTTTGACGTTTGCCTGTGTGGTGTGTTAACAGCAGATTATCTCTGATTAAGGTTTACCTGGCCAACACAGCCTGTTCTGCCTCTGCACTTTCCCTCTAAGCTCCTTATAGTCAGTCATGTAATCATTTAAATCAGAGCTGGCAAAGTTTGATTTCAATATTTTTTTTACAACCATCCTCCACTGGCGGATGTCACCTGTATTGTGTTCCCCCTCTCCTCTGTCTGTAGACAGGAAGTGCGTAAATGATTTGTGTTCCCCTCAGGTGCCCTGACGCCCACTGGGAGGCTGATGGTGGAGTTCCCTCTGGACCCGGCTCTGTCTAAGATGCTGATCGTATCATGTGACATGGGCTGCAGTGCTGACATCCTCATCATCGTTTCCATGCTGTCTGTACCGGCCATCTTCTACAGGCCTAAGGTAGATGTCATTGAGATCGCCAACCAATTCATGTCTTAATATGTTGCTAATGTCTGTTTATGTTTCTGTTAAGAATTATTCACATTACACACTGGACAGTTGTGTGACCCCTGTATTTCCCCTGTGTCCCGACCTTTCCAGGGTCGCGAGGAGGAGAGTGACCAGGTGAGGGAGAAGTTCTCGGTCCCAGAGAGTGACCATCTGACCTACCTGAATGTCTACCTACAGTGGAAGAACAACAACTACTCCAGCATCTGGTGCAACGAACACTTCATCCACACCAAGGCCATGCGCAAGGTCAGTCAACGCCCCTCTCCTTTACCCTCTTTGACCAGTCTCCCTGTCTTAGGATCGAAATGCACTTGATTACCACTTTACATCAAAATATTCACACACTGAGCAATGTGTATTGAATAAATGTCCTCTTGTGTTAGTTCTCCGGTAGCTAACGTGTCTCTGTGTGTGGGTGTTTTAGGTGCGTGAGGTGCGCTCCCAGCTCAAAGACATCATGGTGCAGCAGAGGATGAACCTGGTGTCCTGTGGCTCAGACTGGGACATCATCAGGAAGTGTATCTGTGCTGCCTACTTCCACCAGGCAGCCAAGCTGAAGGGAATAGGGGAGTATGTCAACGTGAGGACAGGCATGCCCTGCCACCTCCACCCCACCAGCTCTCTGTTTGGCATGGGCTACACCCCCGACTACATCACCTACCACGAGCTGGTCATGACCACCAAGGTAAGAGACCCAACCTCCACACAGCTATACATATACCCACATACTGCTAACCTATGATCTGTACTGTTCAGAGCTGAAGATGTTCTACCAGAAAGAGCTGTCATATATATATATATATATATATATATATATATATATTATTCTTCTAGCTCTGTTACTGTGTTATAATGTGTAGTAACCTGTGTCCCTACTGTAGGAGTACATGCAGTGTGTGACTGCGGTGGATGGGGAGTGGCTGGCTGAGCTGGGGCCCATGTTCTACAGCGTCAAACAGGCAGGGAAGAGCAGGATGGTAAGCTCTTGTTACTCAACCCCTTACTACCTCCCTCCTAACGTCTCAGGGATTATTCCTCCTCCCTCTGTCCCTTTCTCTCCTCTCACCCCTCTCTTCCTCTCTCTCTCTCTGTGCAGGAGAACCGGCGGCGGGCCAAGGAGGAG
Source organism: Coregonus lavaretus (assembly GCF_964263955.1). NCBI lineage: Eukaryota > Metazoa > Chordata > Actinopteri > Salmoniformes > Salmonidae > Coregonus > Coregonus lavaretus. Next base: position 13,890,252 of record NC_140024.1, read on the forward strand.
ATCACTAACATGGAGGAGGAGATGTCTCTGGCGGAGCAGCAACTGAGGAGCAGGAGAGAGGATCAGGACAGGAAGAGTAACGTGGGCAGCGTCAGGTATACACTCATCTACCTTCATCTATTCTTCACAGAGAGGTTTCACTCTGACAATAGTCCCAGTTGGTGTTAAATAGAGTGTCGGGGCCCCGCCCACCTGTGGGGAAAATAACCTGTGGTTACCTTGGTTACCCAATTGGCTAACAGCAAAACCTTGACCTTTTTCAAACGCAATTTTCTTGTTGTCTGCTTGTTTTAGTCAATTACAAAACTAAATTTAAGAAAAGTACATGTCTAAAGATTACTTTTCAACATTGCCTGCTCCCATGCGTTCTCGCTACTTAGAAAAAGTTAATATTGAATATTGAACTTTTCATGACAGCGCTAACGTTAGCCACATGAGTGCTAGCTAGCTACCAACCAGAACATTAAGCTAGCCAAGACCAACAACACACTATAAAGCTACAAGTAGTGAGGGGAGTTACAAACGGACTGTACTAAACGAGTTACCTGTGATTTACATTTTATCCACACACATAGCTACGTGGAGCCTACTTGGACACCGTGTCCCTACATTTCCCACTCTCCAATGCCGAATAGTTTGAAGGCACAGGGCTCTTCTCGCAGGCTCTATTTCCCTATGTGGGAGCATTGCGAACCGTAGGTCGGGATTTTTGATCTGGTTATATGAACATTGAACAATACAGCAAACTACAAAGTTTGCTCTTTTACAATGGGGGTAAATGGGAAAGAATGTTTGTTTTCCAGAATGGGCCCCTTCCGAGTCGTAGAAGCTGATTAATTTAGCTGCTTCTCTACCCATCTCTCCCTAAACCTCTCCGACTCTCCTTCTCTCTTATTCTCTCTGTCTTTTCTACCTCTCTCACTTTCCATGATGAGCTTTTCTTACCTCCAGTCCCTCCAGATGAGACAAAAATAAATAATATTGACTCCTGGCTGACCCCCATTACTGCTGCAATTTAAATGGTGCCACAGCAGAGGGGAGAAAGGAGCCAGCGTTCATTTTCAAATTAGAAAGGACATTTTTTTATTTCGCACCCGTTCCACAAGGCTCACAAAAGAGATGGGTTTGGGAGGAAAAAAATAACACTTTTATTGTTAATTAATCAGCAGGTTTATTGCTATATCAGCGTCTTTGTGAATCTGTCAGTCTCCAAAATAATCACATTAAAACGCGGAGGATTAAGAATTAGATTAGAGAGCGAGCACCTCAGAAGTATGATAATGAACATGGCCTTCTCTCGTGGGCTCTCAGCTGCTTTTGTCCGCCTGCCTGTGAAAACAAGCATCCCTTCACCGTGCTGAGGGGCCCCCATGAAACACTTTTACTAGACGTTTTGTTCCGAGGGATGAAGGGAAGTACTGGGTTATGGCCTGATGGCTGCTGCTGGTGTGTGTGAGGACTGAGGAGAGAATGCTGGGTAGTGTCAGGGTGTCGCGCTGCTGTAATGAAAGATTATAGATTTTGCTTGTCCCTCTCTACCAGCCTGTCCCTCTCTACCTGCCTGTCCCTCTCTACCTGCCTGTCCCTCTCTACCTGCCTGTCCCTCTCTACCTGCCTGTCCCTCTCTACCTGCCTGTCCCTCTCTACCTGCCTGTCCCTCTCTACCAGCCTGTCCCTCTCTACCTGCCTGTCCCTCTCTACCAGCCTGTCCCTCTCTACCTGCCTGTCCCTCTCTACCTGCCTGTCCCCCTCTACTAGCCTACTACTATTTCACTGAGTCAAATACTCTGACAATGAACATAGAAACAACCATTATGTTTTGGCATGGCAAGTGTTTTCTTATTCTCTTCTGTCATTGCCAATTGTTTATTATTTTGTCTCGATAGGGCTGTGAAAATCTGCACCCCGGGAAGGAAGGAGGAGGCACCCATGACCCCAAAGCGCACCCCAGCTCGTTTTGGGCTCTAGATCTCCTCTGTTAAGACTTAAACACTTGAACTCACCACTAAATATCACCTGTATATGTACCATACCATCACTGGATGAGCCTTGCTGAGAGGGCTTGGAACACTGTCCCCTCCTATTGTCCGGAACCAGCCGCAGTTCAGACAGAGGCCAGCAGAGGTAGAACTTGTATAAGGCATGAGGCTCCCACAACAGACCTTTTCCGTCAGCAAATCCACATAGCATCCCTCCATTTTTACGTGCAGAGAGATATACGGTCGTTAGAATGCAGTATTTTCTATTTCTGTGATAGTAAAAAAAAAAATACACAATGATGGAACATCATTGAAAATGTATCGTCTTTAAAGGGTATTTGATATACCTTGAAAATCTGTCTAAGCCTTTATCATAATCCTTCACTGGCTACAGTGTCCAAGCAGGAAATGTTTAGTTGTTCCATCTCCTACTCTACCCTACAAGGGGCTGTTTTCTTGATGGTAGTCTCCCCCGATCAATATAAACTGTGTTCAATAGGGCTGGGAATTGCCAGGGACCTCACGACACGATATTAGCATGATACTTTGGTGCCAATACGAAATGTATTGCGATTCTCACGATTCTACATGTATTGCGATTCGATACTGTGATTTTATTGCGAGTCGATGTTCCAAACATATTGCTCACCATATATCTGCTGCAGAGGGACAAGCGAGAGCCATGAGATCAGTCAGGCAAATAAAAGTGCTGAATACAAATACCCTATTCAGGCTCCCTATTTAAGAAGATGGAGAACAAGCTATGAAGGAAAATATTGATGTTTTGGTGCAGGTACAGCCAACTAGCGCAAAAATATTGCGATATTGTCAAAATGATAAAATATATCGTCAAATAATATCCCGATAAGTAACTGTATAGATCCCCCCCCCCCATCAGTAGTGTTCAAGTAGTGCTGCATTGTGCTGTCAGAATCATAAGTGGACGGATGGTTCAAACTAGCCTGATCCCATAGTGTGTTCATTGGGCTAAATGTCATTCAGTGTGAGTAGAGAGAGGAGGTAGAAGTAGGACTGTGTCATGTGTCCATGAATTCTGACTGAAATGTTTTATTATTTTTCAATTTCATCATGTCCCTCTCAAATCTCCTTCAAGAGATCATTTTCACATTGTACAACTGGCTGACCTCTATCATTTGTATGTCGTGTGTAGCAAATGGCCTGTGCCATGGTGAAGTACCCCTTCACTGACTGAAGCATTATCCAAACTGTGCTTGTGGCATGAGTGTCTCAGACCTTATATCTGTAGCTACCTTAACACGTACCCTTCATGCAAACTGTTTGGAGGACAAGCTTTAGCAATTGAGCTTTTCCTAACCCCATTAGCCCTCTAGAGCACTGTAATATTCCTCAGCTTCTCTCCGTATACATATGAATGTCAGAACCTGGATGAAACTCATGACGGCCTCAGCCTCTCATGGTCCTTGTGTTGAAAATGCCCACCAATTCTATCTTGAGATTCCCCTCTCCAAGTCAAGTGGGTGAATGATCCCAGAAATGTATTTTACAGGGGCCATGGTTGGAGTTGATATGTGTGTATGTGTGTGTGAGTAACTGTGGCACGTCTCTTCGATCAGGGTTTCCCAAACTCGGTCCTGGGCCCCCCCGGGTGCACATTTTGGTTATTTCCCTAGCACAACACAGCTGATTCAAATAATCTAATCTTAATGATTAGTTGGTTATTTTAATTAGCTGTGTAGTGCTAGGGCAAAAACCAAAACGTGCACACGAGGGGGGCCCCAGGACCGAGTTTGGGAAACCCTGTCTTACCTGTCTCTTTACCAGACTGATATGTCCTGCACATGAGACAGTAGTCAGGTTTAGCAAGGTGGTTCAGCAAGTGCCAAGCGTTGGACTTGATTCTGAAGTCATTTGTGTACTAGATTGACTTTGTATAGTTTTGTACAGACCATTATCTTGTCTTGTTGGTGGTCAGTGATTCTGTTTTGTGATGTGAAATTAGGCTCTGGTAACACCAGCCCATGGCTTGCGAATATAATTTTTAACTTGACTACTTTTGGGAACTGAAAATAAATTGTCTTATTTTTTACTCTGTTGGTTTATGTGTCCTTGATTCCTTCACCACAGGTAAAACACAGTATTTGAGCACTTAGGGCTCGACTCAATCGATATTGCGGAAGTTCTGTGGTATAGCACAATTTAAATGTAAAGGTAATTTCTGATTGAGCCGACATGCAGCGTTTACCGTGAATGCAGTCTCCGCAAACGCCTTTAAGGGCTGGATTCAATCTGTAGCGCTGAAGATCAGCATTATGGCGTGATTTGAAATGTAAAGGCAATGTATCCGCAGAGACTGCTTGTCTGCTCAATCGAAAATTATCTTAAAATGTATACCCCGCTACAACGCTGATCTTCGGTGCTATGGATTGAATCCAGCCCTACATTTCAATCACGCTATACGGCGGAACTTCAGCTATACGGATTGAATCCATCCCCTAAACCTCATTCTATCTGAGCTAATGATCAATGCTGGAAGGGCTGGATTCAATCCGTATCACGGAAGATACGCGTTTATAGCTCGGTGTAAATATTAAAGGCACTGTTCGCAGAGACTGCATTCACGGTAAACACTGAATAGGCTATGTCGGCATTTTAACACGGATCTTCTGCGATACGGATTTTATCCAGCCCATAGTCCATGTTTATGTAGTTTACATACAGGTAAAAGACCAGACTAATCACCTGCCCAATGATTGACAGGTGGATAGGTTTTCATGAATATAACCAGCTGATGTCTGACTAGTAGTGACTACAGTTCCAACAGCTTTTCTGCCAGAGAATGGTGAACCTTGCCCAACAACACAATGTGAATAAATAAGCAGCTAGTCATGGCTCGCTCATTAGTGGCGCCAGACCTGTGCGTAATTAATTTAGCTTTTCCCAGCAGCCCTTTGGTTTTACACACACATGCTCGCACATACACACACACAATTCAATTATTGGCTGCAGCCAGAGAATATTTAATCAGCCGCTGATCGGGCAGAAAGGTGAGGTGACACTTTCTAATTATAATTATGATGGATGACCCTCTTTGGCCAAACAAAGCAGTGTCCTTTTTACTCTTTTCTAAATGTTTCTCCCAGCCAGCTAGCATGGATTTACATGGTCTTTCGTACTTTTTTCTAATATGTTTGTCCATAGGGGTGAAGTGCAAAAGTCATGATGACTGATTTCACTGTGTAGTAGAGTAGAAATGGCCCGGGTGCTCAACACAAGCTCTGGCAGAATATCTAATTGCGGTGACGTTCTATTGAAATAGGAGAGTGAACACAATTTGAGCTTAGATGAGTATACCTGTCAGATAAAACAAAATAAATCAGTGCATCCCCCTCACAGAAACACAGGTAGGTAGCCTAGTGGTTAACAGCGTTGGGCCAGTAACCAAAATGTTGCTGGTTCGAATCCCCGAGCCGGCAAGGTGGAAAAATCTGCCGTTCTGCCCCTTGAGCAAGGCAGTTAACCCCTAACAACAACTGCTCTGCGGGCCACATGGATGTAGATTAAGGCAACCCCCTGCACCTCTGATTCAGGGGGGTTGGGTTAAATGCATTCAGTTGTGCAACTGACTAGCTATTCCCTTTCCCTTCACATATGCAGTGGTTAAATTGAGCCGGCTACCCAGACTCCTGCACCTTGTTAAAGGGAGAGCCAGGCAGAGCTGAGCTTCAGCACCTTACGGGTCCTAAAATAAAAATAAGATAAACCAAGGTTACGGTTATGCCAAAATTAGGGTTGCGGGCAGCTAGGGTTAGGGTTGAACCGTGATGTGGTCTTGAAGATAGGATTGTGGTTGATGTTAGGGTTGAACCATGATGTGGACTTGAAGATAGATAGGGTTGAGGGTAAGAGTTGAACCGTGATGTGGACTTGAAGCTAGGGTAAGGATTGAGGTTAGGTTAGCAATTCTAAAGGTATTTTCCGATTAAGTCGACATATGTAGTGTTTACCATGAATGCAGTCTCCGCAAACGCAGGAACAATTAAACCCCAGCACATAGGGTCCGATTCAGACAGGAAATGTATGCCTGTTTACACATTTTGATTTAAGCACTTCTCGTATTTGGTAGTCAGACTTACCCTATGCACCTGACCCTATGCACCTGACCCTATGCACCTGACCCTATGCACCTGACCCTATGCACCTGACCCTATGCACCTGACCCTATGCACCTGACCCTATGCACCTGACCCTATGCACCTGACCCTATGCACGTGACCCTATGCACCTGACCCTATGCACGTGCGTAACAAGGTTTGCGGGTGTGGCTCCCTTGCACACACTGAATACATTTGATCAAATCCCAGAAAACCCACCCACTGGGTGGCCTCCCAATTTGATCAGGGAGTTTTTCTTCAATTAGTTTTTCTGTTAATTTATCTAAAACAATCCCTTTAATGACTGTGTACCTTTTTAATTTGAATTAGATCGGCACAACATTAGAATGTAGCCTATGGAGCATAACATTAAATAAAACGGTGGTTGAATTTATTCTGAAAATTGCCACATTCAGTTCTTCAACCCATGGTAATGTTGGAAGATTAGTGTACATAGAATTATAATAGGGAGAATAGTGTACCATGGCCTTTTGCCTGCACTGACCATGGAACTATGTGATGACACACCAAGTGTTGCACCATACATCAGGTCCAATGCAGCCATGTTTTATCTTGATATCAAATAATTTCTGGGTAACAATTAAGTACCTTACTGTGATTGTTTTCAATGAAAATGGTCAAAAATAAAGAAAAAGAGCTTCTTAGCAAAGAGCAATTTCTCAAGCAAGAACTTTGCTAGGACTGTCTGGGAGTGTTCTGAGTGGGGACGGGAAAACTGAAAACTAGCGTTTATTGGCAGAGAGGTTTGGAACTCTCTCTTATTGGTCTTGTTGTGTCGAGTAAACGTTGCTAATTATGCTGTGAGTCCGCTTATACTGTATTTTGATTATAAGTTTTATTTATATCACAAGATTTCAGCATAAGTTTACAGACGTCTGCAGCATCTGGAGAACAGTGTCCCAAAATAATATGTCTGTTCTGATCTTTGTCTCAAACCAAGTATTTATAATCTTTACCAGGATATGGGTGGTTTCCCATACTGACCAATCACCTGTCTCCACACAACAGACTTCCTCTGTTCTATGGGGTGTCCCTCTAAAACTGCTCCCCCTAAAACTGAATAAACATCCTCTCAGGTTCCACTTTGAAAACATTAGCAAAGTCATAATTCCTCAGACACTACAGTCTATTAACGAATTTACCGCCTGGTGATGTCACCAGGCAGGCCAAAACAGGTAGAAATTTCAGGCAGCCTTTTCACTAAAAGGGCATTATCATAATTTGTACAATTTCACAGTATTATTCCAACCAAATTGGCAGTTAAATATGTATGGTTATTACTGACAGTCGATACTGATAGAGGCTAATATTTGACATGATTAAATAGTAGGTTACAGAGAAAGTCAGGGCATATAAATAAAACATTTGAGAGCGCCCAAAGGTCAAATTTGGTCAGACTGTCTTTTTTATTGCTTGCATTATCATCACATGCTCCAGGCCCTACCCATTTGGCTTGTGTCTCCAAGTTTCTTCAAATGCCATACAATAAAAATCATGCATAAGGTCACAGCATTTTATACTTCACTGTGGAAAGGAAAGGGGTGGGAATGCTTGACATGTTGATATGCTTTTCACTTTGCACATCTGTGCTGTCTGGTCAAAAAGAGTATGACATTGTTGCCACTCATAGCAACTGAATGCAAGGGAAGCCAGCGAGCATTTGGCCTCCCTTTATATATTTTTAAATAATAGCCAGTCAGCGTTGCGCTAAACTGAGTGAGCTCAGCTGTGAATGGTCCTGGTGCACCAAAAAAAATCTTAAGGGAAGCCGGTTTGGATTTGGCTTCACACCAATCACATTAGAAGCCAAACGTCATTGAAAGAACTTGAATTGTTGCATCTCCTTGTGTCGTCCTCCGGTGGCTAGCTAGCTAAAATCATCCCTTTCCTAAATTAGCCATGGATGGAGATAGGGATTTGGACTTGTGGTTTTAGTTAATTCTCCATACTGGCCAATGATTATAACAGCGATTCTGATCCAACCATAAATTCATACATTTGCCCCTGGCCTGAGAGGATGGAAGTTCAACATGCAGCTAGATGTAGTAACATTAGGCTAACGTTAACTAGCTGGCCTGGCGCATCGTTGCCCATGAAAGGTCAACATTCACAAGGCCGCAGGGCCAGACGGATTACCAGGACGTGTACTCCGAGCATGTGCTGACCAACTGGCAAGTGTCTTCACTGACATTTTCAACATGTCCCTGACTGAGTCTGTAATACCAACATGTTTCAAGCAGACCACCATAGTCCCCGTGCCCAAGAACTCTAAGATAACCTGCCTAAATGACTACCGACCCGTGGCACTGACGTCTGTAGCCATGAAGTGCTTTGAAAGACTGGTCATGGCTCACATCAACAGCATAATCCCAGAAACCCTAGACCCACTCCAATTTGCATACCGCCCCAACAGATCCACAGATGATGCAATCTCTATTGCACTCCACACTGCCCTTTCCCACCTGGACAAGAGGAAAACCTACGTGAGAATGCTATTCATTGACTACAGCTCAGCATTCAACACCATAGTGCCCTCAAAGCTCATCACTAAGCTAAGGATCCTGGGACTAAACACCTCCCTCTGCAACTGGATCCTGGACTTCCTGACGGGCCGCCCCCAGGTGGTAAGGGTAGGTAACAACACATCTGCCACACTGATCCTCAACACGGGGGCCCCTCAGGGGTGCGTGCTCAGTCCCCTCCTGTACTCTCTGTTCACCCATGACTGCATGGCCAGGCACGACTCCAACACCATCATTAAGTTTGCCGACGACACAACAGTGGTAGGCCTGATCACCGACAACGATGAGACAGCCTATAGGGAGGAGGTCAGAGATCTGGCCGTGTGGTGCCAGGACAACAACCTCTCCCTCAACGTGACCAAGACAAAGGAGATGATTGTGGACTACAGGAAAAAAAAGAGGACTGAGCACGCCCCCATTCTCATCGACGGGGCTGTAGTGGAACAGGTTGAGAGCTTCAAGTTCCTTGGTGTCCACATCACCAACGAACTATCATGGTCCAAACACACCAAGACAGTCGTGAAGAGGGCACGACAAAGCCTATTCCCCCTCAGGAGACTAAAAAGATTTGGCATGGGTCCTCAGATCCTCAAAAAATTCTACAGCTGCACCATCGAGAGCATCCTGACTGGTTGCATCACCGCCTGGTATGGCAACTGCTTGGCCTCTGACCGCAAGGCACTACAGAGGGTAGTGCTTACGGCCCAGTACATCACAGGGGCAAAGCTCCCTGCCATCCAGGACCTCTATACCAGGCGGTGTCAGAGGAAGGCCCTCAAAATTGTCAAAGACTCCAGTCACCCTAGTCATAGACTGTTCTCTCTGCTACCGCACGGCAAGCGGTACCGGAGTGCCAAGTCTAGGTCCAAAAGACTTCTCAACAGCTTCTACCCCCAAGCCATAAGACTCCTGAACAGCTAATCATGGCTACCCGGACTATTTGCACTGCCCCCCCACCCCATACTTTTTACGCTGCTGCTACTCTGTTAAGTATTTATGCATAGTCACTTTAACTCTACCCACATGTACATATTACCTCAACTACCTCAACTAGCCGGTGCCCCCGCACATTGACTATGCAACGGTACCCCCCTGTATATATAGCCTCCCTACTGTCACTTTATTCTATTGTATATATAGCCTCCCTACTGTCACTTTATTTTTACTTCTGCTCTTTTTTTCTCAACACTTTTTTTGTTGTTGTTTTATTCTTACTTTTTTTGTTTAAAATAAATGCACTGTTGGTTAAGGGCTGTAAGTAAGCATTTCACTGTAATGTCTGCACCTGTTGTATTCGGCGCATGTGACCAATAAAATTTGATTTGATTTGATTTGAAAGGAAGTTAGGCTAACGAGCAAGCATTTTAGCTAGTTAGCCTAGGACAACAAAAACTAAAAGCGTGTATGACAGAGTCATGGACCGTTTAGGTAACATGAAAGAGGAGGATGGCATTGGCGTTTCTCTACAAGTAGGGTGAGTCAACATGTTTTTTCTACTTGCACACACACACACTTAAATCAGTACCATGGACAGCCATATATTTAGCTTGCGTTGATTGGACTAAATCATTTTTGGTGTCTTTTAGTTGTCACTGTATTAGACCAAGCATAGGTGATTAAATGATGTTGAAATGGTGCTGGAATAGTGGCGGCAGCGCCTGTTTTCTTTTCGACTTGCGGTAACTCTGTGGTTCTAAATCAATAGTTGTTTAGTAGTCCGAAAATGTCGGCAACAGTAACTTGCTTGACAATACTGTAGGTCATGTAACTGTTTCTTACATGCAATATGTTTGTAGACTTCACCGGACAGAGGTTGCTCTCCGGTTTTGTGATGAAACAAAGGTGTGGTTGAATTTATTCTGCCTCTGTGTCTTATTGTCTCGGCCTTAGGCCTATATATCACGATGGCAAGGCATATGAACTAACAGGTTATAGAGCAAACTGCACAATTATCACAAAACATAGGTTGTAATATGGCTTTTTTCCCCTGGCTTGGCTTCCCCGGTGATTTTAGCCACGTGCCCGTAACTCGGGTCTGAATTCCTCCCATAATGCAGCAACAGCTCTGCATGAATGATTCCAGTGCTTTGGATTTTCTCAGCTGTGATATGTTGTGTTGGAGATGAAGAGGAGCTATGTGGATGTGTCTCGCATCTCTTGAGTTTGAAGCCGTATGTAAATCCTCTGAGGTCATACCCAGTATGAAACAAACAGCCTTAATGATGTGCCAGGTAGCTTAGTGGTTAAGAGCGTAGTGCCAGTAACCGAAAGGTCGCTGGTTCTAATCCCCGAGCCGACTAGGTGAAAAATCTGTCGATGTGCCCTTGAGCAAGGCACTTAACCCTAATTGCTCCTGTAAGTCGCTCTGGATAAGAGCGTCTGCTAAAAAAAAATGTAAATGTAAAAAATGTAAAATTGTATTTCTGGTGACATGTCTTGATGTCTTTGTTTTCTAGTTGAAAGCTTACATTCTGCTTGGCAACCATTTGGAGGACTAGAGGAAAAATAGATGCTTTGTTGTGAATTATTCCTTCTTGAGTGGTGTGCAACAACTTGCTGTCTATTCCCCTGTGCTGTGTAGAGGCAGCCGCCCTCTTGAATTTTCATTTCTACTTGGTCAATTTAGTTCCCTCTCCCAGTAACCCTTATGCAAATGCAGATGATTGTGAACATTTCCTCCAACCCCTCAATTCCCCAAGTCTGCTTGATTTAAGAGTAGGCTAACGAAGCACGTGGTGGCTATAATGGATTCCACCAACTTTAATGAGACAAATCTGGGCTATAGGCTGACATTTTGAAATAGTCCTTGTGCGTGAGTGTCAGCAGTCACCTTTTTAAAATTTGATTTCCCAATTTAAAATACATAAACATTTAACAACCAGCAAAATATACATAACTGTATACCCAAAAATCCAATCACAACAATGGTGTGCCTGGCACCTACTACCATACCCCATTCAAAGGCACTTACATCTTTTGTCTTGCCCATTGAATGGCACACATATACAATCAATTTCTCAATTGTCTCAAGGTTTAAAAATCCTTCTTTAACCTGTCTCATCCCCTTCATCTACACGGATTGAAGTGGATTTAACAAGTGACATCAATAAGGGATCATAGTTCTCACCTGGATTCACTTGGTCAGTCTATGTCCTGGAAAGAGTAGGTGTTCCTAATGTTTTGTACACTCAGTGTATACAAAAAGGCAAATATACACACATAGAAAATCCTTCCAATAGAGCAGGGTGGTTTACATTATTAACCAAGCCCTGCAGGACTGTTTGAACCTATGAATTTCAGAAACTGTTTTTATCGCAGCCGGGAGTTTGTTCCACTCTACAACTGCCGTATATAAAATTGTGTTCTGCCCAGTACAACTCTTAAAACGACATGGCACAAAGTCTGTGGCACTGCCTCATGGCGTAAGAATGTGAGTCCCTTACTGAAGTAAAATAGCAGTGCCATACAGGATTTTGTGAGTCTATCCCCTCAATTCCCTTTTATCAACTGTTAGCCACTGGAGTTCTCTGAGTTGAGAAGGGCCAACATGAGAACAAGGGCTAAGATTCAGTATCACCCTTACCATTTAATTCTGTGCCGTTTGCAGTTTGTTCTTAATGACCTTGGGGGAGTTACTGTACCAGTAGTACCAGCCTGCACTAACGCTGTTGAAAGTATTTTCAAGGTACCATTATCCAGAAATGTGGCTTTTCTGGCAAGAAATTTGACTTTCTGGTTCACCTTGGCAATAACTTTCTATCCCATGCTCTCCTTGGTCAAAAACCTGTCCAGTTCACAGCCTAAGTACCTAACACGGTTATTGGCTGTAACCGCTGTGTCGACTCTGAAGCGTGGTGATCTACCTAGCCTAATCTAGAGCCAAATAAAATGGACTCGGTTTTCCCCAAATTAATAGACTATTTGTTATCCGACAGCCAGTTACTGATACCCTGCAGTTCTGCACTAAGCTGGCTCTCTAGTCTCTACCATACTCTTGTCTTTGTGTGAGACCAAAATAGCTGAATCGTTTGCATACAAAAAAAGCTAACTGGAACAAGCTGATTTCATATCGTTGATATATAACAGGAAGAGGAGGGGCCCTAAAACACTCCCTTGTGGTACTCCACAGCTGATTAACCTGGGATTAGACAAAGTGCCATTGACATCAACCCTCTGATACCTTCCTCACAGATACGACTTGAACCACTCTACTGCCATGCTGCTAAAACCTAGGGCCCTTAGCTTGTAGAGTAGTATCTGGTGGTCTACTGTATAGAAGGCTTTCTGGAGGTCCAGCAGCACCATGCCACAGACTTTTCCATCATTATTTACCAGAGTTTGCCAGAGATTTCCAGGGTAAGTATATGTAATGATGACAGGAATTAAAATGGCCTCCAAGGCGACTGGGATGGGAGTCGCAGGATTAGGGGGTAAAGCCACACCTCTCTGACTGGTCCTCAGCCTCAACAAAGCTGAATGAAGAAGAGGGCTGTCGTCCTCTCACAGCATTGCAGTATCTACACCAACCCCCCCACCTACATCCTCAACGGGAGAATTAAAGGAAGAAGAATCATGTTGTGTATTAGTTGTTGACCGCTGAGAGATTTGCTGAAACATACTGTCCCTCATACCTCGTACCCTCTCTTCCCCCTCCTCTCCCCTGCTGTGTGGCAGACCGGGACAAGCCCCACTGTCATTACAAACGTAATAAGAGCACAAGTGAGATTGATGAGGAAAACAGTGGCATCAACTGCTCTTTTAATTAACTCCAATCCCATAATGGCGCTGGGACGGAGCAGAGGGCGCAGAGTGGAGCGAGGCATTTATTTCCTTTCCACCCCTCTGTTTTGTTGCTTCACTCAGCCCCGATAATGAACAGCCTTCTGGGACCCAATTACATCCAAGGCTGCATTAGGAGCCCAGCAGGCCCAGTGGAAACTTAAGTTGAGTTTCCCCTCATCTCCTCCATCCGTCCCCTCTCTCTCTCTGTGTCCCTGCCTGCCGCCGACGGCCTTCACTTGATTGAATTTAGAACCCCTGCCCACCTCACTTGTGGTTTTCAATGGAAAGAGGGGGTAGGGAACGTATGCTTGGAGTTTACTGTCCTACTTTCCACTGCTAGAGCGGCTGTTGTGTCGTGTGGAGTGGTGGTGCTTGAGTGAAATAAAAACAATTCCAAGGGCCCCTCTCCCTGAAGCAGTCCTACTCTTTCTGCTGCAGCCCACACAATGGGAGATCTTGTCCTTGCAACTCATACGTACAGTATGTATTTAGGCCTTGTGAAAGGACGATGGCTTACATTTAAAACCTGTGAACTCTGACCCTGTGCTTTCAGAATGAATACATTTACATTTTAGTCATTTAGCAGACGCTCTTATCCAGAGCGACTTACAGTTAGTGAGTGCATACATTTTCATACTGGCCCCCCGTGGGAAACGAACCCACAACCCTGGCGTTGCAAGCGCCATGCTCTACCAACTGAGCTACACGGGGCCCACAATTGGATGGAATTCAAAAATACATACAGGACAGCCCACATCCATGCTGGAGTAGATAGATACTCATGGTAAAGTCCATTTTGAAGTTGTATTCTTTGCTTCCTGGAATCTTAACATACAGTAGAGGAAAAACTGACTTTAGGAGGTAGGGTTGATGGGAGAAAGGTCATATTTACATAATTAAAAAAATACATTTCACTGAGATCTTATTCATATGGCAGGCAATGCCTGACAGAGCAGCTTCAAAGTGGCAGAGGTATAATTATGATCCTTGAGCAATCAGACAAAATTATCAATGCTTTTCTTTGGCTCTCAGAAAAAAATCCTCTTGATCTTGGAGAAAGGCATTAAAATGTGATATTTCTTTAACGTCTGTCATCATGCTTCATAACACTCCACAATCAACACAAATCCATTCCTCAGCACGTGGCCGGAATAACACCTGCTATTAAAGACACACCCACAATGTTCAACATTTCATTAAATGCCATTATAAACCGGGTAGTTTCGGTCCTGGATGCTGATTGGCTGAAACAGTATTCCAGCCGTGTGTATATCAGACAATATACCACAGGTATAACTCAAAACTACTTGTTAACTGTTATATTTATGTTGTTAACTGGTTTGTAATGGCAATAAGGCACCTCTGGGTTTTGTGGTATAATATGACCAATATACCACAGCTAAAGCCTGTCTCATGTTCCCAGTCGAAACAGTTTGCGCATATATTATGACGATTATGTGAAGTTTTTGTTATTTAAGCGATAAGGCACCTCAGGGGTTTGTGGTATATGGCGTTGTGTCGTGTATACCACACCCCCTCGGGCCTTATTGCTTAAATATACCACACCTCCTCAGGCATTATTGCTTAATATACCAAAGGCACATCAGGCATACTGAATAAACTAGCACCTTTGGCAAATTATTGGATTTCAGTATATCCAGTGTGACCAATTTCTCCATAAGCCCTGAACTGGCCAAGGTTTTACCCTGAACATGGTCCTGTAGCTCACTACTCAGTACTATTATAGTATCGGACTCAAAAGAGAAATACCATTTATAATCGGGTTACAAACTATACATATTTGAAAAAAGGATGACACTTCCAATTTGTAGATTGTTTTCATCTCTGTATTTGTGTATAGGTTTCTTAAAATGTGTATATACAATACTTTGCCGGAGGGCATTGGTGTTGTGTGTGTGATGTTGGTTGAACGTCTGTTACACTGGAATTACCCTATAAATGCAGTACTTGGGGAAATCCTAGGCATTAATAACAATTATTGGCATTCTTTAGTTTCCTCAGACACCTTAAGTGTTGGGTATTGACTGCTGTGCTGGAGAGAATGTTGCCTATTGATCTGGCCAAGGCAGAAAGAGATGGTGTCTTCTTCCTGTAAGGCTGGGATTAATCCTAGCAGGCTGCCGGTGAACAACAGCCACTGCTCGATCCCATCGACTGACTAGGGCCTCTTTAGGACACATACCTTCCCTGTGAACACACCTCCTCTAAAGTTCTCCCTGCATGCTGGTGTGGAGCATTACAATGATGGGCATGGTTTATTACTGTAATTACTGTACTGGGGGGGGGCTATAGTTTGGATATCTATAATATCTGCAAACAATAGTATTACATTTCGCTTTTGTTTATCTAGATCGATAAAATATAATTGTTTAAGTTATTTTTGTCTATATATGTATATAAATGTTATGTTAAAATAAAACCACTGACCTCTATCAATAAATGAAGATCTAATCTCCACTATTGCCTGTTTCACATTTTGTTCTTCACCACTGCACTCCATGTACAGTATGCTGCCATGCTCTGTCTCTCTCCCAGTGGACTGTGTGCTTACTAACAGCTCATCTACCATTGCTTAGGGCTCTTATTTTCTTCTAGTCAGAAAAACTACTTTCTACTGTCAAACTCTGACATCCCCAGTGATTGAAAGCTGGTGGGCATGGAACTCGCAGAGTTACTCTCAAAGCTGCAGCAATGCCTGAATTCACACAGCCAACTCATGATGAATGGAGTAGTGCTAGAACAAAAGGACACTTGTTATGGGTTTAGATGCCTTTACCAGCCTTTTATTTGGCCACAAAGACTTCTCTGCCTACACACAATTCATTAGGATTTACATGAACTCAAGGACGTATTGCTCTAGGTGACTGAAAACATGAAATCCCCCAATACATTTGTATGACTTTGATCTAGACATCAATTTATCATTTCTTATACCACAATAAAAGTCTGGACACTTTTTTTCTAATTCTTTCTTTCTAGGTTTGTATAAAAATGTAAATGAAACTCAAAACCCTGAATGGATAGATACAAGTATTCGTCAGCTGGGTCGTTCCACGAAAAGAGTGCCTTTGTCATGAGCCTCTCACTCCACCGGGTTACCACCTTAATTTTCTTCCACTCTGCTCACCACTCTCTCTACTCAGCCTAACTAGCTCCACCTGTCCCTGCTCTGCTCTGCTCTAATTACTCTGCCAGCTGCGCTGCATTACCCACTACCTCTCCCAGTATTTAAGGCCCTGTCTTTCAGCTCTCCGGTGTCAGATCGTCTGCAAAGCTCACACCCGGAACCTGTTTGCTCGCGCTTCTGGCTCACCCTGGTTTTGTGACCCCGGACCTGCCTGATTTTTGGATACTCTTCTGCCCCAGGAGATCCAGACCTGCTTCTGCCATAACGACTCCTGACTACTCTGCAATCCCGGTAACTCTGACCAGCCTTCTGCCTTGCTACTACGTATTTTGGATTTCCCTTGAACTGTACTGCTGCCTTGTTTCATTCCGCCCTGTTGTGTCTGTGTCTCCCCCCCCCAGGACTTCTGGACCACCCACCACCGGCTTCATAGGACGCATCGCTGCCACTGGGGGGGGCACAGACCCAGCACATTGGACGGGATCCCTGTTACCCCTGGAGCCTTCATTCACTCCCTACTTCCCTTTTCCCTTAAGTTTTAATAAACTTTCTGGTGTGACGCAATTGTGGTCCTCTGGTCGTCTGTCTGAACCGTGACAGTACGATCTGAACATTATGGACTCAGCGCACACTTTCCCCGACATGGAAACCGATGAGCATGAGCAGCAGTTCCAGCAGCAGCAACAACAACTCGCCATGATCATTCAACTCCTCACCAACCTTACCCCAGCCAGTCTGCCCACCAGCCCTGCCCCCGAGTTACCTGCCCCGGTCATTGCAGCCGCTGCTCCGGAACCCAAGATTGGAAACCCCGAGCGGTTCAACGGCGATTCAACCCAGGTCCGGCCATTCCTGACTAGCTGCCGACTTCAGTTCTCCTTGCAGCCAAGGACCTTCGCCACGGAGGGGGCTAAAGTTGGGTATGCCATCACTCACCTGACGGGCCGAGCTCGACTCTGGGGAACAGCAGAGTTCGAACGTCAAACCCCCGCATGTGCAACCTTCGACCTGTTTGCTGAGGAGATGCTGAAGGTGTTTGACCTGGATTCACCAACCGCAGAGGCGTCTCGTGAACTGTTCAGTATTCGACAAGGCAGACGTACAGTCGCAGACCATTCCATCGACTTCCGAACCCTGGCTAGACGAAGTTCTTGGAACACACCATCGTTGGTGGACGCGTTCTTCCATAGTTTGGCTGACTATATCAAGGACGAGTTGGTCTCCCATGAACTGCCTTCCACTCTTGATGAAGCCATCGCACTGACTGTCAGGATCGACAGAAGGATACAGACCCGTCGTCGTGAGAGGGGGCGCCAAGGTCCACCTACTACCGGCATTCGGAGAGATCCGACTGGGCTCCTGTCATCTACTGCCACTCACCCAGGTCAGCTTGATCAGTCTGAGCCTATGGAGATTGGGCGAGCCTCTCTCACTCCTGCAGAGCGCCAGCGCCGCTTCACCTCAAACCTCTGCCTCTATTGTGGAGGTGATGGACATCGTGTGGTAACCTGCCCTTTAAAGGGCCGGAGCTCACCGGGCATAGAGGGAGTCCGGTTGAGTTCAATGACCATCCAGTCCTCCGACCGCAAACCCCTGCTGCAAGTTCACCTCCGCCTCTCTGACTCAACTCACACCCTGGCTGCTCTGGTGGATTCTGGCGCCGAAGCCAACATAATGGACATCAAGCTGGCACGCCAACTGGGACTGGAGAACCTCCGTTTGACACCTCCTATTCCTGCCCGGGCACTGGACGGACACTTACTCGGATCGGTCACTCATGTCACGGCCCCGGTCTCGATGGGTCTGTCCGGAAACCATCAAGAAACTATCCAGTTTCACCTGCTCCCCTCTCCAGGCCAACCCCTCATCCTGGGTTACCCATGGCTCCGCCGGCACAACCCTCAGCTCGACTGGGTGACCGGGGTGATCAGGGAGTGGGGAGAGGACTGCCACCGAACCTGCCTGCTTGCTGCCGCACTACCCCCTCGGCCAGTACCTACTAACTCCGCTCCTGACCTCTCCAATGTCCCAGAATGCTACCATGGTCTCAGAGAGGTGTTTAACAAAGCAAGAGCCACATCTCTGCCCCCTCACCGACCGTACGACTGTGCCATCGACCTCCTCCCTGGAACAGCCCCTCCAAAGGGTCGTCTTTATTCGTTGTCTGCTCCTGAAAGAAAGTCCATGGAGGACTACATCAATGGCTCTCTGTCCGCAGGATTAATCCGTTCATCTTCATCTCCTGCTGGTGCTGGCTTCTTCTTTGTGGGGAAGAAGGACGGATCCCTTCGCCCCTGCATCGACTACAGGGGACTCAACGACATCACAGTGAAAAACCGTTACCCTCTGCCTCTGCTCACCTCTGCTTTTGAGTTGCTCCAGGGAGCCACTGTTTTTACCAAGTTGGATCTCAGAAACGCTTACCACCTAGTGCGGATCCGGGAGGGAGATGAATGGAAAACCGCATTCAATACACCAACAGGCCACTACGAGTATCTGGTTATGCCTTTTGGCCTCACCAATGCTCCTGCTGTGTTCCAGGCTCTAGTGAATGATGTACTGCGGGACATGTTAAACAAGTTTGTCTTCGTTTACCTGGATGACATCTTAATCTACTCCAGAAACCTGTCTGAACACACCCGCCATGTCCAGCAAGTCCTTCATCGTCTTCTGGAGAATTCCCTCTACGCCAAGGCAGAGAAATGTGAGTTTCACGTCAAGACAGTGGCCTTCCTGGGGTACATAGTGGCAGAGGGAAGTATCCAAATGGATCCTGCCAAAGTATCAGCAGTCACTTCATGGCCAGTTCCGGAGAACAGAAAGAAGCTGCAACAGTTTCTGGGATTTGCTAACTTCTATAGAAAGTTTATCCGGAACTACAGTACCGTTGCTGCCCCTCTCACTGCTCTAACCAGCACCAAGCAACCCTTCACCTGGACCCCAGCAGCCGACAAAGCCTTCAGTACCCTCAAGGTGAGGTTCACCTCCGCTCCCATCCTCCAGATGCCTGATGTGGACCGGCAATTCATTGTGGAGGTGGACGCCTCGGATGTGGGAGTTGGTGCTGTGATTTCTCAGTGGGCTGCGGAGGATAGGAAGCTCCATCCCTGTGCCTTTTTCTCACGTCGGTTGTCCCCCTCTGAGTGCAATTACGACATAGGGAACCGTGAGCTGCTGGCTGTGAAGCTTGCCTTGGAGGAGTGGCGTCACTGGCTGGAGGGGTCCACCATTCCATTTCTCGTTTGGACCGATCATAAGAACTTGGAGTACATCCGCACGGCCAAACGGTTGAACTCCAGGCAGTCCCGCTGGGCCCTGTTCTTCACCAGGTTTAATTTCACTCTGTCATACCGGCCTGGATCACGCAACACCAAGCCAGACGCCCTCTCCCGTCAATTCCAGAAGGATGACACCCCCTCCAAGGACCCTGTGTCGATTCTGCCAAGTCCCTGCATCGTTGCAGCTCTGACCTGGGCTGTTGAGGAACAGGTGCTGGAGGCTCTCCGTAACCAGCCAGGTCCCAGCACTTGCCCAGCTGACCGCCTTTTTGTCCCCGAAGACCTGAGGTCCCAGGTCGTTCAGTGGGGACATGACTCCCGCCTAGCTTGTCACCCTGGCTCCACCCGCACTTACAACCTGCTCGCCCAGAGGTTCTGGTGGCCCTCTCTGAGAAAGGATGTACGGGAATTCGTCCAAGCCTGCCCCATCTGCAACCAACACAAGTCGTCCTGCCAGCCCCCAGCCGGATTGCTGCAGCCCCTGCCTGTGCCCAGACGTCCCTGGTCTCACATCGCCCTTGACTTTGTCACGGGGCTGCCCCCTTCAAGTGGCATGACCGTCATTCTCACCATAGTTGACCGTTTCAGCAAGATGGCACACTTCATTCCCCTCCCCAAGCTCCCAACCGCCAAGGAGACCGCCCAGGTGGTCCTGGAACACGTCTTCCGGATCCACGGACTGCCAAAGGACGTAGTTTCTGACCGTGGTCCACAATTCTCCTCCGCTTTTTGGAAGGAGTTCTGTCACCTGCTGGGAGCCACAGTCAGTCTGACTTCCGGATTCCATCCCCAATCCAATGGGCAGTCAGAACGGGCTAATCAGGAGCTCGAGAAGGCACTGCGATGCATGACTTCACGCAACCCCCACTCCTGGTCGCAGCAATTGACATGGGTGGAGTACGCACACAATTCTCTGACCTGCTCTGCCATCGGTATGTCCCCTTTCCAATGTGTTTATGGATACCAGCCTCCTCTATTTGCCAGCCAGGAAGAGGAGGTTACTTGCCCATCTGCACTTGCTTTTGCCCGTCGATGTCGCCGCACCTGGTCACAAGCCCGAGCCACACTCCTCAGATCCGTTGCCAGCTACACTACCGGGGCCAACCGTCGGAGAATTCCTGCTCCCACCTACCATGTTGGTCAAAGGGTGTGGTTGTCATCGAAGAACCTGCCACTCAGGGTGGAGTCGCAGAAGCTGGCACCTCGGTTCATTGGCCCATTCCCTATCATAAGAGTGATTAGCCCAACTGCTGTCCGGCTCCAACTGCCTAATTCCCTGAGGGTGCACCCCACTTTCCATGTGTCTAAGATTAAGCCCATCCATGAGAGTCCGCTGGTCCCTGCTGCGCCTTGTCCTCCTCCTCCACGGCTCGTCGATGGTGGTCTGGTTTACACCGTCCGCCGCCTGCTTCGGTCCAGACGGAGGGGTAGGGGTCTCCAGTACCTCATTGACTGGGAGGGCTATGGACCTGAGGAGAGGACCTGGGTGCCAGCTAGTCGGATTGTGGATAGGACTCTCATCACCGCTTTCCACCAACGGCATCCTGATCAACCTGCAATCCGTAGGGGCCGCCCCAGAGGGGTCCCTAACCGTCCTGCCCGCTCGGCTTCCTGTCCTGTGCCTGATCCTGTCTCGGGACCTGTCCCATCTCCCGACCACGGCCCTCCGGCTTCCTCCGAGGATGAGGACGTTCACTCGGACCGTTCGGAGGAGTTCTAGCCCTCCTCCGGCTCCCCTCCTCCCGCCCGGCGTGGTGTTGCTCTTGGGACTTCTGGGGCCGTCCCTTGGGGGGGGGGTTCTGTCATGAGCCTCTCACTCCACCGGGTTACCACCTTAATTTTCTTCCACTCTGCTCACCACTCTCTCTACTCAGCCTAACTAGCTCCACCTGTCCCTGCTCTGCTCTGCTCTAATTACTCTGCCAGCTGCGCTGCATTACCCACTACCTCTCCCAGTATTTAAGGCCCTGTCTTTCAGCTCTCCGGTGTCAGATCGTCTGCAAAGCTCACACCCGGAACCTGTTTGCTCGCGCTTCTGGCTCACCCTGGTTTTGTGACCCCGGACCTGCCTGATTTTTGGATACTCTTCTGCCCCAGGAGATCCAGACCTGCTTCTGCCATAACGACTCCTGACTACTCTGCAATCCCGGTAACTCTGACCAGCCTTCTGCCTTGCTACTACGTATTTTGGATTTCCCTTGAACTGTACTGCTGCCTTGTTTCATTCCGCCCTGTTGTGTCTGTGTCTCCCCCCCCCAGGACTTCTGGACCACCCACCACCGGCTTCATAGGACGCATCGCTGCCACTGGGGGGGGCACAGACCCAGCACATTGGACGGGATCCCTGTTACCCCTGGAGCCTTCATTCACTCCCTACTTCCCTTTTCCCTTAAGTTTTAATAAACTTTCTGGTGTGACGCAATTGTGGTCCTCTGGTCGTCTGTCTGAACCGTGACAGCCTTTTGATATTTTAAGTAGAAAATTGTGTTCTATTCAATGAAGTGCCCTTTAATATAGACCGCATGGAGAATTCAATAAATCTGATTTTTTTATATGAATAAAGGCTTGCTAAAGTGCGAAAATTCAGCATTTTGACATCCCTCCAACAACCCTGTGTCACTTCTAGAAAGACTTCAACCCACTTAATACAAACATTTCTCCAAGTTTCACCATCATTGTAAATCCCTAGGTATTTTGTTGCTTTGACAGTCATTTCTGAAGATTATTATGTATTTCATTTGATTAGTGATTCATTTACCTCTGTCACTCATTTTAAGGTCAACCCTGTTACGTGAACTGAACTCTCATTTTAATATGGTGAAACTATTCATTTAAAACGTTTGTCTTTCAAAAGAAACATTGAACATCTAATAGTCAAATCATAGTGTAAAAGCAGGTGAGCCTGTATTACTCTTTTTGGCGATTTTCTGGTGTGTTGTGGTGGAAAACTGAGCAGGTCAATCATAACATGTCAACCCTGTTACCCATAGATAGACAGGCTAGTAATGTTTTAGCAATTTTATTTTTTTGGTGAAGCTTGCTTTCAATTGCCACTGTCTGCTGCACACAACAAGCTTCCATTCCCCCTGTCACGAGGGGATTTATGGTGGATTTAAGATGAAATCATCATACCTGATACGGTCAACCCTGTTATTTTTTTCAGCACTTACTAGAGTGTTTTTTTAATTTAACCTCTTGAGATGGCAACGTGCTTTTTTAATGAAGATGAACATGTGCTCTTTATGACAGAATGTCAAAATTGGGTGAAATCACACGTTTTTTATGACCAAGATACACTTCTCAAAAGGCACTGAATTGGTGGAACGACCCAGATACTGTACAGGTAAGGTTCTGATCCATTACCCTTTCAGCCAAGTTATAGATTATGAGAAAAAAATAAAAATAATGATTGTCTACTTATTCACAACAGAATTTCTGTACATTCATAAAATTTAAATAAATAAAACCAATCATTAAAAAAAAAAAGTTGTAAATTAAATTCTAAGTACTGAGCTGATTTCTCAATAAATTGTAAGGCATAGGTAACTCAAAGGTAGTAGCGCCACAAAATCACATTAAGCCATCAAGAACATAGGAAAGAGAACATATTGTGCCACAAAAATATGATTTTGAAAAAAATATATACTGAAAATACAAAAGAAATTAAATTATTCAAGTTTAGTATTCTCATTAAATAATAATTTATTCAATAATATAATACAATAATTTATTCATACCTATCAAGCTACAAAATCATAAACAATATTTTTGTGCTGTATTCCTTTGAGTCATAATAACATAACTACCTGTACTTCCCTTTTCACTGGTTCATACTAGCACCCATCAGTGTCCCTCCCTGAGATGTGTAGGGCGTGGCCCATCCCAGCTGAGGGAGCGGGGTCTGCTCCAGCGGTGGTGGCCACATGGCAGGGGTCTGCGCTCCAGGGCCCTAAGGGCCACTCTCCTGGCCACCTCAGCAGCAAACGTGGCCCCCCTGCCTGCCAGGCAGGCACAGGCTGAGGCTAGCGCAGATGGAGGTTGGCAGCCAGAGCATTCCTCCTCCACAGGTTGTCTCCCTGACCACTCAAGGCTCCTCTCGCAGTCAGAGCAGATCTGAGACAGAGCAGAAGCAGACAGAAACAGATTACTGTACATTCAAATAAGATACCATCAATAGTCAGGCTCAGAGCTCAGTGTTACTATTGGTATGTTGGCATCACCATGGACCTTAACTTTGCATATTTGTCATCATGAATATTATCCAGAGAATTACTGTTAATACATGACTCATTATGACGCTATCATTCACCTCCCACTGCAGGAATACTGCCAATCATTCCCCTACCTAGTACTATCCCACTGTGTCCTCTGTCGGTGAGTTCATATCCATTTCAGTGTATTAACCTACCGGTACACTACTGAACAGGTCTTCTGCAGCTAGCTTGTCTCTGTCTCTGCTCTGGTACTGGCTCTGTTCTCTAAGCTCCTGAGTCTCTCTATAACTCTCTTCTTGGTCTGGGGCAGGGAGGGTCTCACCACTGTAGGGGAGGACAGGGGTGATGGTGGTCAATGGGTCAGAGTGGAGTGGATCTGCGCTTCTCACCTTAACCTATTAAGTACAACTTGTTTTGCTCCACCTCGCTGCATATATCCATGTCAAAACAGAGCCTGTCTCATTACCTGATGGACCAAATGTTGATGGCTCTGTTCGTCAACAGCCCTCTAACCGAATGCAAATTCTGTCTGCTTATTTTGGTAAACCTTCCACGATGTCCCAATCCCTGTTAAGCTTCTTGTTGACCGCGTCTGCCAGCTTTGTGTACACAATTGGCTCCTCGGCTATTCCAGCCGCATCGTTAATGTGTGCCCTTTTGTGTCGTTTCATTCCGCAGGGATAAACAGGCTCACAGATGCAAAATTATTCCAACACAGATAATTAGCCGAAGAAACAATCACAAGTATGAATAATAATCTGCATTGGGAACATTATAACTTTTAAACATGGGAACAGGGGGGATTCTGGGCACCAAGGGAAATGAGCTTATCAAATAAAGCTTGGCAAATGTGCAGTGAATTAAACAAGTCAATCATTTTAATGTGAGAGAGGAGCCCTGAGGAGAACAAATAAGCAATCGCCACATCATGCAGGGAGAACAAATGAGCATGGTGCACAATTAGGCAGGGTCACATTCTGCTGGAGCTGTGAGCGCGGGGTGCGCTAATGAGCTCCCTGTGTGTGTGTGTGTGTGTGTGTGTGTGTATGTGTGTGTGTGTGTCTATTTGTGTCTAGAAGGAGAGAAGAAGAGTAAGAAATCAAAACCCCTTTCCATCAAAATTCTGATGATGTACAGGCTCCTATAAGGCAGACAGATGGGCTAGGCGTTGGGACAGGCATGAAAGTGAGAGGGCTTGTGGAAGAGAGAGGTGGGCTATCAGACAATCTGGCATCTGGGTCAAGTAGACATGTAGTCAGGCAGTCAGTCAGACAGACAGAGAGAGCAATAGGCAGGTGTGCCAGCCAGACAACAGGCCGTTCAGCAGGAGCCACGTCACAGGCTTTCAAAGGAAAGTCAAAGTTATTAACTATCTGGGCGGCAGGTATCTGGGCGGCAGGTAGCTTAGTGGTTAAGAGCGTTGTGCCAGTAACCGAAAGGTCGCTGGTTCTAATCCCCGAGCCCACTAGGTGAAAAATCTGTCGATGTGCCCTTGAGCAAGGCACTTAACCCTAATTGCTCCTGTAAGTCGCTCTGGATAAGAGCGTCTGCTAAATGACCAATTATTATTATTATTATTAACTATTCAATCACATAAAGGGGAGGTGAAGGCGTGAAAGGTTGCGGACCAAAGCACTTTTTCTCCAGTGCATTAGGAGCCTGGTCCAGCGCTCCGGTGCTCTGTGTGGAAGATAAATAGATTGCCTCCCAGGAAGACAACTGCTCACACACTCTTTTCACCCTTTTTTCCTTTAATAACAGCAATCTGCTGTGAAAATCTAATCCCAAGTACCATTTACGTTGCATCTAGATAACTTCTGCTTGGGAAAGCGAACAACATGAATATTTCATTCGCTGATATCCAAATAAACAGCACAAGCCATCAATCAGCAGGCCTTCTAACAGGAAGTGAACTGGAAAGGGACATTGCTAATGAACACCATGCGTAGAAGGAAATGCACATTTTACATCAGCAGCACGCCTTTATTTCTGCTACTGGCCATTAGAGCTGGGAATTGCCCGGCACCTCACGATACGATATTATCGTGCTACTTAGGTGCCGATACGATATGTATTGCGATTTTTCACGATTCTATATGTATTGCGATACGGTATTGTGATTTTATTGTGATTTGATGTTCCAAACATATTGCTGCAGAGGGACAAGAGAGTCATGAGAAAGTGATAAAAGTGCTGACATTTATTTTTCTCCCTATTTAAAAAGAAGATGAAGGAAAGATACTAGAGTTTTGGTGCAGGTACAGCCAACTAGCCCAAAATTATATTGCGATAGTCAAAACGATACGATATATTGTACAAAATAATATCCCGATATGTAACTGTATAGATATGCACAAAAACTCCTAGTCATCCTTAACTACAACACGCTGCAGTGTACATGGCCTTTACCATCACCAGACAGAATTCAGTAAGTGTACACACACTCTAAATGTGGATAACCCGACCCGTATGACATATTCATCACAACAAATCAGGCATGAATACTTTCCTTCATTTAAGTAATAGCTATATCCTGGCCATTAAAGTCAGATATGGCTGCATCCTCCTCTCCTCTCCTCTCCTCTCCTCTCCTCTCCTCTCCTCTCCTCTCCTCTCCTCTCCTCTCCTCTCCTCTCCTCTCCTCTCCTCTCCTCGGCCTAATTCTCCCTCCTTAGTGGAGGATAAGAGGGATCAGCAGTCCATCCATATGCATGCACACATCTATGGAGTGGATGTCAGGTCTCAGCTTGGCTCTAGCACTGAAAGCCCTGGTAATGACACTTAATGAAAGCTGGGGAGCAGAGTCAGGCATGCATAAGGAAGGAGAGGCCCAGTGTCCTCCCCCAGCACCCCCAGCACCCTCACCCCACAACCCCCTCCTCCTCCCAGCCCTGCTCAGGCCCTCAGACGCCATAAATAAACAAACGCGCTGCATGCGTGAGAATGGACACACTGTTCCCTCCGCTCCTCTCATGCCATTCACTTATTTATCTATTTATTTGTATTTACTCCCTCTCTCTGGCTGCTTTTAGAGCTCCTCTCTGTTCTCCCAGCTCCCTACAGGCTTCCTGGATGTCCTGGAACATTAGCTGAGTGAAGCCTCAGTCAACCAGTGGGCGTTTATGGGCTGAGTTTGCATCTGCCCTTTATTGGTATCAGGTCAGGCAACACGCACGAACAACGCACACACACTTATCAGCCTACAGTGTGCTCTCCAGAGCACTGTCCACCCAATGCCTCAGTGCTCCTCAACTACATATTGCAACTTTTTAAATGTTTTTTTAACACACTCAGCCAACCAGTTTAGTTTTTTCCAAAGCATGCTAACTGTTCTTTCAAAGCAGGTTTAAAGTTCTAAAGGGACTTTTGGTACATTACCCAGCTTGCGTAAGAAGTTTGAGAGAGCTCAGTGTGGCGTGCTGTAAGTGACACCATGAGGATGAGGTTAGGGCGATGATGAGTGTTGAGGCTCCGTTATCAGAGCAAACACAGGGAATGATGGGATAGAATGGAACCCACTCACTACAAGCCTCTAATCAGCACAGTCAACACAGGGCTCTGATTGGGTTCAAACAGCCAGCCTAGTCTCTTTCTCTCTCTCTCTCTCCCTCTATCTCACACTCACCAAAAGTTATCCCACCAATCAGCCCTAACTTTACCGCATTTCAATTTAGGAGGAAATCAGACGGGAACGTATTACAGGGAAATGCCAGTGAGCACTGGCTTACTTTAAAGCGAGGGAGTATAGGCAGGGCGAAATGAGACGGCTTCAACTGTCAAACAACCATATGGAACACAATTTCACCAATAAATCACCTTTTCTCAGCATCACATATAAAATGCAAGTTCAATTTTAAAAAGATATAGTCGGTACCATGGCAATGTGTGGGTGACATGTCTGTCTGAGTGTCTAGACTGGTTTCTGTAAACAGACATGACTAAGAACGGTCTGGCCCAGAGGAGAGGAGACTGTGTCCTTGGATGGCTCTGTTTGTCTGCCTACCAGTCTGTCCATCTGTCTATCTGCCTGTCTGTCTGTCTGTTTGTCTCAGTCTGTCTCTCTGTTTGCCTGTCTGCTGTCTCTGTTAGGTGGGATGATCGGACCTGATAGGAGGCTAGACTAGAGGTTATCTCTAACCCCTCCTCCAGTCCTCAGTGTCAGAGCACCAGGCATTTGATCACCACCGTCCATAGACACCTCCATGATTTCCCGCCTGACTGCACAAATGCATCTTCAGTGTTAACAAGCTGCGGTGGTCCTGTGGGGCAGGAAGGGCCGGTGGCGTATGGGCCCCGGCGTGAGGAGACTGCAGTGGGGGTCACCCAGGGTGCGGAGGGGGAACTCGAAACAGCTAAGCTGTTCTACTCAGGGACTATCTGGGAGATGGAGAGAGTGGCTGAGACATGCTGGGCTGCATTAGAGGGGGGTGGGGGATTTGAAACACCAATCTGCAGGCTTCTCAGAGGCTCTCAGGCCACTGATTTCACAGCCGGACGACACGGGCCATTAGCCCCCAGAAACACAGAGAGGCCTATGCTAATCCCAGAACAACAGAAATCAACATAGCTGCCAATAGCTCTTATGAGTTACAGACGGGCTCCCGCTCTTAACCGATACTGTCTGAGATGCGTTTGTGATTGTTGCTATTGACCAATGTCTCAGCTCCACTCTAGAAACACACAGAGAGGAATTCACTCGGTCTGGGAAGTCACTGCTTTGTCACTGACGCTGCCTCTAGAGCCCCAGCAAAAAAACTAGTGAGAAGTTAGAGAACATGTAGTCATTAGCCTCGTATGGACCTGCTGCTTCTTGTTCCTGGAGGACTGGGAAGTTGTCAGGGTTGTCTCAAAGAGAATAGGATGGACTAGAGCCAAGCCCACTGATCCAGTGTGTCTCAGGTCAGTGTCAGTAGTACAGCACTCACTCTGTGTGGAGCAGCTGGATGGGAAGTCTGCCCAGGCCACCGCGCTGGCGCTGGTCACTCACACTGGCTTGAGAGGCCTGACACAAAAACAAGTGGGATTACTCAATAGAAAGGAACAATGCTCTTAAATTGGTGGTGTTATATTACAGTATATCAAGGTTGTAAATGTGTTGAGGTCTGACAGTGTTATCCAGTGTGTGTAACTGGGTATGGTACGTACCCTGATCCTCTCAGCCTCAATCCTGCTCTCATCCAGCTCAGCCTTCAGCCTCTTCATCTCCTCATGCAGACCCTCCACACTCTCCTGCAGGTGACTGGACACAGAGTTAATAAACCGGGTCACTCCTGGGTGGCTCAATTTACATTGATTTCACACGTACAGTATGCTCCCTGCCCCATCTAATCTAAAGCCAAACTTGTTAACCAGTGCTCTAAACATGGGGACCTAATCATAATTATAAACTGGGTGGTTCGAGTCCTGAATGCTGATTAGCTGACAGCCGTGGTATATCAGACCATATACCACGGGTATGACAAACCATTTATTTTTACTGCTCTAATTACGTTGGAAACCAGTTTATAATAGCAATAAGGCACCTCTGGGGTTTGTGGTTTATGGCCAATGTACCAAGGCTAAGGGTTGTATCCAGGCACTCCGCGTTGCGTTGTGCATAATAACATCCCTTAGCCGTGGTATATTGGCCATATACCACACAGGGTAGGTTGGATGTGTGTGGAAGAGCTCTTACTCCTTCTCTGCTGTGAGATGAATTATCTTTTTGCTCTGGTCTTTGATCTTGAGGTTCAGTTTTTCATTGCCTTGCCTGTCGACAGGGTAAAGACAGGGTTAAGACAGGGTTAAGACAGGGTTAATGCTGCTTAGTGAATGTAATGTAGAAAATGACTGGGCATCAGTGGGTGTGTGGAGTTACATATGCTCTTACTTCTGCTCCTTCACCCACTGGTTGACGTTGGTTACCACCAGCTCACTCTCCCTGTGTAGAAGAGAACTGTCTGAACGAGCGTTACCAAGAGACTGGCGCAACACCTCCACCTGAGACAGAGAGATGGGTGAGAAAGAGAGAGCGATGGGGAGAGAGAGAGAAAGGATGTAATGAGATTCTACAACTCAGAACCCTAACAGTGTCTATCTGACATATCTGGAGGTTTTAAGGGTTCACTACCTCATTAGCTGATGTGCTGTACTTGTGCTCCATGGAATCGAGCTGTGAGTGTAAGGCATCCACCTGAACAGAGACACATGAACAAACCTCTACTGCACATCATAATGGCTATACAGCTCATTTTCCATTGAGAGGGGATTACTAACTATGCTGTTTGGCCTTTCTGTGCCAGTGCAATGTGTGAGGATATGTGTCATAACTAGAGCCAAGAGGTTTTCATGAGCACATAAATTGATCAGGAAAACTTTGGGCCTAGTTCTACAGTTAGGCAGTAAGGCTACCGGCTATAATAAGGGCCCAGAGTTTTTCCTGATCAGGTGACATGGTCAGCAAAACCTCCTGTCCCCAGTCATAAACCCTACCAGAATGTCCCCAGAACCCATTGTGCAAGTGTGTGTGTCTGACCTGGGCCACCTTGGCATGGTAGTTCTCCCTGAGAGAAGCCATCTCCACCTTCATCAGCACCACCTCCTCCTCCCGGGCCTCCAGGGCTACCAGCTGCTCCTGGCCCCAGCGCTGAGACCTCCCCAGCTGGGCACTCAGCTCTGCCAGCCTGCCCTCACAGGACCGAGCCTAGGTGGGAGAGGGATGATACCTGTCATTGGCATTTCCTAATATAATCTTTGTTCTCATTTCTGAAGACTGATGGACCTTTTCAATGAATGATGAACAATGAATCACAGCAACATGCATTGTATATTCATGAGTGTTTCCCATAACCCTGACCAGGTAGGAAACTGGGAAACGATAGTTAATTAGTTAATTACATTGTAGTGAACTCCTCCATAAACATCTCCTTCTAGTAACATTGTCCTGTCATATTCACATTCATCTGACTCTAAATACCTCTTAACAATGCCTGCGTATGCTAATATGCATGTACATGTGAGCCACTACATCAAAGAACTGGTCACTGGTCAACATAAATTACAAGTTTTTCTTTATAGGAACAATGTGAAGGTCAGCAGTAACCAGTCACCCCTAGCCACATCCCCATCCCCAGCCCTATCCTCTGCCTGCTTGGCTGGGAGACACGGAGGCTGTGCAGTGTTCACATCACCACCACAATGACCTTTCCACAAGCCCAATGCAGAGGCAATACATTTAATGAAAGAAGCAAAGGCAATTAAAGTGGTGTGGGAGCGGGGAGGGGGGAGGGGGGATTGCAGGCAGAGGGGGATGAGCCTGACTGGAGGCTCCAGACTGCAGTACTGCAGCTCTGTATTCCCCCATAATCCCTGTGTGACAGCACAGCAACCCCAGTGTGCTCCCTGTCTGATCATCCTCTTGCTGCGTTCACCTGCTAATCCGCGCAAAAGGACAGTCGTGCGTGCACACACACACACACACACACACACACACACACACACACACACACACACACACACACACACACACACACACACACACACACCCCATCTAGGCTACACATACACACACACCATCTAGGCTACACATACATACAGAATGTAGATACACATCAAGCACATAGAAAACACAGACACCACAAACAGGTTACAGAATGTACAAACACACTAATGTTAACACATTCACACACATAAACACACACTCTCACAAACGTTTAGGTGTGTGAAATGAGTTGCTCTCCCCCAGCCCAATGTCTTCCCTCCCCAGAACCCAGCCATACCACATGGCCAGAGAGAATCATTATACCCTTCCTCTGATCCCACCGAGCAACCAGCAATTATTTCTAAAAGTGGAAAGTAAAAAGACAACCAAACACACACACACATACACACACATACACACACCCTGCTGCACATAATCATTATTTTTTGTGGGACTGGTTGCGTGGGGGGTTGAAGGGAGGGGGCAACTCGCACTTCATTTTCTCTGGAGGAGTTTGCTGACCGCAAAATGACAAGGATGCTTTTCCTAAACCAATTAAGAGGGCAGAACGCCGCTGTTACCATGCAACATTGACAGCACTTAAGGAGGATGACGTGAGACCACAGCGATGAGCCACAGAGATGTGCCCTGGGCTAAACACACATACAAACACACATGCACATTGTAGAGATGTTTGGCACTGCAGAGCAAGCACACACAGCTCGTATGTGCCTGTGTACACAAACAAAGTGCTTTGGATTTGTCACAATACAAACACATTGCTTAGAATATTTTAACCATAAGGCCTCTTAGACGTTTACACATTTTCAATTGAAAACCGGTTACAACATTTCTGTACTGTATAAGGTCTTTTAGTATCTCGGTTAAACTGTGATTTATATTTTGGCTATTATGTGAGGCAGCTCCTCTAAGCAAAACTGTGCGTGTGTGTGTAAATTTTGGTGTCTTTGCAAACTGTTTCTGTATGTATGTATGAATATGTGTGTGTGTGTGTGTGTGTGTGTGTGTGTGTGTGTGTGTGTGTGCGTGTGCGTGCGCGCGGTACATGCAGACTCTGTAGGGGTCTGGGAGAGAGGTCTCATTTTCTAATCAGCTTTAGGAATACAGCCCCTCACACACAGAAAGGGCACTGCTACAAGTCACACCTCTTTTCTCTACAACAGAACCTGCTCTCGCCTGTAGTGGTCAATTAGTGTACAGCGTGACCCGTGGAGGTTAAGTCTCTACTTCAGAGGGGCTGTGTGCTCCACACTAATGACCAGGCATTCTCTTAAGGGTGTAGTGTTCATTTCCAGCCCTGCGTATATTACACTAGATAACCCCATAATGGATAGTTCCCTTTCCTATTATACAATATATAAGGTTGAAAGATTGGCCCATCACACTTCTAATCCTGGGATGGTGTAGTGGTTGGCAACTGTCTGTTAACAGTCTAGGATTTAATGTGTGGCTATCTGGTCCATGACCTAATGGTTGGCTGTTGGCAGTGTAAGATCTAGAACCATATTAGTGGTTATTGGATATTGACAATGAAATGAATGGTTATTGGTTAATTGCCATGAGGATGAATGGAAATGTTGATGTGTAGATCCTTCTCTCTCACCTCGTCCAGTGACTGTCTGCTGGCAGTGCGTAGTCTGTGGAGCTCTGCAGCCAGCTGCCTGGTCCTCTCTTCCTGGCCCTCTCTCTCCTCTGACAGCTGGGAGCTTCTCTGCTGCAGGCGGGACAGCTCACTACGTAGACCTGCCGTCTCACGACTCTGCTCAGCCAGCTGACCAGTACCATCACACGCCCAGCCACATCCACACAAAATATACATTGTTAGTCCCACTACACATTATTTCCTCACAGTCATTACCTTAAAACAAGTCGAGAGTTAATGTAATTGTTTTAACGTCAGCATTATAAATACATGCCAGACAAACAGAGTACAAGTGTGTAAGCAGGGCACCCACCAGCTCCATGCTCTCTCTATGGGAGGCCTGGGTGGAGGCCAGCTCCAGTCTCAGCTCTCTGAGGCTGTGTTGTGCTGCTGCTGTGTCCATGGTCCCCTGCCTGCTGCTGGCCTGGGCCTCCTCTACACACTCCCTCAGCCTGGACACCGTCTCCTGAAGAACGCTCATCTGGAGAGGAGAACACACATGGAACATGGGCCCCAAACTACACACAAAATACTCTCAACGTATGGACAGTACGTGTCCTCTGACCTCTTGGCTGTGGCTGTGGCTCTGGCCCACCCTGCTCTCCAGCTCCCTCCTGCACTGCTGCAGCTGAGCCTGGCAGGCTGTCTGTTCCTCATGCAGCCTCTGGGTGGTGCTCTGCAGCTCCACCACACGCTCCTGCAGGCACCCCACGGTCCTCTCCCGCTCCCTCAGCTGAAGGACAGACAGGAGACACACCACTATTAGAGCTCCCATCAGGTGTGTGTATGTGCCACTGTGTGTATATCAGGCTCAAAGATAGATGGGACTAAATCTGACAATCGCAGCGCCATCTTAGCTCTCTGTTTAGGATTAAGTCACATGGATGGGCAGATAGATGAGAGATCTGCACTTATATGCATGACAGATATTAAATTGGGATTAAGGAGATTAATTTCAGGCTGTAATTGAGTGAGAAACTTTTTGATCAGATTGATTTAACTTTCTAAAGATATGAATTATGTGCTTCAATTTAATTTCCTAGCAGCTGAACAGTTAGTAAATTGCCGCGCTTCAGGCTTGTATCCCTTTGGCTGGTGGAAAACTATTATTTCACAAAATTCATGACTTGTGCAGATCTGACTCATTTCTCTTGCTTCCTTTGGGGTTAAAAAATAATTACTATTTTTGAAACACAAATTCAGAGACGGAAACTAATTCAATTTGCGAGCATGGCTGGAGGGGGAGTCTGAGTGGATTGTAGATTAGTATAGCCAGGCTTCAGTCAGACACTATGTGAGGAGAAGACGCTCTCCTGATGAATGGAAAAACAACATCCTGTAAAGCCTAAAAATGCCTTTTGAAACTTTTAAGGTTTAATTCATGACATTCACTGACACTAATTATTTGTGTTGGGAAATTGCCATTAGTCATAAATCAACAGACAAACACTACAGTATAATTAACATATGTTGTGTGAGTGTGACATGCATTATCAATATGCATGAATTTATACACTGTATATTTCTAGTCGAGTGCTAGTTTTTGGATACATTAGTATGTGTGTGAAAGCACCTGGTTGAGTGCTAAGTTGTTGACTGCACATGTCTAGTTGAGTGCTAGTTTTATATACATTATTATACACTGGGTGGTTCGAGCCCTGAATGCTGATTGGCTGACAGCCGTGGTTTATCAGACCGTACACAACAGGTATGGCAAAAAAAATTTTTTTACTGCTCTAATTACGTTGGTAACCAGTTTATAATAGCAATAAGGCACCTCTGGGGTTTGTGGTATATGGCCAATATACCACGGCTAAGTGCTGTATCCAGGCATTCCGCGTTGCGTCTTGCATAAGAACAGCCCTTAGCCGTGGTATATTGGCCATATACCACAAACCCCCGAGGTGCCTTATTGCTTAATTATAGTGTTCGAATCTACCTGGCTGTGAGCTGCTTCCAGGCTGGTTCTGAGCTGGTTTCTCTCTGTCTCCAGCCGGGCCTCTCTCTCCCTGGCCCCCTGGTTCCTCTCCTGCTGCTCCTGCTGCCTGGCCTGCTCCTGGGACAGCTCTGCCCGCAGTGCCCGGCTGGCATCAGCCTGCTCCTGCAGCTGGCACACAGAGAGACAACCACAGTCACACAGCCTACCAACCGACCACATGTTTACAGGGCAATATTCAGAGGTTAGGCTACATTTACATTTGAGTCATTTAGCACAGGGGTTCCCAACTTTTTCACTCGGGGCCCCCCTTCCAGCATTGGGGAACATCCCGCGCAAGCGTGCACATGCCACGTCTATTTCTATGGGCACAAGCACTGTTCATGACCCAAACTGTTCACACCCCTCTTGTTGGTGGAGAGAATTTTGCAGGTTTAAAGCTTATTTCCTGCAATTCTACACATTTTGTAATGGGGTGCAATTAACATTTTGCAGTTTTAAAGCACATTTTCTTGCAATTCTATACATTTTGACATGTCTAATGTGTATTCATGTCATATTTGAGTGACAAAAAAATTACAACAATACCTATGGGCAAAAAAAACAACGTTAGTTGACATGGGCTAGTTGATCTGGACATTTCTGACAAGTTATAAATAGCTCTCTAAGGTATGCAATGACTAACATGACAAGAGGAACTGATGATGCACATTGTGCATTCTACTATTACAACTTTCAAGAGTAAGTTTAAATCCGGACTGAGTTCCTTTCAAAAAAAAAAAAAAATTAATGGGGGGACCCCCGCGCTCCCCCCTGCTGAACCACTGATTTAGCAGACACTCTTATCCAGAGCGACTTTGTGTCACTACCGTGTTGCTGTCATGTTGTGTTGCTACCATGCTGTGTTGTCATGTGTTGCTGCCATGCTGTGTTGTTGTCTTAGGTCTCTCTTCATGTAGTGTTGTGGTGTCTCTCTCCTCGTGATGTGTGTTTTGTCCTACATTTAAATTTTTTATCCCCCGTCCCCGCAGGAGGCCTTTTGCCTCTTGGTAGGCCGTCACTGTAAATAAGTATTTGTTCTTAACTGGCTTGCCTAGTTAAATAAAGGTTTAATAAATACATAAAATAAAAATACTTACAGTTAGTGCATTCATCTTAAGACAGCTAGGTGAGACAACCACATATCAATGTCGTAGTAAGACATTATTTTCTCAATAAAGAAGTTATCAGCAAAGTCAGTGCTAGTAGGAAAAGTCAAGTGCAAGGCTACTGGGTCATTAGCAATATATTGATTTTAATTTTATTTATTTAACCTTTATTTAACCAGGTAAGCCAGTTGAGAACAAGTTCTCATTTACAACTGCGACCTGGCCAAGACAAAGCAAAGCAGTGCGATAAAAACAACAACACAGAGTTACATATGGGGTAAAAAAACATAAAGTCAAAAAATACAACAGAAAATATATATACAGTGTGTGCAAATGTAGCAAGTTATGGAGGTAAGGCAATAAATAGGCTATAGTGCAAAATAATTACAATTAGTATTAACACTGGAATGCTAGATGTGCAAGAGATTATGTGCAAATAGAGATACTGGGGTGCAAAAGAGCAAAATAAATAACAATATAGGGATGAGGTAGTTGGGTGGGCTAATTTCAGATGGGCTGTGTACAGGTGCAGTGATCGGTAAGGTGCTCTGACAACTGATGCTTAAAGTTAGTGAGGGAGATAAGAGTCTCCAGCTTAAGAGATTTTTGCAATTTGTTCCAGTCATTGGCAGCAGAGAACTGGAAGGAATGGCGGCCAAAGGAGGTGTTGGCTTTGGGGATGACCAGTGAGATATACCTGCTGGAGCGCAGACTACGGGTGGGTGCTGCTATGGTGACCAATGAGCTAAGATAAGGCGGGGATTTGCCTTGCAGTGATTTATAGATGGCCTGGAGCCAGTGGGTTTGACGACGAACATGTAGTGAGGACCAGCCAACAAGAGCGTACAGGTCACAGTGGTGGGTAGTGTATGGGGCTTTGGAGACAAAACGGATGGCACTGTGATAGACTACATCCAATTTGCTGAGTAGAGTGTTGGAGGCTATTTTGTAAATGACATCGCCGAAGTCAAGGATCGGTAGGATAGTCAGTTTTACAAGGGCATGTTTGGCAGTATGAGTGAAGGAGGCTTTGTTGCGAAATAGGAAGCCGATTCTAGATTTAACTTTGGATTGGAGATTCTTAATGTGAGTCTGGAAGGAGAGTTTACAGTCTAACCAGACACCTAGGTATTTGTAGTTGTCCACATACTCTAGGTCAGACCCGTCGAGAGTAGTGATTCTAGTCGGGTGGGCGGGTGCCAGCAGCGTTCGATTGAAGAGCATGCATTTAGTTTTACTAGTGTTTAAGAGCAGTTGGAGGCTACTGAAGGAGTGTTGTATGGCATTGAAGCTCGTTTGGAGGTTTGTTAACACAGTGTCCAATGAAGGGCCAGATGTATACAAAATGGTGTCGTCTGCGTAGAGGTGGATCTGAGAGTCACCAGCAGCAAGAGCGACATCATTGATATACATGGAGAAAAGAGTCAGCCCAAGAATTGAACCCTGTGGCACCCCCATAGAGACTGCCATAGGTCCAGACAACAGGCCCTCCGATTTGACACATTGAACTCTATCTGAGAAGTAGTTGGTGAACCAGGCGAGGCAGTCATTTGAGAAACCAAGGCTATTTAGTCTGCCAATAAGAATGCGGTGGTTGACAGAGTCGAAAGCCTTGGCCAGGTCGATGAAGACGGCTGCACAGTACTGTCTATTATCGATCGCGGTTATAATATCGTTTAGGACCTTGAGTGTGGCTGAAGTGCACCCATGACCAGCTCGGAAACCGGATTGCATAGAGGAGAAGGTACGGTGGGATTCGAAATGGTCGGTGATCTGTTTGTTAACTTGGCTTTCAAATACTTTCGAAAGGCAGGGCAGGATGGATATAGGTCTGTAACAGTTTGGATCTAGAGTGTCACCCCCTTTGAAGAGGGGGATGACCGCGGCAGCTTTCCAATCTCTGGGGATCTCAGACGTTACGAAAGAGAGGTTGAACATGCTAGTAATAGGGGTTGCGACAATTCTAGTGTATCGGGACACCCTCTTTGCACGCCACTTTGATACAAAGTGATTTTCGTAGCAGGTTAGGAGAGCATTTTCGCTAATCCTAACAATTTTCCTAATCTTAACCTCAATCTCATAACCTGCTACGACAAAGTCACTTCGGTATCGAAGTGGCGTGAAAAGACTGTCCCTCTAGTGTAACAGGCCCTAAATGACTTAGGGTAGAGGAGGTGTTGTGGAGTCCCTTTCATTTACATTTACGTCATTTAGCAGACGCTCTTATCCAGAGCGACTTACAAACTTTCACTGTCAGCCAAGTGCGAGGCTCCCCAAAGTGGTGACTGTGGTTTCAGGACACAGTTTGTAGGAACCTGTTGGTTGGTTGGTTGGTTTGCTGTACGTGTTAATGTTAGGTCTTACCTGCTGCTGTAGGGTCCTGAGTGTGTCCTTAGTGCTGGTCAGCTCTGCCTCCAGCTGCTGAGCCCCCTGCTGGTGTGTGTTGGCCTCCTGCTGAGCACTGAGCTGGGCCTGCCTGCTCTCCCCTGCCTCCTTCTTCAGACTCTCCACATGGGTCCTGATACACACACACAGCCACAGACACACCGTCAGTCAGGGGCTGGGCTCCCAGTCTTTAAACAACCACTCCTTTCAAACTGGCATAATTGATACCTCTCTCTGCCATAGCTACCCCCAACATGCTGTAAACTTTGTTTTCACTCTTGTTCACATTTTCAAAATGAAAGGGAATTTAATTGATCTTATTATGTAATGCGAGAAACGTAATCATTGGAGAGTAATGCGTGTGTGTTTGTGTATGCCAGATTTAATCTGAGCAGGCAAACCTTAACATTTAATGAGAGGACGTTGCACTAATTCTGTCTGTGCTGCGCTTTGCGGTGTGGCATGGTTTAGTGGGGCGAGTGTTGGGCTGATGGGGCGCCGGGGCATGAGTGATGGGATCAGAGCTGTGTGTGTGAGGGGTGGCCAGGGCCTGTTTACCGCCAGGTGAAGCAGCTAATCAAATCCCAGAGAGCGGCCCAGTCCAGTGCCCTCTCTCCCTGAGACATTAACTCAGACCACAGCCAAGCGTCAAAGCCCTCGCCTGCCCACGGAGCGACACACCACGCGTTAGGGAGGGTGACGAGGGACACACCAGCAGAGTGTGAAGGAGGAACTTATACTGTACGTAGAGCAGAGTGTGAGGGTGGCACTCCCTCTGGACATGTTCTACCAATGAGCTGCCCCTCCTCTCTGCCAATACCCAATCGAGAAGCAACACCTTTAGACAGTCTAAGAAAAAGAGAGAGATATAGAGAGGAGGTGGGCGGGGGTTGAGGGGTAAAGCCCTTCCAGAAGTGAGTGAGTGTTTGAGAGAGTGTGTGTGTGTGTGTGTGTGTGTGGGGAAAAAGCCCAGAGCCTTCTCAGTGCTCACCTCCCTCTCCCATTGACAAGGCGGCCGCAGTAACAGCTAATCGATGGCTCGTGAATCCCCTGCATCCCCCCTCGCCAGGCTGATCAATATCCCTGGCAATTAGAATCCCCTATCTGCATGGCTGTGGGGACCTCTGGGTGGCTCGCCAGCCCACAAACACCCAATTTAGTCCTCAGCCTATCACTTAATTACTAAATCCTCCCTAATGCCTATTGGCAGGCTGCGGGCGCTCTCCAAGCGGCAGGACGGCTGACTGAACAGGAGACCTTTGGCAAGGTGCTGGTTAAGACGCTCCCATTCCTCTTCTCCTGGCCAGTTAAACATCTGATTTCACAAGAGGGCCCGACCTGGAATGATCCGCCTATCGAGCGGCTGGCGCACACACAGCCCAGATGGACAGGGGGGAGGAGGGGGAGAGCGGGGGAGGCAGCGTGCCAAGGGTCACAAAGCCAAAACACTTTTCTCTCTTTCTCTCAGCCACTAAGATACAGACAGGATTGAGAGTGTGTGTGAGGCACAGTGGGTTTTTAAACACATTTAACATCAGATGGGTGTTTTTTTCACAGGCCTTATTTAGTGACTGTTTGAGAGGCTTGTCTGAGTTATAAAGACACTGTGGCCTTATTGACTAAGGTTCAGTTTGGAACTAAATGGGAATGAGAGTCTTATAGGCTCATGGCGTTCAGTACACACTCAAGTCACTGTTGAACTAATGGCTCAGTGAAATGTGAAGAATTGGGGTTAAAGACAAGGTTCATGAAATGAAGTCATGCTGTGTGCTTGGAGGTAGAGGGCAGAGATTCATTGCGTCGCGGTCGGCATTTTTCATCCGGCGGCCGGTCAGACAGACCACTTTGGGATGAATTTGGATGAATCTTTTCAAGGAAATTAACTTAAATATGATTAGGCTATAGTTTACTACAAGTGTCTGTAAATAGATTTTGATAATGGAAAGATGCGGAGGGTGCTCAACCAACGTGAGTCGAGGTGCAATGCAAAAATTAGATCATCATTGAAAAGGAAAAGGCACAACGCTCAAATACCATGGTGAGCATTGCGCCTTTCCTTTTTCAATAAATATTGATTACCCATATAATTGTCTCTGCCTGCAAATCGTCTCGTTCCTAAAAGGTAGGCTATATCCTATATGCAAAACGTAGCTCAAGAGAAAGTGCAGCTGTCAGCTGTCATGATTCTTGCTGCTTCAAGTTCAGTAGCCATACCTCTCCTAGTTGGGTGTGTGAGATCAGGTGTGCGTTTGATCTCAATTCAATAGAGTAGGCTGTAGCCTATGCATGGACGGAGAAGCACAGGGTATTTCTCTTTCCAAGGAAATTAGCTTCCTAAATATAATTAGGCTATAGTTTACTACATTGCCTAGAAATAAATATTGATCACCCATATTTGTCTCCGTCTGAAACTCGTCCCGCTCCTAAAAGGTAGGCTATTAAACGTATCTCAAGAGAAAGTGCAAGTGTCCGCTCTCTCTTCAACTCTGCTCTCTTCATACTACGTCTAACCTATTGGCTGATATAGCCCAGTAATACCGATAGCCTAATATAATGGAGAATGTGAGAATCTCTGGTAATTTAACCTATTTCTTAGGTTATTTTAGCGCATTCTGATATTGTCTATAGAGCGCAAAATAGCTGGGACCATGGCTAGCAAGCTAGCTGCGTCACATACGCCTAAAATAACATTGCGGGACAGCGGTTGGGTTTGGGACCAGTTCTTGCGGGAGTGGGTGGGAGTCGGACAGAAAGCCAGCGGCAGCAAGCGGGTGCGGTATGAAAAGCTGCGGCTGCAGGAGGGAGTAGGATGAAGTCCCGTGCAGACCTCTACTTGGAGGCAGACAGACAGAGGCAGTCAGAGTGCTTTAGGGAACCCAAAGCCCTGTAGTGTACCTGTAGCCCTGCAGCTCATGTTCTGTGGTGCGGAGTCTCTCCTTTAGGGTGCGTAGTTCTGCCTGTAGCGTCCTCTGGGCCTGCTCTGCCCTCACCACCTCTGCCACCTGCTCTGCCAGGTGCTGCTGTGCCCGATGCTGCCCCCCCTCCACCAGCAACACCTTCTCCTCCTGACGAGCCAGCTCCTGAGCTGAGAGACAGACACAACATCTTTTTACCATTTACTATCAACAACACTATTATATTACATATCTTATCTGTTATCTTGTGTGTTGATTTGCCCTTCTTCTGCATTCATGCATGTTCCGTTGTTTATTATTTTTATTGTCCCTCTGAGTGCATATGCATGTTAGTATGCATGGTGTGAGTGTGAGTGTGTCAGACAAAAGGCCCCAGGCTGTGAATTGATGGGCTGCTTCACTGCTGGCTAGCTGCTGAGGATTCTGGGGCAGGCAGTACGTAAACAGATGACCGTCTCAGACGGCTCATTAAAGTCAGCCCTAGAGGCTGCTACTGCTGCTACTGCTGCTACTGCTGCTAATGCTGCTACTACTGCTAATGCTGCTAATGCTGCTACTGCTGCTAATGCTGCTAATGCTGCTACTGCTGCTACTGCTGCTAATGCTGCTACTGCTGCTACTGCTGCTAATGCTGCTACTGCTGCTACTGCTGCTAATGCTGCTAATGCTGCTGCCACTACAACCCTGTCACTGCTGCTGCCACTACAACCCTGTCACTGCTGCTGCCACTACAACCCTGTCACTGCTGCTGCCACTACAACCCTGTCACTGCTGCTGCCACTACAACCCTGTCACTGCTGCTGCCACTTCAACCCTGTCACTGCTGCTGCCACTACAACCCTGTCACTGCTGCTGCCACTACAACCCTGTCACTCTCCTCTTTCTCCCCTTCTCTCCTTCCATCAGCATCACTCTCATTCCTTCTTCTTCATGCCTCTTTTGCTTTTAACTGTTTTTGGAACCTCTTCTCCACCAAGGAAGTGGGAAGGAGAGAGAGAGACAAACAGACAGACAAAGAGAGACAGAGCAAGACAGAGAAATAGGGAGAGAGAGAGAGAGAGCTATAAATGTACCTGACTACACTCTGAAACACATGAGTCCACCTTTATAGACACCAGTCTCCCAGCCCACCCCCCAGGACTGTGTGTCCTCCTTCTACCCGTGTCCCTGCAGCGTCCCTGGGCCTCCTTTAGTTCCTCCCTGAGGGTCATCAGCTGGGTCCTGAGAGAGCCACACTCTGCTTCTCTCTGCTGGCCTTCCCTCCTGGCCCTCTGGACGTCAGCCTCCAGGCCCCTGGCTGCAGCCGCCTGCCGCTCCACCGCCACAGCCCGACTCCTCAGAGTCTCCCGGGCCTCCAGCAGGTCAGCCTCCGAACGCCTCAGGAGGGTATCCCGCTTCTGCACCGCCTGGGAGGGAAAAGAGGGAAGGCTCAGTCAAAGTACATATACTCCTGTGTGTATCCTCTTACCCAGAGTATTCTATTTGTGTGTGTGTGTGCGTGTTTTCCACTTCCTGAAGTTCTGAGTGAGTATGTCAGTGAGTGAGTAGGTGTATGTAAGCTCTTTCTATCCTCCAGGTATGTTGGAGGTGAGTGGGCCTGGCCTGGCCTCGTGCCCCAGTATGTACCTGCTGTCTCTGGGCACACTGGCTGTGGGCGGCCTGCAGGTCCTGCTCCAGCCTGGCAGCCGTCTGCGCTAGAGCTCCCACCTCCTCCAGCCTACGCTGGCCCTCCATCATGGCCTCTGCCTGGAGCTGCCTCCCAGCCTCTTGCAGCCGCAGCACCTCTGCAGCACACACAGCACACTGTAAACACACCATGAATACACACACACACACACACACACACACACACACACACACACACACACACACACACACACACACACACACACACAATGCAGTCAAAAATAAACCCTTCATGTATTCTATCATTGAGTTGTGTCATGCCCTCCACACCTGCCACAGTATTGTCCTTGAGCTGGGTGAGTCTGGACACCTCCTCTCTCAGCTGACGAACCTCCGACTGGCACACACTGAGGTCCTGGCTGCCCTGGGCACACTGCTCCACGGCCTGGGAGAACGCCTAGACACACACACACACACATACACGCACGAACACACACACACCTGTGACTATGCCTGAGGGGAAGGGGAGGACCGAAGCCCCAGGCTTTCCACATCCTCACCTGAGGGACCCAGCATAGCAATGTCCCCCCCTCCCCCTAGGACATCTCCACACCTGCTTTAGCGCGTTCAGTGAAGCGCCTGCCCC
This sequence comes from Coregonus lavaretus, assembly GCF_964263955.1. Lineage (NCBI taxonomy): Eukaryota > Metazoa > Chordata > Actinopteri > Salmoniformes > Salmonidae > Coregonus > Coregonus lavaretus. Next base: position 13,934,107 of record NC_140024.1, read on the forward strand.
TAATTTGGCATTCCTACCAAGACGGCATATGTATCAGTGTGTGGAGGAAGTGTCCTGCGTTAGAGGAGCACCTATCTGACAGGTGTCACATCCAATCTGCACAGACCTACTTCTGATGTTTTAACTATTCAATTAACCAGCCAACTGCACTGTGTGGCTGCCAGCACATATTTACCTAGGAGACCTAGTGTGTGAATCTGTGTGTGTGTGTGTGTGTGTGTGTGCGCAGGCAGCTGACAGGTCAACATGTCACTGTCATGTGTGCTCCTCAGATGAACACACACTTCCTCCAGTAGAGTGTGTGTGTATGTGTGTTAGCCATCTCCCCACTGCTCTCAGACCCTAACAAACGTGGTGGAGAAAATACAGGCCAACAGCTTTGAGTGAAATATGTGCGTAAACATTAAGTGAAAATAAAAGAGTATAATTCAGCCATGTTGCGGAGGGAAGATCCTGCCATCTTCCCCCTTCATCTCAGACCATTAAAATAACGAGTTGTCACCAGGCTCTGGTTTCACTACCCCTGACGCTGACACCCGTCAAGACAAATCTAGATTTCAGGGCCACTTACAGATGTATAAATAGTCAAACGAGGTGCTCTAACCATCTATAAAATGCAGCTAAAAGGTTGCCAGAAGATGGTGGGCATCGTGGGCCAGCCGGGCTGGGTAATCAATCTGGGCCGAGTCGGAGTGGAACAGGGAGCGGTGGCTGCGTGAGTCGGGAGCAGGGCAGTAAATCACGTCGACGCAGTGCGGGCGCTCCTCTGACACGCCAGCCACTCCAGCTGACACTGGGCCTGCTCGACAGACTGATGGATCGCCCCACTACACTCCATTAAAGGCAAACGGCACACGCACGCTGACATAACAAACAATTAGTCACCGCAGCCGTTATGGACCTTGGTTGGTGCGGGTTGGCGTCTGTCTGGCGATGGCTGCTCTGACTTCCTGTCTAGGGTCAGTTTAAAGCCAGGGTTGGAATACACTGAAATACAGTGAACTTACTGAACATACAGTAGGACCAAACTTCTAACTATTTATTTGTATATATTTTATTTTATTTAACCTTTATTTAACTAGGCAAGTCAGTTAAGAACAAATAATGATTTACAATGACGACCTACCAAAAGGCAAAAGGCCTCCTATGGGGACGGGGACTGGGATTAAATATATAAATATAGGACCAAACACACATCACAACAAGAGAGACACCACAACACCACATAAAGAGAGACCTAATACAACAACATAGCATGGCAGCAACACATGACAACACAGCATGGTAGCAACACCACATGACAACAACATGGTAGCAACACAACATGGCAGCAGCACAACATGGTAGCAGCCCAAAACATGGTACAAACATTATTGGGCACAGACAACAGCACAAAGGCAAGAAGGTAGAGACAACAACACATCTGGTCCTCTGTAGCTCAGCTGGTAGAGCACGGCGCTTGTAACACCAAGGTAGTGGGTTCGATCCCCGGGATCACCCATACACAAAAAAATATATATATATATAAAATGTATGCACGCATGACTGTAAGTCGCTTTGGATAAAAGCGTCTGCTAAATGGCATATTATTATTATTATATCATGTGAAGCAGCCACAACTGTCAGTAAGAGTGTCCATGATTGAGTCTTTGAATGAAGAGCTGGAGATAAAACTGTCCAGTTTGAGTGTTTTTTGTAGCTCATTCCAGACGCTAGCTGCATCGAACTGAAAAGAGGAGCGACCCAGGGATGTGTGTGCTTTGGGGACCTTTAACAGAATGTGACTGGCAGAACGAGTGTTGTATGTGGAGGATGAGGGCTACAGTAGGTATCTCAGATAGGGGTGTGTGAGGCCTAAGAGGGTTTTATAAATAAACATCAACCTTGTGACGGGTATACAGAGATTACCAGTTTACAGAGGAGTATAGAGTGCAGTGATGTGTCCTATAAGGAGCATTGGTGGCAAATCTGATGGCTGAATGGTAAAGAACATCTAGCCGCTCAAGAGCACCTTTACCAGCCAATCTATAAATTACGTCTCAGTAATCTAGCATGGGTAGGATGGTCATCTGAATCAGGGTTAGTTTGGCAGCTGGGGTGAAAGAGGAGCATTTACAATAGAGGAAACCAAGTCTAGATTTAACCTTAGCCTGCAGCTTTGATATGTGCTGAGAGAAGGACAGTGTACCATCTAGCCATTCTCCCAAGCACTTGTATGAGGTGACTAACTCAAGCTCTAAACCCTTAGAGGTAGAAATCACACCGGTGTTCACCTTTGTTTTGGAGGTGTTCAGAACAAGGTTAATGGCAGAGAAAGCTTGTTGGACACGAAGAAAGCTTTGTTGTAGAGCATTGAACACAAAATATAGTTGATAAGTGAAGTATCAAAGACAATAACTTTCTCTGGTCACTGTGATTTCACTGGCCACAGTTATGTTAGCAGGACTCCTGCATGAAGAGGTGAAGTGTTCTGATCCTACTGTACCTGTTGTAGTTCCTGGATGCAGAAGAGCTGGGAGTCGTAGTCTGAGACAGAGTGGATGTGAGTGGCTCTGTAGACAGAGAAATCAGCTTGGCTCTTCACCACACTCTCCTCCTGTTCCTCCACCTGAGAGAGGCACACACAGGAACAAACATATATCTGTTGACAGACCGGTACAGAACTACTGTCATGGGGTTGACTTTAGTAGGTCCCTCCTCCCTTATCCTTCCTGTGTTGTGTAGTTGAGTGTTGAGAGGTAGAGACAGAAGGGACTGGCTGGAGCTCTATGAGACTATGGTTGAAGGCCAGACTGCATGGGGTCCTCCTGTCTGACTGTGGGTGAGGCAGGCTGGGGCCCACTATGAGACTGTAAGTTTGGGGCTGAGGTGCTGGGTGAGTTCACACTAATGAAGCATAGACAGACAAACAGAACGTTTCCCCTCTGTCTCCTCGGTCTGCATGCTGTGCTGGGCCTGATGGCTCGTGACTGGAGCACATTCTGCTTCTCACAGATGAGTCGGTCTGTCTGAGGCCCTCACAATGGCTTCACATTAACACACACACACACACACACACACACACACACACACACACACACACACAGAGAGAGTCAAAATGTCCTATTGGGTGTCGGTGGTTTGTCAGGATTACCTTGTACTGCTACACATATAAAACACTCCCAAATGGCCTCTAAGTTTATGAGGATAATATATCTATCTGAATACGGTGTTCCTCTCATTACCCACTGTTGTTGTTTGTTGTCTTTGTTTTCCAGACAGCCTTTACTGCACAGTGTCTGTAGTGTTCATAAAGCCAGGGGCCATTACAGGCAGGATGAAGATGGAGTGATAGAGGTGGTGAAATCACCTTGTTGTACTGATGTCTCACAGCAGACTCAGAGCGATCGGCTCATTAAATTAAATCAGACTCTCTCTCTCTCTCTCTACCTCCCTCTCTCACACAGACACACACACACACACACACACACCAGTTTCCAGACAACAAATGTAAACTTGGGGAAGAGGTAAAGAAACATTGGTGTGAAAAAATACCTTGGCAGGAAGCGATCACTTAAAAGGTATGCAGGTCAACACTCACGCACACACCACACATACACACCGTGGGTGAGAGATAGAGACTGATGAACCGAGCAGGTGGTGTGTCGCGCTGTGTGCTCTAAGGACCAAGCTGAGGACGGGAGAGATCAATACTGTGTGTGTGTGTGTGTGTGTGTGTGTGTGTGATTGAGAGCCTCTGTGTTGCTAATAGAGCTCTGCTGTGTGGGAGGGGGTGTTGTTAGGGACCCAGGTGGTGAGGGGGGGTACACAGTGGAGAGGGAAGGCCTTGGTTACAGCAGTGGAGAGGGGAGGGTGAGAGCTGGAGGTGATGGGAATGGCACCTCCATTGTGGGCTCACAGAAGGAGGTAAGCGCCCCACAGGATCTCCAGCCACCTCCACACCAGCTAAACACTGAGCTCCACTGGGCAGGGCGGCCATTATTTCAGCCACATATCGCATCCCCAGCATGATTTTCAACTTTGCTTCTTCCGTGCATGGAGCTGTCAACCACCCCATGTCTCACACACACATGCATGCACACAACCACACACACCCAAACAAGTCCAAACATCAATCCTTCCTCTCCACTGCTCTGCCCATGTAATCCAGTCTTCCCACCACACCAACTCCCCTCCTCTCTCCTCCTTCTTGCCAGCCATTAACGGCTGTGCTCTGTGCTGTGCTCTGTGCTGTCCAGGGACCTCACACTGCCTGTGTTTTCTCATTGTGTTTCCTCCTGTATAGGAGCCATGACGCCGATCAATAGGAATCAGTGAAAACACTTAGAGGTCCCCAGGCCTCCGACTCCCAGGCCTCCAACTCACAGTGTGTTGTGTTGTACCCTGTCTGACTCCACCTGTTTACAGATCAGGAGCAGAGATGGAGCCTTACCTACAGCAGGTGTGGCGCAACAACTGACCTGCATGTAGCTTCACTCACCTGAGAGGCCAGTTGGGTATACTACAGTGCTTGTACTACTTGACTGGATTTGACTTAGCCGCATGACTGCCACTGTTCCAGGTAGCAGGGGTAGTGAGCAGGATGAGTGGGCCTGACTGCGTAGGGGGAAACGACTGAGTGGACTAGTATGTTCATCTATGTTTGTAGTGGAAAGGGAGTGATCAGCACAGTGTGACTGGGTTTGTCTGTGGACAAATCTGTCATTGGGAAGCTACAGCCCTGTGGATGAGGCTCGGCCTGCCTGACTGACTGGCCTAACTGGTCTGACTGACTGACTGTCTGACCTGTCGTCTCAGTGTGGCGGTGCTGTCTCTCAGTGTGCTGATGACCATCTCACACTCCTGGCTGTGTTTGCGGCTGTCCTCCAGGTCTCTCTGGGTGTCTCGGAGGTGCTGGCTTAGGGCACTCAGGGCGTCATCCCCACTCTCCAGCTGGGCACTGTGGGCCTTCAGCTCCCCCTGCAACACCACCGCCTGGGCACACAGACGCAGCACATGCTCCTCCCGCTCCACCACCTGGTAAACAGACACACAGGGACACACAGGCAGGCACACAAACACACATGCTATTAACACTCATAAATCAGGCCTAGAGATGTATGCAAGATCAACTCCTGGCAACATGGGTATAAGCAGCAGTGAAAAAAAAAAAATTGAGAGCTTGGGACTAGAAGGTTCTATCTGTATTTTTGTCAAAACTGAGTTATTGACATAGCCTTGTTCTGTTCAATGTTCTCTACCTATATAGTACTCTAAATACCCCAATTCATGTTGTTAAGTAAAAAATAAAAATTGCTGACACCGTTCAAACCAATGAGGGTTCGTAACTTTAAAGCCAATTATCTCAGAATCATCTTTTAGCAGACAGAACCTCTAGCAGATAGAAGCTCTCGAAATACTATAAAAAAGCTCCAGTATCAGTTCTTAGTTTTCCTGCAGGGTGAGGATGGCGTGGTAGCTGACCTGAGCCCTGGCTTCCTTTAGGTCCTCGTCCTGGGCCTGTAAAGTGCTGTCCTGCTGGGAGATCTTTGTGATGCAGGCCTGGTACTTGGTCCTGTTCAGCTCCAGGGACTGGGTCAGGGGCTGCAGCCTGGCCTCTGTGTCCGCTGCTCTGCTCTCAGCCTCCTGCAGCACAGCCCTCAGCCTGGATAACTCTGCCTCCTGGCCCCACAGACGGCTCTCCCTATCAGATGCCTGGGGACATCACACACATTCTCAGAACACTGTATTCTACTTCAATATGCCTGTATAATGGCTTACATAAACCTGCAATAGGCACAGTACTGAGGGTACTTCATTGCTTATCAAAGTGAAGAGAAATCCATGTTCCTCTCTTTCTGTGTACTGTACTCCTCTCACTGCTCCCACCCACCTCATCCTCTGCCTGCCTGGTCTGTCTCTGGGCGTGCTCCAGGTCAGAGCGGAGGTGCTCCATGGTTCCTCTACACTGCTGCAGCCTGCCCTGGGCCTCCTGTAGCTCAGCCCTCAAGCCCGACACCTCCTCTTCCCTGCTCTCCTGCTGAGCCCGGGCCTCCGCCTGACACCGCTGCAGCTTCCCGCGCAGAACACACACTGCCCCCTGCTGGCTGTCCCACTGGAGACAGAGGGGAATGTCAGTGAGGGAGTGTATGGGGAGAATGTGTGTGTGTGTGTGTATACACACATATGGAGGGTATAGGGGACACACAGACAGAACAAACAGATATGATCCAGTACACTCCTTCAGCCCACCTTCCTTCCTCTCCCTGCAGCCTCACTGTGGCACTTTAATGACACCCGCGCTACATTAGATTATTACACTCCAGAGTACAATATCCGAGATGGGATAATATTATTTCTTCCCTGGCTGATGATGCATTACAAAAATAAGGAGCAGTGTAACAGATGGCTCTCGGGGTAAAAATAACAAATCCCACAGACTTCTAACATGGCTGGGAGACACACACCCACACTCACAAAACACTTCTGTGATTCATCTACTCCTTCGTTCTTACTAAGCCAGGAATAAGAGAGTTTGAGAGAGAGAAAGGAAGAGAGAAAAACGATTAGTTTGCATTTAACTTGCAAACATCATTAAGACCCCAGCACTAATTGTGTTCTTTTAAATGAGTTAAATCTGATAATGACTCCATTAGTGACTCCAGTGCATTGACGTCTCCCAGGGATGGAGGGAGGGAGGGAGGGAGGGAGGGAGGGAGGGAGGGAGGGAGTCAGAGGATGGACTGAGGCAGTCTGTGACATCACAAACCGTGTACACACACACAAATATGGAGGTAAAAGATACATGCAGAGAAAAGAGGAGACAGATGAACAGGGTAAATATAATAATAATAGTAGGACAGATATAGGGAGGGGGACTGGTGTGGAGGGAGGGAGAGAGAGAGAATGAGGGAGAGAGAGGGAGGGAGAGGGAGGGAGAGCTCTAATCCCTAATACAGCCTGCCTGCCTGCCTGCCTGGCCTGCTGCATACATTACCGCATCAATCAGTGCTAAGCTGCAGTGTAATTTTCTAACTCCCTATTTCTCTCCCAACCTCATCACACAGACAACACCCCATGGCTATTTCTGATGAGATTCAGAGCTAGAGAGAGGGAGAGAGGGGTGGTGAGGGAATGGGGGAAGGGTGTTTATAAAGCAGCTTCTCTCCCTCTCCCTCTCCCTCTCCCTCTCCCTCTCCCTCTCTGTCTCGCAGCTCAACCACTGATTAATTTCCAACTAGATCGCTTGGCCAGCAGTATTATTAGCATAACATTTCCATGGATCAGGCCCTGCAATGAAACCCTTTCATCAAGTCGCTTGTCAAACATAACATTTCAAATCTCATTTTGTTTCTAATATCATTTTCTTACAGGGTGTGTGTGTGGAAGGCAGCGGGAGCTGGGAAAATGGAGAGTGGGGGAGGTGGGGGTGGAGGGTTGTTATGCAGAAGATAAACGGAGTCATCAATCAAAATTAAAAGAGCTCTGGGTTGGGAAGGAGGCGTTGGTGTTAACCATGGCGTCTGCAGCCGCTTCGACACACACGCACACACACACACACGCACACACACACACACACACACACACACACACACACACACACACACACACTGGGCCCCCCGCCCAAGGTCAGTGCTCTCAGGTTCTGTCTGTCTGACTGTCTGTCTGTCTGTCTGTCTGTCTGTCTGTCTGTAGAGTGGACAGAGGCTGAACTCTCAGCTAAAGACAAAAGAGCAGTCTGAGTGTGAGTCTGAGGAGCAGCAGGGCTTAGAGCTGGTCTCTATCTTATCTTGTGACTGAGGCAGAACAGAACGGCAGGCAGACATGCAACAGGAGCTCTGTCACCAAACTTCATCGATCACACAGCCTCTCCACAAACTCAAAAAACGCCTTTCACGACACAACAATGTGACAGCACAGGCAATAAATAATGATAAACCTTGCCTTGATTACAAAATGGTCAAAGCTTTCGCTATAACACCCCCAGCCCTAGTCCCAGACTGTACCATTAATTATGAAAAATAACATCGCAGGGGGGAGGGAGGATGGGGATTTCATTTGAATAAGGATACAGAATCAATGAAATGTAATCAATCTTAGCTAATTAAAATAAATCTATATTGTGAAACAATCAAGGTGCATAAACAAGATTAAAATAAATGAAGGAACTGTGCCAAAAGGCAGCCACTTCTAATAAAATGATACTAATTGGAATTCCATGGCTGTGCGCTGTGTGTTTGTTGATGCCGTGGGAGAGGGATGGCTGACCGCCCACTCCTGTATCTCTGCTACCTCTCCTCAACAGCACACATTACTGCACACAACACAGCCACACCATCTCTCATAGTCTGTGTATACAGTGGCCTCCATAAGTATTGGGACAGTGACACATTTTTTGTTGTTTTGGCTCTGTACTTATGGATTTGCATCCATATCGGCTGAACCGTTTAGAAATTACAGCATTTTTGTACATAATCCCCCCATTTTAGCGGACCAAAAGTATTGGGACAAATTCACTAATATGTGCATTAAAGTAGTCAAAACTTCAGTATTTGGTCCCATATTCCTAGCACGCAATGATTACATAAAGCTTGTGACTCTATAAACGGCATTTGTTTAAAACCTGGGAATTTGGGGAAAGTTACCGGAATTTTGCAACCTTATACAGTGGGGAAAAAAACTATTTAGTCAGCCACCAATTGTGCAAGTTCTCCCACTTAAAAAGATGAGAGAGGCCTGTAATTTTCATCATAGGTACACGTCAACTATGACAGACAAATTGAGAAAAGAAAATCCAGAAAATCACATTGTAGGATTTTTAATGAATTTATTTGCAAATTATGATGGAAAATAAGTATTTGGTCACCTACAAACAAGCAAGATTTCTGGCTCTCACAGACCTGTAACTTCTTCTTTAAGAGGCTCCTCTGTCTTCCACTCGTTACCTGTATTAATGGCACCTGTTTGAACTTGTTATCAGTATAAAAGACACCTGTCCACAACCTCAAACAGTCACACTCCAAACTCCACTATGGCCAAGACCAAAGAGCTGTCAAAGGACACCAGAAACAAAATTGTAGACCTGCACCAGGCTGGGAAGACTGAATCTGCAATAGGTAAGCAGCTTGGTTTGAAGAAATCAACTGTGGGAGCAATTATTAGGAAATGGAAGACATACAAGACCACTGATAATCTCCCTCGATCTGGGGCTCCACGCAAGATCTCACCCCGTGGGGTCAAAATGATCACAAGAACGGTGAGCAAAAATCCCAGAACCACACGGGGGGACCTAGTGAATGACCTGCAGAGAGCTGGGACCAAAGTAACAAAGCCTACCATCAGTAACACACTACGCCGCCAGGGACTCAAATCCTGCAGTGCCAGACATGTCCCCTTGCTTAAGCCAGTACATGTCCAGGCCCGTCTGAGTGCATTTGGATGATCCAGAAGAGGATTGGGAGAATGTCATATGGTCAGATGAAACCAAAATAGAACTTTTTGGTAAAAACTCAACTCGTCGTGTTTGGAGGACAAAGAATGCTGAGTTGCATCCAAAGAACACCATACCTACTGTGAAGCATGGGGGTGGAAACATCATGCTTTGGGGCTGTTTTTCTGCAAAGGGACCAGGACGACTGATCCGTGTAAAGGAAAGAATGAATGGGGCCATGTATCGTGAGATTTTGAGTGAAAACCTCCTTCCATCAGCAAGGGCATTGAAGATGAAACGTGGCTGGGTCTTTCAGCATGACAATGATCCCAAACACACCGCCCGGGCAACGAAGGAGGGGCTTCGTAAGAAGCATTTCAAGGTCCTGGAGTGGCCTAGCCAGTCTCCTGATCTCAACCCCATAGAAAATCTTTGGAGGGAGTTGAAAGTCCGTGTTGCCCAGCGACAGCCCCAAAACATCACTGCTCTAGAGGAGATCTGCATGGAGGAATGGGCCAAAATACCAGCAACAGTGTGTGAAAACCTTGTGAAGACTTACAGAAAACGTTTGACCTGTGTCATTGCCAACAAAGGGTATATAACAAAGTATTGAGAAACTTTTGTTATTGACCAAATACTTATTTTCCACCATAATTTGCAAATAAATTCATTAAAAATCCTACAATGTGATTTTCTGGATTTTTTGTCTTCTCATTTTGTCTGTCATAGTTGACGTGTACCTATGATGAAAATTACAGGCCTCTCTCATCTTTTTAAGTGGGAGAACTTGCACAATTGGTGGCTGACTAAATACTTTTTTCCCCCACTGTATGACCTTCATTTGTGCACACAGTTTGATCGCAATGCACAGACAATTCTCAAGTATTAACAGTATGCATACTGTAATAGGAGGGATGAGAGGGTTAGACATATTGTATGTATATATGTGTGAATGCATACTGTATATGCCGTGAGGTTGTGTATAAACATGTGTGAGTGCCAAGCGTATGTAGATTATGGTGCATGCATTCATATTGCTTATTATATGCAGCTATTTCATAGGCCAGGCACCAAGCCCATCATTCTAAAGTTCATCATTCCAGTAGCTGCTATCATTACAGTAGCTACTGTAAACAATGTTGAATAAAAAAGATGAGTCTCACTAAGGATGTGGTATGATGTCTGTATATACAGTTGAAGTCGGAAGTTTACATACACTTAGGTTGGAGTCATTAAAACTTGTTTTTCAACCACTCCACACATTTCTTGTTAACAAACTATAGTTTTGGCAAGTCGGTTAGGACATCTACTTTGTGCATGACACAAGTAATTTTTCAAACAATTGTTTACAGACAGAATATTTAACTTATAATTCACTGTATCACATTTCCAGTGGGTCAGAAGTTTACATACACTAAGTTGATGGTGCCTTTAAACAGCTTGGAAAATTCCAGAAAATGATGTCATGGCTTTAGAAGTTTCTGATAGGCTAATTGACATCATTTGAGTCAATTGGAGGTGTACCTGTGGATGTATTTCAAGGCCTACCTTCAAACTCAGTGCCTCTTCGCTTGACATCATGGGAAAATCAAAAGAAATCAGCCAAGATCTCAGAAAAATCATTTTATACCTCCACAATTCTGGTTCATCCTTGGGAGGAATTTCCAAACGCCTGAAGGTACCACGTTCATCTGTACAAACAATAGTACGCAAGTATAAACACCATGGGACCACGCAGCCGTCATACCGCTCAGGAAGGAGACGTGTTCTGTCAACTAGAGATTAACGTACTTTGGTGCGAAAATCAATCCCAGAACAACAGCAAAGGACCTTGTGAAGATGCTGGAGGAAACAGATACAAAAGTATCTATATCCACAGTAAAACAAGTCCTATTTCGACATAACCTGAAAGGCCGCTCAGCAAGGAAGAAGCCACTGCTCCAAAACCGCCATAAAGCCAGACTACGGTTTGCAACTGCACATGTGGACAAAGATCTTACTTTTTGGAGAAATGTCCTCTGGTCTGATTAAACAAAAATAGAACTGTTTGGCCATAATGACCATCGTTATGTTTGGAGGAAAAAGGGGGTTGCTTGCAAGCAGAAGAACACCATGCCAACCGTGAAGCACAGGGGTGCCAGCATCATGCTGTGGGGGTGCTTTGCTGCAGGAGGGACTGGTGCACTTCACAAAATAGATGGCATCATGAGGAAGGAAAATTATGTGGATATATTGAAGCAACATCTCAAGACATCAGTCAGGAAGTTAAAGCTTGGTTGCAAATGGGTCTTCCAAATGGACAATGACCCCAAGCATACTTCCAAAGTTGTGGCAAAATGGCTTAAGGACAACAAAGTCAAGGTATTGGAGTGGCCATCACAAAGCCCTGACCTCAATCCTATAGAACATTTGTGGGCAGAACTGAAAAAGTGTGTGCGAGGAAGGAGGCCTACAAACCTGACTCAGTTACACCAGCTCTGTCAGGAGGAATGGGCCAACTGTCACGCTCTGGCTCCGGGACTTTGTATTTTGAGCCAGGGTGTGTTCGTTTTGGTTGTGTTTTGTTTGGTTGGGTTGTCATTGGTTGTGTTTTCCTTGTTTGGTCAAATGACTCCCAATCGGAGGTAACGAGTGTCAGCTGTCGGCTCGTTATCTCTGATTGGGAGCCATATTTAAACTGTCTGTGTTCACCTTGTGTTTGTGGGTTTTTGTTCCATGTTCTGTCAGTGTTACAGAGGACTTCACGTATCGTTCTTTATTTGTTGTTTTGTTCCAGGCTTTAATTAAATAAAGTCATGTTCGCTCAACGCGCTGCGCTTTGGTCTACTCATTCGTCAGACGATCGTGACAGAAAAACCCACCATACAACGACCAAGCAGCGTGTCCAGACGGAGGCAGACTGGACATGGGAGGAAGCGCCGGGAAAGGAGATAGAGAGGCTGGCGATGGCCCAGGTGGGCAAAGTGTGGTCCTGGGAGGACATGCTCGGGGGCAAGGGACCTTGGGGTAGGATCAAGGCCCTGGCGAGAGAGGAGCAGCGGCGTCAGCAGTGCCATCGTCGGAAGGAGGAGAGGCACCCCCAAGAATTTTTCAGGGGGGGGGCACACGGCATGGGCGACTGGGCAGCAGGAGGCTGCCACAGGGCGGAATAGGAGAAGAGGAGAGAAGGCCACCGGGTTACGGGAGCCATTGGCGAGAGGAGGGAAGGAAGTCGTAGAGGCAAGGCGAGAGGGACTGAGGTGGATTGCCAGTCCGGTCCGGTCCGGCCCGTTCCTGATCCCCGTTTAAAGCCAGTGGTGTGTGTTCCCAGTACGGTCCGGCCTGTCCCTGCTCCACGCACCAAAACTACGGTGTGCGTCGCCAGCCCAGCCCGGCCTGTCCCTGCTCCACGCATCAAACCTACGGTGTGCGTCGCCAGCCCTGCCCGGTCCGTTCCTGCTCCTCGCACCAAGTCTACGGTGTGCGTCGACAGCCCTGCCCGGCCTGTTCCTGCTCCACGCACCAAGTCTATGGTGTGCGTCGACAGCCCTGCCCGGCCTGTTCCTGCTCCACGCACCAAGTCTATGGTGTGCGTCGACAGCCCTGCCCGGCCTGTTCCTGCTCCACGCACCAAGTCTACGGTGTGCGTCGACAGCCCTGCCCGGCCTGTTCCTGCTCCACGCACCAAGTCTACGGTGTGCGTCGACAGCCCTGCCCGGCCTGTTCCTGCTCCACGCACCAAGTCTACGGTGTGCGTCGACAGCCCTGCCCGGCCTGTCCCTGCTCCACGCACCAAGCCTACGGGGTGCGTCGTCAGCCCGACCCGGCCTGTTCCTGCTCCACGCACCAAACCTACGGTGTGCGTCGCCAGCCCAGCCCGGCCTGTCCCTGCTCCACGCACCAAGCCTACGGGGTGCGTCGTCAGCCCGGCCCGGCCTGTCCCTGCTCCACGCACCAAACCTACGGTGTGCGTCGCCAGCCCTGCCCGGCCTGTTCCTGCTCCACGCACTAAGCCTGCGGTGTGCGTCGCCAGCCCAGCCCGGCCTGTTCCTGCTCCACGCACGAAGCCTACGGGGTGCGTCGTCGGCCTGGTCCAGCTCGTTCCTGCTACTCGCACCAAGCCAAGGGTGCGAGTCGTCAGCCTGATCCAGCCCATTCCTGCTACTCGCACCAAGCCAAGGATGCGAGTCGTCAGCCTGGTGAGGTCCGTTCCGGCTCCACGCACCAAGCCAAGGGTGCGTATCGTCAGCCAGGTCCGGTCCGTTCCTGCCTCACGCGCCGAGCCAAGGGTGCGAGTCGTCAGCCTGGTCCAGCCTGTTCCTGCTACTCGCACCAAGCCTAGGGTGCGTATCGTCAGCCAGGTCCGGTCCGTTCCTGCCTCACGCGCTAAGCCAGGGGTGCGCGTCGTCAGTCCTGATCCAGCCAGCTGGGTCAGATCGGATCGGGGCCATTACGGGGGGATTGAAGTAGGGTGGTGGTCAAGCCCGGAGCCGGAGCCGCCTCCGAGGAGCAACACCCACCCAGCCCTCCCCTATTTGGGGTTTTGAGGCGCGGTCGCAGTCCGCGCCTTTAGGGGGGGGTACTGTCACGCTCTGGCTCCGGGACTTTGTATTTTGAGCCAGGGTGTGTTCGTTTTGGTTGTGTTTTGTTTGGTTGGGTTGTCATTGGTTGTGTTTTCCTTGTTTGGTCAAATGACTCCCAATCGGAGGTAACGAGTGTCAGCTGTCGGCTCGTTATCTCTGATTGGGAGCCATATTTAAACTGTCTGTGTTCACCTTGTGTTTGTCGGTTTTTGTTCCATGTTCTGTCAGTGTTACAGAGGACTTCACGTATCGTTCTTTATTTGTTGTTTTGTTCCAGGCTTTAATTAAATAAAGTCATGTTCGCTCAACGCGCTGCGCTTTGGTCTACTCATTCGTCAGACGATCGTGACACCAACATTTCCCAACTTATTGTGGGAAGCTTGTGGAAGGCTACCCGAAACGTTTGGCCCAAGTTAAACAATTTAAAGGCAATGCTACCAAATACTAATTGAGTGTATGTAAACTTCTGATCCACTGGGAATGTGATGAAAGAAATAAAAGCTGAAATAAATCATTCTCTCTACTGTTATTCTGACATTTCACATTCTTAAAATAAAGTGGTAATCCTAACTGACCTAAGGCAGGGAATTTTTACTAGGATTAAATGTCAGGAGTTGTGAAAAACTGAGTTTAAATGTATTTGGCTAAGGTGTATGTAAACTTCCGACTTCAACTGTATGTGTATAGCTGACCTGTGTGAGCAGGCTGTCCCTCTCCTGCTGTAGCTGGCCAGTTGTCTGTAGTTGTGCCTCCATGTCCTCCTCTCTCTGACTCAGGCTGCCCTGGAGACAGCTCACCTCATTCTGCAGCCTCTGCACCTCCTCTCCAAGGGCCTGCTCCTGCTGAGCCTGCACTGACAGCTACACACACAGACACACAGTGCACAGCATCAAGAGCACACACACACAGACACACACAGTCAATGACGCACAAACTCAGCATATGATGCTAATTGGAATTCCATGAGCAGTTAGTGAAAGCTAGTGTCAGGGCCACCGTTACACAAACACACACACACACACACACACACACACACACACACACACACACACACACACACACACACACACACAGAGACAGATAGACAGACAGGCAACATACATATAATTTCATTTTCAGTGAAACATTATCACTTATCAGGAAATAATTGTTGCATGTGTGGGCGCAAGTGTGAATTGAACAAAATCCCAGTCTATATAATGAAAGAAAACAGTGCTGTGAGCAGACAAGAGGAGAAGGCAGGGGAGCATATGGAGACAACCAGAGACAACCACAAACCCATTGTGTTCTCCTCTATTCTGCCTGCAGTCAGACCTGTAGAGCCTTGTTGTCTGGAGAAGTGGAATCTGATTCCCTGTAATATATGTGGCTATTACCCTGTTTCCCCCCTAACCATCGCCCCCTCCGGCCCCCATCAGCAGCAAGTTTCAGAGGTAGTAGGCTAAAAGAGTGAGTGATAAATTCACCCCCCCTCCCCTCCTCTCCCATCCCCACCTCTCAACCCGAGCCATCCCATCTCTCTCTCTCTCCCTCAGTCCCTCTCTTCACCCGTCTGCTCAGATTAAATGACATCTCCCTGTGAGTCTCAGGAAACGCCACGTAAAGCAATTACTAACAAGCCTGATGTGCCCCCCCCCTTCCCTTTGTGTATGGGGGGGGGCATGTGCCCTTCAGCAAAAATGAATTTTCCAATTGCAGTTAGTTCTGCCATGAATAAATAAACAAATGAATAATTGAGTGGGCAACATAAATAAATAACATCACAAACATTTCACTGGCACTCATAAGTATTCTGCAGATAACTTGGGCTGCATGCTAATGATAAAAACAGTACATGTAGCAGGTTCCCAATGCATTATTCACCGCTCCCCTCCAACCCAAAATTAAATAAATAAAAATCTTTCAAGCAACTCAAAACATCCTCTCAGCATTGAAGTGACAGGCCTGTCCCATTTATAACACACAAGGACACTCTGGCAAACAAATATCTGACCAGTCAGAGAGAGGTATAAATAAAGCAGCACAACACAGCGTACGGCCATTGACAGGTCCTCCACAAGTTCTCCTTCAAGAAGAAAACTCTGAAATTACACAGAGGGTTCATGGGACACACAGTCAGGCGTCTTTTCTAAGTCCCATGGTACAGGGCTGGCTGGACACTAACAAGGTCACCATGTCCTTGAGCATCCTCCTTAGGGATATACAGAGGGGGGGGGTTATGTGCCCTTGGGAATTCTGATGGATTTGAGTTGAACTAGCCTCTCCACATACCCGCAGCACTAGGACTCATCTTCGATGGCTGTAGAGACTGTGTTAGGCAGGTCTGTACAATCATGTCCTTTTCAACTAATTAAAAACAGATTAGATCTCAGGCCTCACCTCATCCTGAGCTGATTTCAGGTGTTCCTGGGCAGTCCTCAGTTCTGTGGTCAGTCTCAGCACTGTTTCATCCCTGCTGGCCACCTGAACACAACCACACACCTTGGTCAGTCCCTACTTACACTCAATTCACACTGCCTTTACTGTCAGCATGGTTTATCTTCTGCTGTTTAGATTTAAAACAACACTACACTATATCGACACATTGTTAACAATTACTTTGGTAAAGACATTTTGTATTCGACATCCATTATGAAACATCCTGATACAAGGCCATGGCATTTCTGATTGCCTGTTTGTGAGCTGACCAGCTAAGGGGCATCATGACTGGGGTTGGTTAGATGAGGGAGAGGAGACAGATGGAGGACAGATGTTGAGTGATGTTAAGGCCAGTACCTCGTGCTGTGCAGCCTTGTGTTTCTCAGTGAGCAGGTCCAGTTCATTGCTCAGGTCCTGGTTCTCTGTCACCTGAGAGGCCAGTCTGTCTCTCTGTTCCCCCACCTCACGCAGCTCCTCCCTCAGCCTGCTCACCACAGCCTCCTCCTGGACCAGCTACACACAGACAGAGAAATAGAATGGGTCTAATAGAGGAGAGGCTAATAAAAGAGGCTAGCAGAGGTACAGTATATGGATAACCCTACTGACTTTTTTAGCATATTATGTAACTATTGGTACTGGTGACTTTCTATCAAGGTTCAAGTACCTGGGCATAGCAGGTGGAATACTGCTGTTGTAGTTGGACCAGATCAGCTCTGATCTCAGCAAGCCTCTCCTCTGTCTCCACACACTGGCTATCCTATAACAAGTGGCACATGAAAGGTCATTCCATTGTCATAAACATTTCAATACATGGCTCTTAATGGGTCAAATGAAATGAAAAATGTTCTTACCTGCTTCTCCCTCTCTCTTCTACATGACCTCAGCTCGGCAGTAACTTGCTGCAGTGCATCTTGGGAGGAGAGCAGCTGTTGGCGGAGAACACGGGTGTCTTCTTCATGGTCCTGCAGCTTCACTCTGACAGCCACCACTGTCTCATCCTTCTGGGTAAGCTGTGGGACAGGAGGGAACATAACACACTTAAGAACACATCAAGGACAGAGAACATGCTGATTGTATAGTAATAGCTAAGTGGAAAGCACTTTCCTGTTCAAAGCACTGGCATTATTTGCAATCAGCAAGCACAAAAAAGTTCAAATCAAACGTTTATTTAATGTTGTTCTCTATGTTCCGTCTTACAGGGATACAGGAAAATCAATGACAAAGAGCTTGATGGTTTTAGTGCCATCCCATGGATACACATAATAACACATAAAGAGGTAAAAGTCCCTTTAATGGTGGGAACACTCACAATTGTACATGAGAAAAGAACACAATCTATATAGATGTTCTGTCCAGTTAGTTTCCCATTTGGACAAAAAACATGCTCTAGATAAGCAAGAAATGTTTTCCTGTTTTAGGTAAATGGGTTTGTCTGCTAGCTACATCCCTCCATTTCACTGCAAATTGGATAATACGGGTTTATACAGAACAATTTTTGCTATTGTTATTCAGCTTCTGTGAAATTGTTGTGGATTACACATAATTATTGATAAAGCAGCTTTCTCTATCCGTTTTTGCTGCCCAAATCTGTTAAAATATGATGAGACTCCACATTGGTAACAGAGTAATAAAAACACACGGCTATATTGATAGTGTTATTTTGTCGCGAGTAATCATACGCATGAGAGACAGAGAGAGGCAGACTGGGATGAGGCAATTAACAACAACAACACTGATACCAGAAACATGTGGAATGGGTGAGTGGGTTGGTGGGCTGGGGAGGAGAGGGGGGTCGGAGGGGTGGTTGTAGACTGAGGTATCTAAAGAGTGGCTGAGGATTCCAACCACAACACAGACAGACAGACAGACAGAGGACAATGAGCAGATAGAGAGGCACAAGGTCAGTCTGAGGTTCACCACACATGCTTTTACAGACCGTTGTGCCTTCCAATGAGCACAGGCCTCACTCTGAAACAGAGGCGCCTTATTTTCACATAGAAAATTCTGATTGTGAGAGGGTTATGGCTGAGTGATTTTCAGTTGACCTACAGGAGTTATTCCTAACAGTGGTAGTTCACTGAGTTATAATGTCCTTTTTATCACAAGAAACAATAAAATTACAAGAAAGAAACACATCAGTAAAGAAAAGCAAATATCCTTTCTCCTCTCTGTGAGGCTAATTTTCCACAAAGCCCATTAAGGAGCGGCATTAACCTGCTTGCTAAGCACAACATTTAAATTAAAACCATGGGGGTCATATGCGTTTTAACACGGCAGTGCACTTGAAAGTGCGGAAAAAAACAACTGAATTTCCTATACATTTCTGCGGATTGCAGCCTAATGTGGAGCTCAGCTTAATTAGACTCCAGTGACCTGATGTTATGGAGCCTGACCGGGTCCTCACTACACCCACACTGCAGCCGCACCACCGCCACCAAGCCTGCACCCTCCCTCCAACCCCCACAACTCCTAGCACCCTGCCACCTCCCCCTCCTCCCCAGGCCCTGACTCTCTTCCACCTCTCCCCTCCTCTTCCTACCCGTCCCTCGACCCTGCTCCCAGTACCTCCCCAGCCGCAGCCCCAGCTCCTCACCCTGTCCTGTAGGTCCTCCAGGCTGTGCTGCAGCTCCTGCCTCTGGGCCCCCAGACTGTGGCTCTTCTCCTCCTGTAGTCTCAGGCCTCTGAGGGCCGTGTCCCTGGCCCTCTGTACCTCCTGAAGCTCAGCCTCCCTCAGCCTCAGGCCCTCTGAGGCAGCGTGGTAGCGGTCCCTCCACGCCCACAGCTCCCTGTCTCGCTGGGCACTCTCCTCCCACAGCTCCCGACCCACCACATCTGCCTGGCTCTGCAGCCACACAGCCTGCACCTCGCTCTCCCTCACCTGCACATAGACACACAGTCACAGTCAGTGATATCACGAAATAGACATCTTCAGTCATTCATATCAGTCAGGAGACATCTAAAAACACAACTCACACACACTAAGAACACACACGTTAATAGTCAAGGACATAGTACAGACACTCATGTAAATACTTACGACACTCCTCATCACGGTGTCTGCTGTGGCACAGAGCAGACTGTCCCTCCTGTCACAGCTAGCTCCCAGGATGTTAAAACAACACGTCTATAACAGCCCTAGTGAGTTTCCACTAAAACCCACTTAAAGAGCAGGACTATTCTTTATGAACTGACAAACTCACACAGTAACAGGATCAGCACATAAAAGTCCATGCGAATGAAACGAACGTGTGTTAGCGGAGTGTGAAAACATACTGCGGCGCGCACCTCTGCAGACCCTTCTATTAATCAACCTGTCTGCACTTTGTTTTGAGAGTAATCTTGTCCAACCACCAGAGAA